>NC_089865.1:9116812-9439669 GCF_036373705.1 Amia ocellicauda | reverse complement strand
ATAATTAAAAGCATGCCAATGTTTTAACAGGCATGTATTGTGTGAGTATGAAATGTAATAAGCTGTTTTAAAATGTTACTAAACAACCGGTTTCAGCACACACACCTCCTTCAATATAAAATTAAGACATTGCTTTTCCTCCCAAAGGCAGTTGGCAATGATGGTACTGATTATTCCTACCCCAAGTGCGAACAGCCCTTTGACTTTTCTTTTCTATGGTCACCGCCAACAGTCATGTCATAATGCTATGGCAACCAGACCTGAGCACACAGACATGCATACGTCTGAAAGGGGCTATTTAACGCAAACACTGGCTTACCATTTTTAAGATTTTACACTGGAATTCTTGTGTATCAATCTTTGATGGAATAACAGCACTCGACCAGAAATGCTCACATTGAGAAGAGCATATGATCGGACAGATTTGAAGATACAATCTCTCGCTTATCTTTCAAATTAAAATCAGAAGTATTGAAACGGTTGTAATCTTAAAAACAGATGAATAAACTACTTGAATCATTCTCTGAACAATAGCTTCTACCACAAGTTTATACCGAACTTCATAATTATGCCTTTTATTATTAATGCTTTGCGTTTCTTCACAAGCATATATTATGGTTGAGTAGTACTGTAAGGCAATATTAAAAATAATGTGTCATAGAAAGCTAGAAAGCATAGAAAGTTAAAAAGATACATTGCACTATTCATTACAAATTCCCCAAACTATTATCAAATTGTTTACAATCATTTAAAAGCTCAGGTATTTGACATCAACACCTTTGCTATTCCACAGAGAAAACATCACCAGGCATCCAACAAAAACTGAACTGATTCAACACACACCTCAAACATTCAGTCTTTCTTATGAGATTGGAGTAGCTGCTGGGTGGCAAAACAATAGTGCCATTCCAGAAAATAAAAGTTCACTAAAGAATCTTAGAGGAATACAAAAACTAAATCAAACTGGGTAGGGTAACTTTTAAGGGACCCAAATTCAACTTCCATAGTATTTTAAATCCCACCTCATTGATTAGAGAAAAACAATACCGGAGCAAATGGTTTATTTTCCTCCTCTTCATCATACGATTACCTTTAAAGAAGAGGTGATGTGGGTGCAATCCTCTTATCTGCTTGGCTAATGAGGGCAATGGGCATCTCCACTCCTTCACTGCACTGAGACAACAAAACTCCTGATCTTAGCATTGGAATTGGCATGCTCCGCTCAAACCCAGAAGGCTATTCCACCTTTTAATATTGGAAATGTTAAAGTTAGGAGGTAAAACTGAGGTAAAGCAATACAAAATGTTTTCATGTCACTCCACACCATGAATTTGTAACATACATTATATAGTAACTTACTAAAATCTACTTCTCATGCAGTACAATATCACAGATTTAAAGTACTGTCTGCATTAGCAGTCACTGATGTTTTTTTTGTTGTTGTTCCTTTAAATCAGAGGAAACAATGCTTTTCCATTGACAATACACAGGCCTTCGGTTTATCTTCCAGTGTAATGCCAGTACTGAAAAGAACAGAACAGCATGGGAATGTTTCATTTTCGCTGCAAGGACAAAGATAAAGCCAATGTGCACAGCTATTGCACAATCCTTATGATACGCCTTGTTCTCTGGGCTGCTGCCAGAACTCCAATAGTGTGTTGATTACAGTATTTCAGCTTACTTACTTATTTCCCACCGAGAAAAAACATTACAGAAATGATTTAATAAAAATAAAAATAAAAATAAAAACATATAGCTCACTCACTGTAAACATTTCATTCAAAAATAAAGTTTGATCTTCCTGTAGACAGTCTCACTGCTTACAGGTACTGCTGGTTTCTTTACAGCTAAAATATATTTAAAAACAATCTAAGTTATTCAGGATCACGCAAGCTGGAAAATTATCAACCATGCAATGGTGAGCTGAGCCAAAGAAATAAATGAGGGGATACAGGCATGAGGGGATGTTAGCTTTAAATATAACAAACTTCTGATAAAGCCAGGTGTAGTTCTTTTGAGGAAACTAAGGGCCGGATTAAATCAAAACTTTGACCCACCCGCTAATAGAAAACTACAAACCTGTACATCATAGCGGTTACATTTCTGATCAGAAGAAAGTGTCATCTTGCTAAAAATGAAGCCGCAACCGAGTACAGTTCTGTAGTTTTCTATTAGCGGGTGGGTCAAAGTTTTGATTTAATCTGGCCCTAAGTAAAGACAAACAAATGTGGGTTTATTATGAGTTATTTCTTATTAAAGATAAATAAATTCATGAAAATACATTGAAAACATTATCTAGTACAGACAAACACAGTGGTAAATGTGTCGTTGTACTCCACTTTGGTGTTACTCACCAGAATGTGTCAGTGACTGCGAATAACTTTATCTCAGTATTAACCCTGCCACATAAAAATCCAAGGACTTTCATATAAAACCCAGTCATGCATGGTATTTGCAGTCATTTATAAGAGAGATCTCTTATGAGACAGGAGGGCATCCATAAGGTCATTGCTCCAGAAAGATGCTCTTAGGTAGAAATTTGAGTGCAGTGCTTGCATGACCCCTATATAAAGCAGTCAAATAAAAATAAAATATTCAATCATTATATTTTACACATTTTCAATCAATGGTGCTTAAATTCTCTCTTAAAACCGTAAGTCAGGGCATCCAATAATAAATAAATAAATAATAATACAAGTTATAATAAAAAAGTAAAAAATACCATAGTAGCTAGTTACCACTGGATAAACTACTGGTGTAATTAGAAGAGTATCTTACTGGATTTTTACTTGTCTGCTGTATGAAGAACTCCTGCTGCAGCATAAATGTTAAAAATATTCAAAACCAAATTACATCATATTCCACTTGGTGAGTAATAGGATATAAATTATAGTTACCCTGTTATTTATAACTATAAAAAGAATAGTCAATCATTTTACATTTTAATGTCAAAGATCCCTTATGGGTGTAGTCTGTAACTTAAAAGAGGAAACTAAAAAATAGCCTGTTCTTGCTTTTACAAAACTGGGAGGTGAGTTTTGAAGACGCAGTTCTTAACGAGTGAATGTTTGTGGTTTTGATATTACATTTGAATAGTAAAAACTACCATTTGAAAAGCAAACTTATCCAAGCACGATTTAGCATGTTCTTCCACTGTGGTGTAACTAGGCCTACATCTCCCACAACATAAACAAAACAACTTTAAAGACAATACTGCATAACTAGAGTTTAAATAAGCAAATCCATACAGCGCTCACTGCATCATGCTTCGGTGTAAACAAACACTCATAATTGGTTTCACATAGTTCAGTCACAGGTCAGGTTTATGCTTCACAACCACGCACTGACTACTGCAGTTAATGGCACGTCTGCCATAAGGCATCATTGACATGCACTGTAGCTTAAATAGTTGTAAATAATACTAAGTGCTCTCATTAAACACTCAAGCCCCCTAATGCTGAATGTGCCCATTGTGCAAAGATGACATGCATCAATTTGACAAGTCATAAGTTTCCTGACAAGCCAGAGTAAGTTCAGAATACAGTATTGAACAAAATTGTGATAAAAAAAAGCAATTTCTCAAGAATCAACAAGCAAAAAAATGAATACGTCATCTCCTGTATTTATATTTTGTATATTTTAGAAGAAAGGAATAGAGTTCTAATTCACTACTGGGTGTACTGATCCAATTCAGACTGAACCAAAGTTAGAGAGATTGTGTCTGGTTCTTCAACTATACAAAACGCACTATAAAACAAATACTTGGGAGTCACAGTAACTGATTAGCTTTATTTAAACAATTAGCTGTTATTGTTTCAAGCAATTTACTTGCAACATGAAAAAGCTTTAAAGAAAGAGTTCAGTCAGACATCAAATGTTAATGTTACTGCTTCCCTAGGTGTTCAGTGCTTCCATTACACCGTTTGTACGTAGCCAGTGAGTCTAAAAACAGACAGGATTAAAAAGAAAGTTAAATTCCCTTGACAGCCAGTGACGTCAAACATCTAGAGGTCTGGTCCCTTTGAAAGACAGACAAGGATACTCAGAAGCTTCTACATATGGCAACCAGTCAATGGTACCAAACAAGAACAATGTGACCTGCAAAAAGCAACTCTGCATTAAAACAGATAAGGTATAACTCAACAGGAAAAATATATACTTTGAGAAAAGCAATCATGCAAGCTTAATGTAAAAATCTGGAAATCATCAAATCAAAGATTCAGGGGATTATATATTTTCCAAATTAATCCTATTTTCCTCTCCTTCCGTCAAGCTCAAAAAAAGCTTCCGAGTCACCTGACTTCTTTATTTATCTGCAGTCTCCCTCTCATAGTCTTGTGTTAATTGCAAGAAACCATTGCCTAAGTTACAGACTGCATTCACTAGGGCATTGGGTTTGACTACAATAAAGTCTGACCCACTTTACATGACCTTATATAATAGATCCTTCAAAGCTTACAAAACTCAGAGTCTAGTGGGTTTATATTTTGGCATCACGTGTATAACAGTCACCTAACTATTTTACTTTTTATTAGAGCTTTATATCACATTTACTTGATTGTTTGTGTGCTGTAAGGCAATTACTATTTTTTTACCTGTAATCAGCCAGATATAGCCTACATGTTGTTGCTGATAAATTGTGTATGGTAAATTTCCTAATAATTTAGTTGGTAACATTATACTCAATCTATGAATACAATTGGAAAGGGCAACCATTTATTCACATTAAGAAAGTGTGAACAAAACTGTGCATCACTGGACTCAATGTATGGGGTGGAAAGTTTTGCCAATTGTAGAATGATAAAAAAAAAAATACATCAACAGGATTTTACATTAACTGTCAAGCACATTTTAATACTGAATATAAAGGAGCGCAAGTCAATTATTAGGAGAAACTGTACATCCTTTTACCCACCTCAAAAGAAGGCAAAAATCAAGTTACACACAAGCCTATGCTGTGACAAACAGTTCATTCAGGCCATCTTTTGACAGTTCCCATGAAAAATGTTTAACACATCAAACTAGACAAAATGTGTTCATTAATGATTTCTGTCTTACTAATGTGGATTTTAATCTGCTACAAGGCAAATGTATGATCCTCCCAATATCCGACAACAAATTCAGAGTCGACATTTTGGTCCAGGTGTAAGTTTAATATACTTGTGCATAGTTTGCAAACTTGTGCTATAAATAACAACCTCAAAAATAAAAGAAAAAAAGCATAATTGATAATATAACATGAATTATATTTCAATTATTTGTTCTACATGCATTACATCACTATAATTAGCCTTCATCAGTCCTACACACATTGATAAGGATAGGATACATAGTATAGCAATATTTTTTATGTTCAGGAATGATCAGTAGGCCTAAGTGGTAAACTGTGTAACTGTGCTAAATCAGTGTAAAAGAGCTGATTGATCAATGGAATACACAAATTATGTACCAATTTGGTTTTAAATGAATGTCATAGACTGTACTAAAACTACACCGCTATGAATTTAGAAACAAGAGCTAAAACAAGAACTAAAATATGCTTGCTTTTATATAAACACAATTAATTGTCATGTGCATAGAATTATAGGCAAAACAAATGAACAGCACAGCTGTGCAGGTGCCACTTTGAATAAACACAGGTGGCCCCAGCCTGGTTTTCATAGAGCAAAGAGTGAGTCAACATCTTGCATTGACACAAGGCAAAGTAATGAATATCCTCCTAAAGTGTGAGCTGACAACATTTCACACTCTGGAGAAATTAAGTGAATTAAGTTCAACCCTCACAGAATAGATATCAGGGTGTTCAGTAAATCCTGATTCTGTTTCAACTCCTAGAAGAACATCAAATCTTTCAATTAAATAAATACAAATGTTGCTGATCATGCAAAAGCAGCATAACTAATCACAGGTCACAACAGACATTTAAGTTTCTTGCCTTGCTCCATTCAGTTCACATGTATTTCATGGCATAACAAATACTAAGAAAACAGCACTTGGCTTTAAATTTGAAACTGCATTTAATGTAGCTATTTATAACTAGATCAAGTGGTTTAAAAAAAAACTAGTTGAACTGACAGAATACTTGACAAAGGTCTATTAATAAAATATTGATTTCTGAAAAACTATTCTCAACACAAACACATTGTGGATCATCCCATTGTCCAATTCAAAAGATCACTGTTAAAATGCCTAAATCTCAGCAGAGTAGGATTGACTTCACCACACCCTCTCAAGCAAAACTGAGTATGTCCAAAGCGCTGGTTTGGGGTTTCTTGTTTAAAAAAAATAAATAGTTGTTTGCTTAGAACTGTTTGGCTGGAATCTTTTTGTCGCACAATATTCTACTGCAGACACAAATAATGACAATAATGGTAAAATGACATATAAAAACAAATATTCATTCAGTCAATTGTAATTAAATATGCATATGTATGTATGCATGCATATATGCAAGTGTGTGTGTAGTTTATGGAATTGTAAAACTATTCTTTAACTTGTTGATTTATTTGTATCTCTTGACAACTAATTACACAGGCGAGAAAGTGGAGTTTGGAGAAGTCAATTATCTATGGCTTTCATTTCTAAATGAGCTCAGATACATGTGGTTGTCCAGTGTGGATAACTGGCCACTCAAACCCCAACATCTCTGATTCAATTCATGAGGATGCATTAATCACGATGCCATGCCCCAGAAGTCAAATTGAAAATATTGTTAATACACACACACACACAGCAGCAGTGTGTGTGTGTGTTTACACATACACATATATATATATATATATATATATATATATACACACACACACACACACAATATATAGCCTACATATATATACACACACATAATATATGCTTTGATTATTAAAGTATGCCATTATACATACTAGATATATACACACATGCATGTATATAAAAGCATCACTGATTATAAGAAGCCATATGTTATGTAAATCATCTTTGTCAGGTCGAATCCATTGAAGAACTGCTTTGAAGACCTGAATTGGCTGCTGCTAATCACTAGTAGAACCTGTTTTTCCGTCCAATGCTTTTTATTCATAGGATAACTGTACAATCACAGAGCCCACATTTCACACAGAGAATAGGGGGGTTTGACCTACCAGGACGATGGCAAACCTCTCCTCCAGCTCCCCCGGCTCGGGCATGGGCAGCTTCAGGGGCATGTTGTGAGCCCTGAACTCGGTGTGCTGCGAGTCCACACTGCCTGCGTTTCCCATGGTGGCTTCAGTCCGTCTGAGACTCACTCTCGCACTAGAAAATCACGGCGTGTCAGACCAGACACAATCAATGTATCCGTTAATGGGGAGAATATCCCACCTCCTCCCTTTATTTTATCCCAGTCTGGTCCCTTTCCGACAGAACAAACGAGACGAAGCCAGCAAAGCGCGTCGTATCCACAGAAGTGCGTCTCCTCTCTGGCATTCTTTAGACGCTCGAATCGAACGCTTGATTCTCTCCGTCTTCATTCATTTTTCCTGATCCTGAAACAATAGCCGCGCAATCTGATCAACCCAATACAACAAAAAATAAAACAAAACGTGTTTCCTATCCGTATCTTGCACAATTTCTGCACCACTCCCAGTTTGATCTAATGGTGATGATGTGCATGATTCAGGCTTAGCGGTCCTCTACAATGTGTAATCCTTCCGATGCTGACAACACATACAATACAGCATCCACACACGACGCAGCACACTCCACATCCACAGCCCCCACACAATGAACCCTTTCAGACTGGCCTCCCACCAGGGCGTGCCTTGGCAGTGGTGACGACACCAAGGAGAGGGTATGTTTGGTTCAGGTGCATGCTGGGATTTGGAGTTGGCCCTTGCCTGGGTGGGATGTCAGGAAAGGTGTTGAGAGAACACACATCCTTCGAAATAAAGATAAGAAAAGGAACTAACTTGGGAGGCTTGGTTTGTTTTGCTGAGGTGAAGGCTGATTTTCAACCAACACACACTGGATTGTGTGTAGATGTGTATGGTCCTAGCTTGAGATGTTGCTGTTGGCTGAAGTTGAGGGTGTTGGTTTCAGTGGAGCGGGTAATTCCTGTAACGTCGTGCAATTGTTTGCAAGGGTGGAAGAGAGAAATAGATAACATAAGATTACATTTTCCACATATTAAACAATACATTACTATACACCCAGAGCAGCAAAAGCTTTCCACTCTATATTTATCATTATCATCAGCTTGTATCAATCCACTGCTGGATGAAAGCCTCCCCAAGATGTTTCCACTTGTTTCAATTACCAGAATGTCTCTTCCAGGTCACGCCAGCAGAGCTTCTTGTTTATTTTATGTTGTCGTCTCTTATGGCTTCTTACATCCCTTGGGATCGATTCAATAGCTTCCTTTATCCATCTTTGTTGAGTTCTTCTTGGAATGTGTCCGGCCCATTGCCAGTTTTATATTTTCACTCATGTCAAAACACTTTTGTTTATTCTTAGATCCATTTATTTGTTTTCCCGTCTCTTCTTGTTATTCTAAGCATACATCTTTCCATGCTTCTTTGTGTTGTTTGCGGTTTGTGTGTCATTGTTACATTTAGTGACCCACTTTCAGAGCCATAAGTGAGCACTGGGAAGATGCATTGATCAAATACTTTTGCAGGCAAATGGGTAGATTTCTATGCAATAGCATAAAATTATATTTAAAAGATATATATATAAATAATGGTTTATGTAGTTTGATTTTACATATAATGAAAGACCACCCACTGCATTGTAATTTCTTGTACATTTTTCTCCGATGTTCGGTCATTATTTACTTAATCTTGACTAAGTACTAATCATATGCTTTGTCCCTTTCTCACAGGGTGGAGCACACAAAAAAAATCCCCTATGAAAATGACCTCAGATGCAAGTAGGCTCTGCCAAGTCCAGCAGATGCAATACTGTTTATGGGAAATAAGAGCGAAAGTCTAATTTAACAGGGCGTCATCTTAGAGGTTGTATGAATAAGTCCACAGGCAGATGTTTAAAATGACAAAATGTTATGCAGTATAACACATTCTCTATCTCATACAGATCA
Source organism: Amia ocellicauda (assembly GCF_036373705.1). Lineage (NCBI taxonomy): Eukaryota > Metazoa > Chordata > Actinopteri > Amiiformes > Amiidae > Amia > Amia ocellicauda. The sequence goes on along the minus strand of NC_089865.1, from coordinate 9,430,620 downwards.
TCTGCAAAATATGGTTTTCAGTACTTATTTATAACTGAAAACAATACCAGGAAAAGTATGATTCTTCTGATATATTACTGTATACGATGACCAATTTGAAATGTATATTTATTTTATTAAAATTAAATCACTAATTGTTTCCAGAACCCCAGAACTAAGAGTATTAATGCACCTCCAAGGCATTTGCTACCATGCCAAATGACTTCTGAAAAACAATTGAGCTTTAAATATGGGTTGGAGATAGGGTTGCCAACTTTGTCATGGAGTTTCAGGAAATAAGAGATTAATATTCACGACTACAGGGAACTACTTGGGAGAGTAATCATTTGAAGGAGTAATCGAAGTTGACTTAGATTTATCCTGTTGTTACCTTTTTATAAATGTATACATGCATTTGAAATGTAAAAATGACTTGGGCTCGTTTCTGACCACGGTATTCGTGAATCTAGGCGAAGGTTAGGTTTTGGATTGGACTAAGGACAGGAAAACCTAGGCTTTCATTAGGGTTAGCATTTCATTTGTATTGGGTTAACAAAGAAAGAATGAGTTACAGATTTGGCATTGCTTCAGATTGTGGCATTGGCTAGGGTTGGATTTCTGGCTTTTTGTTCACACTAATAATGACGACATGTGACACTACAGCAACCAAAAGTAAATGCGAACTGCAAATTCCAATGATAACTTTTATCTTAAATTAAAATTGTTAAAGCAATGCAGGGAAAGGTTTCCACAGTTGCTTCTTGTAATACATTATAATACACGCTTATATTGACCCCATAATGATAAGGTTCAACATAAACCACATCTAGTTAGTCATTTCTTTTGAACATAAAATAATAAATTTAAAAACTTAGTTACTTAGAGATATTGCTATTTCTAGACATAAAATTGTGGAAAATAAGATGCAACGGGGAGAAGTACATCATGAATAGATAGGAATGTATTTTCCATTAAACAAATCCAGTTGGCTTCAATTCATCCCTTACGCAGAGGACACAGCTGTGACACAATAGCTGGGGAACAATGTAAATGTAGGGATACGGAGGAGTGCGGGGATCAGGTGCTTGGTCACTACAGTAACGAGGGTTCAGGCTGTGGAATGGTGGATTAGACACAATTGCACTCTTATTTTTTCCCCTCTCACACTATCAGACGACACACTGTTAAAGAGATTAACAAATATGCGAACGTGTCTCATAAGTGAAATGTGTAAGAGGCTATGGTCAAGAAAACACATGAACAGAAGAATAATTGTGGTTCACCCAAAATATTTTATATTGGAATTAACATAGGATTGAAACAGAAGGAAAATGTGTTTCTGTTGGGGGCGGGGGGGTTCTCAAAAGGGATGGAATGGCAGAAATTGTTAGTACTGAAAAACACATGCAAAAAAAAAGGGTGAGCAGTCAGATATATGAAAGAATGTGAAAAGGTCTAATACAGAAAAAGTGTCTAGAACAAGTTTTCAGCAATTCACACACTGACAACATACAAATATATATAATAAATATAAACCAGACTGATGAAAGAAGATAAAGGAAACATAATGCCCAAATAATTAAAATGTTTTTGCAACTAAATAAAAACAGTAGAAGCATATTGTAGAGGATGTAGTGCAAAGTCTAAATGTTGTTCATTATATTCCCTAGGAAGTAAAATGCTAAAATATTTTTGGTACATTGGGAGAATCTTAACAGCTGTGGAACATTAAGTGGACTAAAGAAATCCAAACTAAAAAAGTCCAAAGCTGAAATTGTGAAATGCCAAACAGATGCCAAAAATAAAAAAATCAGTACAATAAAATCTTTATGTTTGGGATTTCACAGGAACATGAATTCACAGATGTTGCTAAATTTGTGCAGAAACTTCCAAAGGAAGCAGTGTTCGTAGACCAAGAAAAAATATGACATACAGAGAGCACATTGTGAACTGAGGCCTAAACTACACCAAGCCTTGAGCTATCATTGTACTGAGCATTACCTTCTTTGTCAAGATTCAGTACCACTTAAGGTCAGAAAATAAGGAAAAATGTAATTTATTGGATTTGAAGAGTAAAAAGGTATTTGCCAACACATAAAAACAGTAAAACAGGAATATTGAAACTGGTTATTCATTAGTATTCATTAGTGACTGTTGATAAATTGAAATACATATTACCTTATTTTACAATTATATTAAATAATATATATGCAAGCAATTCTAAATACTAGTTACTAATTACCTTTAAACTAAATTAAGACTTATTACCACTAAACACTGCCCAGTTTTGGATTAATTTAAAGTAGGTTGCAAGCAGGTGGGAATATAAACATATGAATGAGAAATAATGTAGATGTTGAACTAGTTTAAAACTAAAACATATGACCCAGCCATTGAAGTTAGGGGTAGGACTGTAGACAGAAGCATGCTTAATAGCATGTTATGATATGGATATTGAGAAACATGCTATTTATTGGTATGTGTTAGTGGCGGTCTATGTTTCTTTTTGGCAGTGGAATGTGTGTGCGGTGTATCACAATAATGTCCTGGCAGGCCTTGGCTTGTCATAAACATAGACCCAACACTAAGCCACCATCACAGAGTGAAAAATAATAAATAATCATACAGCCAGGCTTGTTTATCAATTCTGTAATATAAAGAACATAAGAAAGGTTACAAACAAGATGCCATTCAGCCCTTCTTGCTCATACAGTTTAGTAGCTAATTCAATAATTTCCATGCAACTTTTCTTGAGCAAACCCAGAGTCCACATCAACTACATGGATAGGTAGATTGTTCCAGACCCCCAACTGAGGTAATTCAATAAATGGTTGCATGGGATTTTCAGGAAGGAAAGGCAGTAACGAATAAGGAAAAGCCAATAAATAATTTATTCTAGATCATTTTTTAAAGTTTTTAAATTATGGGGCTCGATGATGTTCAATATACAGATGTATTCAAATTAAAATTAATCTGACAGGTTTGCTCCTTAACCTTACCTTACAGTAGATTCCATAATTTATTCTGATTCAGCACACACACACAAATACAAAAACAATTCTAAAGTATCCGAATTATCTTGACACACACATTTTCTGTTTCACTGTGCTCTCAGTTCCAGCTGCATCACAGCACAATAACAGGAGAGTACAATTCTGTTTATAAATAATGCATGGCTGAAGAGGAAATCCGTCCTTGTGACCTGAATGAACTTGGAGAGGTTTAAGGGATTTTTTTGGCAAAGGAAGTTTAAAAAGAATGTGTTTAAATATGATGGTCTTACTGTAGTAAAAGCCCAGGGTATTAGTCTACTAATGACATCTAGTGGATGAAAGGTTTTTTACAAGACAAGAAAACATTCCACTTAAAACATACCAATAATCTATTTGTTATTAGAATTTGTATTATTAAATGTTAGTTATTTCCTAGAAACACTTACCACATTAAGACTGATACCTTGTTCCATGTGTTTAAAAACAAACTGAAAATCATGAGAACAGAAACCGTTTTAAAATTAATGTAGCCCTGAAGTTAGTGTATAAATACATATATACATATATATATATATATATATATACATACATACATACATATATATATATATATATATATATATATATATATATATATATATATATATATATATATATATATATATATATATACATATATATATATATACACACACATATATATACACATACATATATATACACACACATACATTATATACACGCATATATATATATATAATGTATGTGTGTATATTTTTATATATATATTATATATACAAACACACACACACACACACACATTATGTAAAATTTAAAATGCTAAACTCTAAAATTATATATTTTTTCTACTAGTTTGCTTGCTAGTAGGTACAATTCTATTGCATTCTACACATTATGGAATTAGTGGTAGATTTTTGTTAGCCTGGGGAAATCCGTAAATAGTTAGTCTTGTGACTAACTGGCAAGGCACCATGTGATAAGATGGAACTTAGGCATGTTGAGAAATACATTTGATCAAACTTAGTTTCAATTTGAAGGCATTAAGATAAATCACTATGCGTGCTTTAGCAGTTTTAATTCTGAACGATTAAAGCAAAGATCCAAGCTTCCACAGAGAATGCAATTCCAGGTTGAACAAACAAATCCTTTGTTGGCAAATTAATCAAAACACAAAAATATGAATATGCATCATCTCATAAATTTAACAATGAAGAAGCAGAAATTAGAAATGGAAGCTCTGAAGGATAATTACATTTGAAAAAGACAGGAAACTAGATCTCCTCACCGTTCCCCTCCAGGCTAATTGACTAGTATACGAGTTCCTAGACACTTTTTTTAAGTACATCTGTTAGTTATCAAACACTTAGGATATTCATACTTTCAAAATCTTGTATACCTTTATGTATTAGGCCTACACACTACTGATTATAAATCAACATAACCTAATATGGTTGTTGTACAATAGTTGTGTTTAGCCACAAAGGAACAAGATCCTGAACTATTATTAAAATTTAGATTTTAATCAGATAATTTGAAAAAGGGTTTCAAATTATACACTGATAGTATACTAAGCATTCAATCATACATGATTTATTATTGATTCCCCATGCTTTCCCGTTGGTCTGTAATGACCAAATTGCAGTTTCAACTTCTACAGTGACTTTTTAATTGTAAATTTGAATATTACATTTGGAATTTCAGAATGGTCTCTTATGGGTTCTTCGAAAAAACTTTTATATTGATGAGGAATCATTTTCCTTTTGGTAATTTACAGTAATTAAACGGAGGACACTACTTTCCATTTCATAGTTAACCACTTCTTATACACATGGCTAAATGTTTGCTCAACAAGTCTTATTAGTTGCAGGTCATGTGATCATTATATATATTGTAGGAATACTATTCTCAGAAGACTACTTTATATACTGGAAATGAATTGTAGAAGTTATATATCTGTTCAAATTACAAAAATACACCGATCGATTGAACTGTACCTTTTCCATGATTGCAGAGTACTTCATAAATACATCTTGTAAGCTTAAATGTACCATTATATGCAAGTTAATGTTGACATTATAGTCCTATTTAAAGAGCAAATAAATTAATAAAAGTCTCAGTGCAGAGCAATGTGTTGCATGTTCCTTAAAGTTAACAAGATTTAATCTTCAATATAATCGAATACCCACTTACATACCCAATATACATTATGTTGGAGACCAAACAATAACATTTATATTGATAAGAGGCTGTGCATTCCTTTCTGCAAGCATAACTAACAAGCTCTGCGTTTTCAAAACTATTTTACATTCTGCAAATTACTTTTTTTTCTTATTTTTTAACCTTGTTTACCTGGTGACTATGACAAGCAAAGTTTAAACAAATCAAAAGATGTTTAACAGTTTGACGAGATCTGACATGGTTTACTTTGCACAAAACTGTAGCAGATACACAAAAGAACCAGTTTCAAATAATAGTTCAAAAATTAAAAATTAATTTGAAAAATATCACTTTCCTTAACATGCATTCTTAGTGATTCTTCAGGGATTTCCTTGCAATTTATTACATTTACAATATAAATCCAACCACGGCTGCTAGTCATAGTGCAAACCACATGCTTTGTGATAACATTTATTCTGGAACAGTGATCAACTACAATCGTAGTGTTCTCATTACTTGCAATCTGCACTTTGTCAAACTGATACATTTTTATTCTTAACAAAAAAAAAATGTATATGTAAAAAAAAAAAAAATAAATAAAAAAAAATGAATGTGCTACATATATAGTAATAGTGTTATTTGATTTAATGCCTATTCCTTTAACAAATATTTGCTATTTGAGATAGTGGTGACACTGATTAAAAAATAACTGCATGCTCAGATATTTCACAACTGATGCATAAAAACTACAATATGATAGGACTGCAGTGTTAAAATAGTTTAAAATTGAATCAAATTTAAAAACACAAGACACCCAGATAATACCAAATATCACAATGTTGATACTTAAGCAAATTAACAACTTTCTCCCCCATTTTGGTTTCCTTAGATTTAAATCACAAATATCTTTATACCGTGCTTCTAAAAATTCACAAACAGCTGGAATGTGGACGATCGTGCTTTTAAATTGTGCGTATCAACCTCTGATATTTGTTATTACAGTTAAACAAGAAAAAGTGCATAACCATAGCAAAGAGTGCTCCTAGAACGTCTTTACATCTATAAAAGAAGGTGAGTGCCTTATGAAGCAGCTTGAAATCTTTAACATGGTGAAGTTAAAAAGGTGCTTGTTCCTTGCTTTCCATTTATTCTTCCTCCTCCTCCTCCTCTTCCTCTTCCTCCCCCATGACCTCCACGATGAGCTCGGCTGTGCAGGTCACCTCCCCTAGGCTGTTCACGGCCTTGCATGTGTATTTGGCATCGTCATCACCACAGACTTCCGAAATAACCAAACAGCAGTTTCCATCTTCGTCGTAGTCAATCTGAAAGTGTCGCGTTTCCTTAATGGGCTGCTCATCTTTATACCACACCACTTCTGGATCGGGGTAGCCTGGAACAAAATGGGAAGTACAGTTTTTGCTCTGCTCTTTGATCGTTCTCAAAGAAACTCTACTTCATTTGATCTCCTTATCAAGTTCAGGTCTGTATTGCTTACTGTTAAGTTTTAGCAGGATGACGATTTTTAAATCGTAAATGCGATATCTTATGGAATTAGCAGATCATCATGAAACAACTTTCCCCATAGAGAGGAAAACAAATGGGATCAAATGGATTAACTTACTGGCCTAGATCAAAGTACTGCATTACATCACAACTGACCTATATAAGAGTGAACCATTTTCATGCATATTGCAGTTATCCAGCTGTGTTAGTCAGCATCTCTATATGGATAATGTGTCAATGTTTTTTAATAATGCTACTGCATTGATACACTGAATGTATCAATTTCCCTGGTGATAGAATTCAGATTCCTTAAGTTATCTAATAGTTGGCTTCTCTGGCCATGTGGGTCTGAGTGAATCATATGTAGAACTGCTTTAAGTTAAACAGAAAACTAGAAACTAGTTCTAAACTAGAAAATAGAAAGTAAAACTGACGAAAAGCAAGGGAAGTAATCTCCTCTCTGGGTCACTCGGGTACATGTGAACAATGTTTTAGGAAGCATCCTTTCTGGATTTTGAATGGACTACAAAGTGCCTATTATCAGCTTACCTTTTTAAAAAGATAATCCTCTACATCTCTATCCTTTAAAAATAAACCTCTCCATACAGTCCTCATTTAGCATCAATGCTTCCCACACAAACAACTGCACACAAACATCCATTTGTGTTTCTATATATAAACCTTTACCCTCAATTTTGCAGTCAAATCGAGCAGCACTGCCTTCCACCACTTCCACATCCTTGATGACCGTGGTGAAGAAGGGCTTGACGTGGGGCCGCTCTTCTACTACAGCATCCAGGAAATCCTTGGCAACATCGTCTGTACAAATCAACAAGGATTAAAGTGAGGAAAAGAGATGCAGGTTTACCATAAATTATAAAGTGTCCTTGTAAGGATAAAGAAACTCTGATGGACTAATTAAATGCTGCAAATCTCAATTCTTAAAACCATCACATAAGGGACTATGATATCAATCAAAAGATGTTGCAAAGATGTTGCAAAAACTATTAATGCAGGCAAACATGGAAAAATAAGTGGATTTCACATGCAACCACATTTAGTTTTTTTGTGCAAAGATAAGTTACTATGGCACCTTCTGTTCCCAACTCCGAGATTGGCGAACTGGTGGGAGAGTTGCCTTTTTTTGCACTAAGTCCTGATATCATTGCCATTGATGACAGTCTTCCAATGGCTCTCACTGCATGACCAGTTTTCTACAAGAAAATAGAATAAAATACATTTATATGGTTAAAAATGATCACAAGTTTGACAAATGGCATGTACATGTATATCAGTTACTTTACAACCAAAGGTAAATTGCTGTGCTCCTTTTTCATTATCATTGGGATACCTCGTGCCTTTTTCAGGAAGCAATATACTAGCAAAAGTCTGTCCAAGACCAGAATGTAGCTCAAGTCACTCACTAGAAAAATAATAGGGTTGTGCACGTTCAGATTATATTACCTGCCATTTCCTTCTCAGGATATACTTTTTCATCCTCTCCTTTGACAGGGTTTTGGCCTCCATGTTCTTGATGTCTTGCTTCAGCCATGGATGTTCAAGGCACTGAGCGCATGTCAAGCGGCGCCTGAGAAGTAAAATAAACAGATTTATTTAATTCAGCAGAGATTACATGTACATTAAAAGATCATGATAACTTCATGAAATTTAAAATAGTTAGCTTTAGTACCATTTAGATATGATACCGTGAAATTGTGTTTGCTTTCATTTAACAAGTATTGTCCTGTACATTTTGTTTAGAGTGCATTAGAAAGTATATGTAATAATTTACATTGCATTTTTTATATATTTTGAATGGGATTTAACCAATCTTACTTCATGTCTTTCTTTAAAAGGCTGCTAATGAAATCTTTGGCATCATCTGAGATCTCATCAAAAGCTTCATCATCAAAGTCCCATGTAGCTGAGGTAACATTGGACAAGGTCTCATTGTCATTATCGCCCATGAATGGGGAAAGTCCACTGACCCTGGAAAGAATAAAAAAAAGTCAGGAAAGAGCTATACATTTGAAAGAAAAACAATATCTTAAATAAGTCCATAAGCAGCATTTTACTGACCATGTCTGAATATTAACAATATGAAAATAATATTAAATGTAAAATGTCTTTCTTGTGCATTCTTAGACTATTGATTTGGTAGATTTAGTTTTTTCTAAAAACCCAGTCAATTCAAATGTAGAGGGTTATTATTTAACAAAGCAAAACAACCAAAATGTCTGCCCTCAAAATGTATTTCATGATCTATATTTTGTGTGATAACGTTTTGATTTTGTTTCTTACTTTAAATGTACAAATCAGATCTTGTTCATTTTATACAAATCCTACTTGGACACTATATTCTGCAGTTGATTACATTCCGAATTTAGAAATGTTATATAACATAAATAGAGCATGAAAATAAATGCTTTCTGAATCCATTTCCATAGCAGTTGTTCAAGTCTGTCAGTATAGTATACAATTTAAACCGTTACAGAAGCCTCCTCAAATGGTTGGTTGACAAAGAGGGTTTCATGTAACTCCCTCTGGGATCCTAATCTTTCCGTAGTTGTTTCGAACCTATAAATAAACCCCTGAACAGTGAAAGGGTGATTATTTTAGTTCTGAATGTATTGCATGCGAGTATTAAAACTGATTTGCGATAAAAGACAAAATGAAGACAACTGGACACATAAGTGAAGAACGACAAAAAGGCTAGACCACCTTACTTAAAATGTGAGTTCGACCATTCAAGATGGTACAAGACAATTCAGCAACACTGTGCCACGGCAGGAGGAGAACAAAGCAACAGGAAAACCTTTGGACTTGGACTGTGGACTTTGGCTTGGCTGCTGTTTTGTCCTGTTTGAGTTTAATTAGTCATAAGTTAAGACCTGTTCTATGTGTTTAGGTAGGATCAACAAAGAGCTATTTTTCCCAGGGTCAATTAAAAACTTGTTTTAGCTTATTTATTTTGAAAGTCTGTTTCTTCCAGATGGTTTTGTTGGATGAACTGTTACTTCTCTTTAGAGCTTTTAACTTTTTATGTATACACAAATCAACATATTAGTTTTGAAACATACCTTCTGTTACCTCATAACAGAGTCAAGGTTTGCGCTGGGCTACAGGAAGAGAGCGGATGCAAGTTTTTTTTGTTTAATGCATCTCCTGTCGGTAAGACTAAGAGCACTTCAGGATTAGGGTGTTTTTCACTTACAAGATGTAACAAATGACTCCTATGCTCCACATATCAGTTGCATGCCCAATCGCCTCATAGTTTATAACTTCTGGGGCCACAAATTCAGGCGTTCCAAACAGAACCTTGAGTGAAGATGAGCTTTCTGGGTAGGAAAAACAAGTTCAATAAAATTATGCAACAAAAATCTCAAATTATGCCTTTTGAGTCAGACAGAAAGCAAAACTAAATCTGTATCAGCAGTTTGCCTTACCACACTAGTTTACAACTGCAGTAGCTGATTTACTATCTAATGAGAAGTATTACCTAATCGCCTAGCAAGTCCAAAGTCAATCAGTTTGATTTTGTTTCCGGTCTTATTAAGACACATGATGTTCTCTGGTTTCAGGTCCAAATGCACAATCCCTTGCCGATGGATGAACTGAACGCCATCAACTATTTGCAGCATGTATCTGATGACCTCCCTTTCCGTTAACTCAAAGTCTTCATCAATAATCCTTTCAAAGAGTTCACCCCCAGAAATCCTGTAAAGGAGATAGACAAAAATATGAATTAGCCATTCCTACTTAATGCTGGCACAATAAGTCAAAGAGGTTGTTAATTGTGTACATATTCAGAAACACATAATATGAAATAGGCTAAATTATATTTGAAGTGCTTATAGTGTATCCTCCAACCTATAAAAGGAAGGAAACCTATATGTAATACTACAAGCCCCCTCAGAAATATTATATGTGTTAGGGATTTCAGGGATGTGAAAGTTTAAGTATTTGTTGGATTAGACTTTGACAGAGCACAGAGAAGGATAAGGGAAAACAGTTATTTTTTTAAAATCAGTTGAATATTTGGCCAATATCATTTTTCCACTTCTCACTTCCAAAACTCAGAAATGCTTTTATTTATTTATTAGTTAGGGAGCACCATAAAACTTATTAAAAAAAAAACAGATAAAAGCCTCACAGACAAGATACTGCTTAAAAATGCTTTCCCTTCAGCTTCTGATGGCATTATTGTTTCAGCAACAATGCCAACAAAACTGTATAAAGATTCAAATCTACTCTTTTTCCATATGGTATGCCAGAGAGGAAACTGTTGAAGGAAATTATTTTTTCTATTTTTATCTGTACTCCGTCTTCTATATATGGTGCAGTCGAGTACATGCTGTTCAGTTCAAATCAAATGGCTGTAATGGAAATCTGGGTGCACATTTTCCAGTTATAAAAAAGCAACTGATAATGTTTTATGCAGTCATGGAACCATTCAAGTCAACATTTCTTCCAGTAAATATTTTGGTTTAATTCAACCAACATTTCTCCTTAGGTTTTACCAGTAAATAAAATTTAAAATAAAATAATTATGGGTTATTTACAATTTATTTATTTATGTATTCAGAACTCTTAATGTCATATTATGGCAGGCAATTGTATTGGCCTATCAAAATGCATTATACTTATTTTTTGCTTTGACAAACGTTTCTTAAAATTCTGTAAACCATAATTCAATTAAGCCTTGTTAATAAAATAGCTTTATATCCACAGTGTGTGGATTTGAACATCTTCATGAATCTCATTCAGGTATACTTCTTGGCAGATGCCAACTGCATCCTACAGGCAAGGACACCATGAATATGTAACGTTACATACTCACATTTCCAGGACCATGACAATGTCCGATTTCCCTTCAAAGGCATCCACACACTGGACAAGTTTAGGATGGTGTAGGCAATTCATGATACTAATTTCTTGTCTCACATTTTCTTTATCTTTAGCTGAATACGCTTTAATAAATTTTCCTGCCCAGGTTTTTCCAGTTTTCTTCTCAGTAAGTTTGAACACTTGTCCAAACTTTCCCCTGAAAAACAACAAAACACTTACATTTCCGTTCCTATGTTCAAATGGTTGAAAAATAAACAAACAAGTAAATCCAGTAATGGGCTACTTACGTCCCAAGTCTTTCCTCCACGTCATAAAATTCCTGGACTTTGTGATCCTTTTTAATAGCAACATCTCTATACTCGGGCTCCGAGTCTTTGTCAGCGTCTAGGTTAAATACAATAAACAATAAATAAATCTATAGTCTGTACTTTTTGTTAATTTAAACTACCAATATATAGCGCTTACCATCATCGGATGCTTCTGCTTCTTCTTTAATTTCTAAAAGAAAAAATGAGATCAAACAAAAAAGTGTGTAATTATGTCTATATATGCACAGGTGCATGCATATTGCTAATGAAGCCCCTGACCTTTCCACAAACACCATGATGAAAATATGCCCACGTGGGAATTGGTGGCTTGGGGTGGACTTTCAGGCAGTTCATTTGGTGAGAAACTGACATTTTATTTAAGTATTTCACACTGATAGTCACAAGGAGAGTCAATACCAACTGCAGACCATAGCAAACAAGTTGTCTCTTTACCTGCCACATATCAGAGCAGCTGTTTGCTTTGATTACAAAATTAGCATGTGTGTGTTTTTTTTTTTTAATTATTAAGTACCCAAATATAAATAGTGACTTGAACATATTTGTAAACAAATAAATACAATAAATAAACCAATACATATTGTTTTGTTGAAGTTACAAATAAGCTAAAGGTGCTGTATTGTGTGCGTGTGCTCCTGACGTCACTCCAACGAGACGGATACGGTTCACACGGATAGATTCTCACGCAGCGCAGCATGACCTGAGCTTTATTATGCTAGGGTGGTGGCAATATCACTCCAGCAAGCAGGACACTGTTCTGAGCCCAGCAGACGTGGCCCATGATGATAAACAAAAGTCTGCAGAAGTATTGAACTTTAAAAAAAGATCAAACCAAAATAGAAAGACATTTAATAATATTGTATTACTGCCACATTTTATTTTTCCGGTGGGTCATGGAGTCATCATGGAGCTGCATACCCTGACCACACGCCACTGATGGAAATAAAGTTGTGTTGAGTAAAGCCACCCAACGAGCGATATAAATAAAAATATTAAGTGCCATGTGTAACAGTAGTAGCAACAAACATCCCAGCCAAGTTTGTCTGGCCAAGCAGCTCTTATAACAGAACTTATTAGCACAAATGGCCAGGTGTTAGCAACCCTAAACAACAGATGATTCTTACAGACTTTCTAATTGGGCAAAAGGCTTTAAAATTGAACTAAGAAATGAATTGTTAATTGTCCATTGGTTTTGGACGTGACATGCATTCACCTATTTCCTCACTACAAGATTTCCCTTCATCGCTAAAAGCTTACATAGAGTCCTACAGTTATTCAGGTACTTATTTTCTCTCAAAATGTTCAAATGCAGAATCAAATATATTTTGATGTATGAAAAACACAATGTAGTTGCAAATATCCTGTTCTTTAAATTCACGGACTGGTGATTGAAAATACAATACAGCCCCTTCACCACTAGGCGGAGCTCACCTTCTGGTTTTTCACCAACTCTCACCAACTCAGACTCCTGGCTTGGCTCGCTGACTCCATAAATGTTAGCTGCTCTTAGCCGGAACTTGTACTCCCTGTCGGGCAGGAGATCTTGGATATTGTAAGATGTGCTCCGGCACGTCGTGAGGTCCTTCCACTGCTTGTCCACAGAATTCCAGATCTCCAGAGTGTACGACTGCACCGCGCTTCCACCATCATAAGTAGGGCCGTACCAAGACAGCGTGAGAGTGGAGCTGCGGATGTCCGACGCACACGGCACCCCAGCTGGAGGCTCCGGCTTATCTGAAATGAAAAGTGAATAAGAAAGTGAACAGGCTTTCCACACGATATTAGGCTCTAGAGCAGGAAGGTGAATTCTGAAAGGAAATGGTTTCTACAATACATGTGCATGAATGTAGTTAAGCAGAACTTCTAATGTAATGTTTTCTGAAATGTCTAGCACTTCTGAAAAGGTTAATTACCCAATTCATGCAAGACAAGCAGTCCTGAAAGGCTGAAATAAGAAACGGGACTTCTAGCATGAGGTGGCCCATCCGGTCAAACTACCTCCACCACCCACAAATCATAAAATAATCTTTTGTAATACAATTTTGTAAAAAGTACATCAAATTAGATGTATAGGATTGCCTACTGAAAACAAATGGATTACACAGAGAAACAAATGAAGAATACCATGATCTTGATTGAACAAAACAGCAAAAATACCAAACCCCAAACCCAAGGCATAACCCTGTGCATAACAGACCGCAGTAAAGCGCTATAAATGTGGAAAAACAGCAGACCTCTAACCATTTAAAACTTGTGACATAGTTAACTCCATTTGAATTCAAAGTGGTATATTTACTACACATCCCTCTACCCTGTCTGTAAACACGAAGCATACTTAAGTGGATTAACTAAAAGGCTATTTTCTTCCAGGATGAATCATTTTCCTTTTGTGCAGGAATTGAGTAGGTAGACTTGAGGTCACCTGCAAAGATCTGTTTAAAATACAGTATTGTGGTAGTATTATTTACAGTGGTGTCAGTGGAGAATTTGCAGATGCTTAGTGCCTGCTTTGACTCCTCAATAGTTTATTCCATACGGATTATTCCCTGTCTATTCCCTGACAAGGTATCCCACTAAATCAAAAATATTCAGCCATAAAAATTCTTCTGACTGGAGAACATATGGAGCAGGCTTAAAAATAGGGGTTGGTGATATTTAAATGATCATACAATGCAGTGTACTTCAGGGCACACAGAAACATGCTAGTGGAAGAATTTAAGCATTATGTAACATTTTAGCATGTCCAAAATTAATCGGATTCAACTTTGTAACAGCAGAACAATTTAGTATGTTAATTAAACAATTTTAAGTCTGATCTTCTATAAGCATTGTAAGCTCGTTAAGTGAAAGGTGCGATTTTGCAAATCTGATTAATATTTTCAGGTGAACACAGATTGGTCTAAGGTTCTGTACAGTTCTTTCTGTACTGCTCCCTGGCTTTGGTACGACAGGAAATTCGTGGCTGTGGAGTCCGCCACACGTACAGTCAGAAACAGCGGATTGCACCTGTATCAATTTTCTTCAGGTTTGTAATTATTCTGAACCTCAGTACAGAACCTTTTTCAGGTCAGTTTCCTTGTTTTGTTCATGAGCTAAATGTGGGAGAGCTTATGGATGCGTTTCAAAACAATCTACATCTTAGAAAGATTAAATTCCCTCAAAGAACATCTTGAGTTTTTATACCAGAATGATCAAACTGATAAGAAGGTAATTCTAAAATCAATTTGATATATTTTGAGATTTTACAAACTCCAGTAAAGGCTCTGTGCTGTTATTAGCTTTGCACTATGGTCTTTCAGAGGCACATAAATAGCTGTTGGGTTTGAACAATATAATTCCACTGCTCTCATTGTTTAGTTCTTGTAGGCACTTAATATTCCTTAAGCCTGGCTGGATATGATCCATACTGACAGCAGTGGCAAAGTCTCTCATTGTAAATTAATCGCTGGAAGAAAATGAAACCATAAAAGGCTATTAGAGAATCCTACATCTTAGGCCTGTTTGGATCCAAAATGTTCCCAGTTATCTTCTATAACACAATCCTTCAACATAAGAACTAAAATAACTTTTTAGATTACAATTAAAATAATAATCCCTATGCTTTAAATATACTTGCATACTCCAAAGTAAATGACAACAGCCAGCAAAATTATGTAATCTTCAGTAAAACTTTTCTTTCATTGATGAAGACACTTCTAATTGCAAATGGTAGTTCATACCACCTACCGTTGTTAAAATATGACAATGGCATAATGGTATTTTACTCTTAACCCATCTTAGGGTAAATATTAAAACTAAATCATTTAAGTTGTATATAATGTTGCCTCACCTTTAAAGTATGTCTGAAAATACAGCCTTTTTGTTGTTAATGACCCAAACTACCATGACCGACCATTATGTCAAATATACGGAAAGATTTTTAGGAAAAACAAAAGTCATCATTGTGGAATTTCTCTTCCTTCCCTTTCCATTCACCAAAGATGGTCACTTAAAAGACAACTCACCAACAATGGTAAGGTTGAGGGCACATTGTCTGTTGCCATATTTGTTTTCCACTTGCAGAGCATAGCAGCCACAGTGCTCGTGTCTGCTTGGAGCGATCGTCAATTTGCTTGTGGTCTCAGTACTTTCTATTTTTATGGGTCCTTTCTCTTGAATCTATAAATGAAAAACACACATTAAATCACAATCTTTTTAAATGAGCTGTTCTCCTGCCTATCTGTATTTAAATGATGCATTACAATGTATAAAGAATTGATATATGCAAGACAATAATGGATAACTCCTTGAGTCAACCTCAAATAATATTTAGAAAAAATACCCCCAAAAATCATTTGTAAGGCTAGGGTGAAGGTTATGTTTAAGTTTGGATAATGGTGAGGGTAAGGGTTAATGTTACTACACATTACAACAACAAAAAAACATTTCAATTTGGAACATAGCCAAGTTCAGTGTAGTTGGAGAAAACCATGTTAGTTAACAAATAATCGCTTACTGGTTTTCTGAATTTAAACCAGGTGCAGGTGATAGGTTGCGTTCCCCCAAATTTACACAATATATTCACAGCTTCTCCAGCGAGGACCTTCATATCTTCAGGGAACTGAAGTATTTGAGGAGGAGTGGCTGAAACACAAAACAATGTCTTTATATCTGAAGAACACATGTTTTGTACTGTGGTGTTGCGAGTGTACAGGAATTCATACAACGAGCAAAAGTCATTAATACGTTCAAATTATCCCTCAGCTGAGAATAAGCATAGCTCGAGAGCTCTACTAAATCTGAAATGAAGCAGCAAAAAAACACAGATGTGGGACGTTATGATGATGATTATCCATATTTTCTAAAAAAGGGTGACCTTTAGACCTTAAACTGTCTGGAAAGAATACACCACACTATTATACCCCTTCCACATGCCTCTATCCATATTGTATGGAGAGATCCAACAAAACACTGGTTCTGAAACATTGCCACATCACAACACTCACTCTTTGGAGCAACAGCTGCTCACATTCCAAGTCAGTATCCACAAAGGGGATTACTCCCATTCCTGGGAGGCATGCTAGCTTTTGGGCAGTATCTGAATAAGGGTTTTGCCGTTATAAGTAAAATTCCAAATGCTACCTCCAAAAGTAGGCAGCTTACAATGGGAAAGTTTATTGGAAAGATCATTTTTGACATGAATAAGCTATGGGTAATTGTAAAAATTATCACCTAAGACATAACAAGTACATGTCCAATCTTAGCATTCCAATCAGTCTTACTTTCATTCCTAGCAGACACTATACAGGGACTTTCTGAATTAGACATTGATTAGAACTAGTCTCGGAGTACTCTACCTTAAAAAACATTGGATAGTCCAATACTAGAGCTAACCTGGGCCAGTAAAACCAGCCCTTTAGGTCTGTGGACAGTGACCCAAAGTGTAGGGTTTGTAATGTGCAAAAATGTTTTAGATTATGGGTCAGTAAATGACTGGAAAACAGCATTGCGAGACTATATTGCACCTCTGCTTTCTTGCATTTTTTCCATGAAACAAAATCAAATATTACCTAGTTTAGGTGGTGTCTTTGGTGCTGGCTTTTTCTTTATTGTTGCTTCATCTGGAAAAGAAAAAAACTAACATTAACACAAATGTGGTAACCAAGCGATCTAATTGGTTTCCAAATCCGAAAAGAGAGCTTCTTGGAATTCACAATTCAATAAAATAATGTCTGATCCATATTTTACATTTCTGCAGTCATTTGACTCCTACAAAATTAAAGTGATAAACTGTATTCCATAAGATAAACACTTTGATGAGGACAGGAACATGTGCAACTCCTGTGAAAATTCATCTTTTTGGTGAACACTTTTGTAACAGCTTGAGGTCAGATTGACTTGGCAGCATGAAGTGCATGCAGTGTAAATTTGTGTGTAAGAGAAATCCGTTTATTCACAAAATGAATAAATCAACTTAGCAAAGATCAGGGGTGAGTTGTACGAGTTTGTACATCAAAAGAGCAAGACAGCATTAAGTCAGATATCTCCGCCACAAAGGAAATGGTTCGTATGGTTAGAAAATAAATCACAAAAATCACCAGAACACCATTACAGTTCTTTACAATGTACATATTTAAAATAAATGTCTCAATATTACAATATAAATGATTACTGAAGAGACGCCCATGTTTAATATCACTAAGAGAAGACAAGTATCATGTTTGAAGTGTGGTAAAAGACTCCTTAAATGGCACTGGACAACACCCTTAAGAAAACGTTCAATTGGCATCATACATTTTCACAAAAATCTTGTAAACTCACTTTGATAAAACAATTACATAATTGGTTTTGCCCCCCTCCCTCCCCTCTGGAACAGTGCCTGTCAGAAATGATGTACTATATAGGCTACAGCATGGAAACTCCATTTACATTTCTCTGTAAGCACAAATGCATCTTAATGGGTTTCATTTAAGATACACGGGTGAAATTAAACTAAAAACTCACATTTGCCTGAGATCTCCCCATGATTTAGGGAGGAACTGTAATAACTTCTCTGCTCAATGTCCATGGGAAAAGGCTTGCCTCAGAGCTTATGTCCTTTGGAGTTTCCCTTTTTTGGTAATACTAAAAATAGCAATAAACTCCCCAGGAAATGGCTTTCTGCAATATTTATTTGATGTTTGATCACTGTCAAGAAACAATGTGCTAGTAAAACGGTTAATGCTAGGAGTGAATCCAAACCGTAGGAAAGACATTTAATGTAAGCTAATTAAAACTTTAGCTGGTGCCCCTTTTTTTATCCCTGAAGCTTTTCTGTACTTCTAGTGCCTATTAAAAGTAGTAATGCAAAACCCTGTTCCATTGCCGAGGACTATATCTTAGTGTGCTCCTTTACATACACGCACAATCTATGAAATCTGCCAAGGAGATGCAGAATAATATCAAAGTATGAACTGGCTAAAAACAAAAATAAAAATTCATATCAGTACCAGTGAACATCCACTTCAAAACCTTTTTTTAGCCATGTGACTTGCTTCTTCTGCGATGCACATAATATAGATGAATGCAAACAAATGTATGCATGAAAAATATCTATTTGGCAGATTTGACATGACCCATTAGCTGTCAGTACACCAAGTTCTCAAATCTGAAAGAGCACAAGGAAAAAAATTAAGCATCCCACAGGGGCATTAGGAGATGTCTGAAGTCATAACATTATCTGCTTGTTCAGTTCAGTCACCAAAAGTTATGAGGAACATATTCAGATTTGCATTTTCAGGAAATCAGCACATTATATTACTGCATTGCAATAACCAGCACCTAAACACTCAGGGATACAATATATCTATTGGTACACCTTCATATTATCAATAACTTTCACATACTGGTGAAACAAAATCTAATATTAATCATGTATTTAAAATGGGCCATTTAAACACATTTCATTTAATTTGATCTACAAGAACAGGTAAAAAAAATGGATTGTGTAGTTCCAGCAGGGGTATACTTTTCATTTCAAGACGCACTCCTATAAACACAGATCTATTCAGGACAGTATTTAGAAGAGGTTCCTGGTTTCATTTCAAAACCATTTCAATGACAATAAATACTTTATTCACTATGCATTATGGAAATTATATTATATTTATATTATATATATATATATATATATATATATATATATATATATATATGGAATCTAGGCATTCTGTACCAGAGAACACTCATTTCAGGGGAACTTCTGTGCTCCATAAAGATCAAGGAAGAAATTGACACTGAAGGCTTAACTTTTTAATAACTAACTTTATGAAACAGGGACTATAATGGCAACTGAAGCCTTTCACCTCTGCTGGCTTCAAATTCAAATGAGCATCAATATCACCACCAAACAATTTTCAGCCTTTCCATATTCATAAGCGAGAGGCCTTAACAGACTTGTAAATAGAGAAGGAACGCTCCTGCCAGTCTCCCCCCACAGGCACACTGGCAGCAGGAGATGTGTTGTCACTAAGACAGCACCACTGCCCACATTCAGAAGCTTAAAAATCTACCACTATGGTTGCATCAAATCAAGATCACTGCCAACTACTTCCACAAGCTAAATTACTTAAACAAATTGTAGTGTAAAATAAAGTGTTTGTTTCGAGACATTACCTTTGTATTAAGGCAGAATAAATGAAATCCTTACAGATCGTATTCCCAACTGAGAGATATACAGCCTTTATCCTCAGGGCATTGCATCCGTCTGGATTGGTGTAAAAAGAATCCATTATGCTGGACTGCGGGTATGCAGTTGAAACCTCTTTAAATTGCAGAATACTAATAAAACCCTTTGGATACAATGATACAGTACATGGTGTGCAATTTGTCAGACTAGACCATCATTCTGTTTCTAAGTAATGCTACCCACCTTCTCACCCACGCATACAGAGACATGCAACCATCCTCAAGCATGCAACTACAAACAAATCCAGAAAAATGCTCATCAACTTGCATCACTGGAGGAAAATAATTGTGTATATACATTTCTATGATGAAGATAAAGTAGGTATACATGCAAGTCACTTTGGATAAAAACAACCACCAAATAAATAAGAGACTTCTTGACAAACACAGATAATATAGTTCAAAGAAAGATGCATGAATTCCACATGTATGCCCACAGACGTATTCAAAACCTCTGCAACAGCAGGGATAGGCTGCAGTGGAAAACAATGTTCTGCAAAGGTCCCAGGTCCAGATGTGAACAAATATTCAGACAGCAACAAGCTGATAGTTTTACTGTTGCCCTTAAGTGCAACAAAATACATACAAGGGTTACCATTTTCCAACAGTAGATGTAAGACTGCTTATTTTTTTTGCAGTACTTGAGCACCAGAGCAAAAGGAAGCTCAAGAGCTGCACATTCCCATGGCTATTATCAGACCCCTCACACTATTAGAAAGACTACAGTAAACACCAGAGAAGACATACTGGAAAATAATGCAAAATGAAAAGCTGCCTCCTAAAGCACCTACATTCTGATTGCAAAAAGTAATGTTACATATTCAAGGGAAGGGGAAGAAGTGAAAAAACATCTAATACAATATCCAATGAATGCTAAGTTGTTACAATGTTGTACCACAGTAACTGCAAAAACTCAAAATAAACTTTTTGTGGTTCGGATTTTATTTTACTACCAAGATTAAACCAAATAACACTATCTGCTTTGCTTTCTGTACCCAGATAAGGCGACTACAAATAATAGAAAACCACAACAACAATGAAAGTGTTCAAATGGAAAAGTTTGAATTGTATAGAACAGTTTTTTTTTTTTTTTTTTTTTTTTTTTTTTTAAGTATAATGAAAAAGGTGACTGTGGTATACATTAAGAAGTTACCAGATATTCTTATTCTAATGTTATGTCTGGTACCAGAAGACATCTTGACAAGGAAACAGAAGCTGCCGGAATATTTACTTTCCCGTCTTCCCACACCAATAAGACCAGTATTGAAGTGATGCAGCTGCTTCCCACGCAGAGATTAATTATACTAGTGCATTACAGGCAAACTTTATTGTTTTCCCATTACAAATAAACACTCTTATTATGTAAACACTTCTCAGTAATCCAGTCATTCATATACAGCGATATTCTTTTATGTAAACAAGTATGGAAGGATTTTAATTATCATCTTCAACCAAAATTCACACCCTTGTCTTAATGTAATGAAAGCAAACATTAATATATTTTCATATCATACTGCAATGTCATCTTTAATTTCAAATGCTGGACTAAAATAGGGAACCAAAATATTGTTTTAATTCAGAGCTCAAGTTTCAAGGCCAGCTGTGTAGTTACATAATTCTAATAAATACATCCGGTACATAAAACTGCTATATTAAAGATGCAATCAATTTGGACTGGTCTTGACCAAAGAGCACCGAGTAGGGATTATATTACTTGTATCACAAGACTTTCATTTTAACATGGGGAATGTTCAATTTCCAGAGCATCCTCATTCATTTTTTCTTTGATCTTTTGGGGAATCAATCTTAATACTCTTCTACCCTATGAATAATTTTGACTAGATCTATGGACAACAGCTGTATTTCGGTTCTTGAAATTAAATCTCATCTTCAAAGTAAGAAACTGATAATGTGCATTACCATCTCATGCCAGTTTTGAAGCTGCTTGTTATTAAATGCCTCATGCGCCTTTTTCTGTCCTATCAGATTTAAAAGCCTTTTTAAAAATCGGGCACATACCAACATGAGCTCTTGAGAAAACAGAATCCTGAGCTGGCAACATTTCTGCAGAACTTTATACACTTAAAAACTAAGAAAAAAAAAAAAACATGCGAGAATGTCATGTCATAACAAGGGCTAAATACAGCTAGACACATGCCTTACATGGAAATGCGGCTGTAGAGGGCAAAACGAACAGAACCGTCTCTGAAGTGGTTTGCTCCGAGTTCATAAACCAACTGTAAAATCAAAGAGTAGCTGGACTTACAGAAAAGCTATTGTACTTTTAATTCTGTCAAACAGCACAGTCACTAACACTACTTGGAGAGGATGGAGTATAAAAACAGGCTATAAACCTTGCACGTTTCCAAATTATGACAGAAAAGTAACCAAAAAATGTCACAAAAATGTTGAATGTTAGGTACAGTCTTCTACATAAGACTGAATTGAATGTAATGTTAAGAAGCAGCTAATGGAACACGTTTCACTGACTCACATGAAAAAAAGTAATGTTAAGCTTGCTTATGTTGAGGTTTTTGCAGAGCACGGAATTAAGAAACAAAATAACCTTGTTTTAAAATGTTTTTTCCACTTGCTATAAAAGACTTCTACAGAACAAACATCAGCAGTGGGAAAATGGCAGAAGCCCCACACAGGTCCTTTTTTGGTATATAAGGAAGCCAATGTTTGTATAACTCACTTTCTGTTGTTGAGGGCATGCTTTTGGTCTTTTTGGTCTTCTTGTCAGCCGGTGTAGAAGACTTTGTTGCTGTAGGATCTGCAAAATATGTGGCAGACACAGAAGATTTAACCGTTTGTTCTCAACAGATTGTGTAACAATGCAATGTTGTTGTTTATCTGCTACGTAATCCAAAAAAATTAAAATAACAAGCACGCCAAATATTTACAAAGATCTTATCACATGCAGTAATGGGCACAGGCTTTGCAGACTTCAATGTCTATTGCCCTTAGTCCTAATAAAAATGCTATTGTGCAGTTAATTGTTTAATGAGGCCATTCATTTTTACAAATTAAAATAAAGCATTTTGAATTTAATGCCAAAACAATTTAAAAATAAGTTACATTAAAATGGATTGAGTGGGATTGTTTCAATAAATGATAGCGATACTTAAAATAATTGTAAAATTGACAGCTGCAGCCTGAATGTACTGATTTATTGTATATTTTTAATTGTAAACTGGGTTGGCTCCCTTAGTAATGTACAACCAGGGTATGAACATCAAAGTGATATGTATCCTGACTCTCTGGCCTTCTTTTTATTAGCCAAGAACAATTTTGCCATAATTGAGGTTAACAGGACTTAAATACAACTCTGGAAAAAATTAAGAGACCACTGCAAAATTATCAGTTTGTCTGGTTTTCCTATATATAGGTATGTGTTTGGGTAAAATGAACATTTTTATTTTATTCTATAAACTACTGACATCATCTCCCGCAAATTCCTAATAAAAATATGAATGGAATGGAATGGCTGCCATACATTTTTTCCACAGCTCTATGTCCATAATACAGCAGCAGGAGACATTAGTGTGAACATTGACTTCCGCCTTCCCAAGTCACCTCCCACAACAAAATAAAACAATACAGCTTTGTTTTACCGAATGTCACCATAAAGTGTCCACTATAAGACACCCTCCCTCCGACGCCAATTCAAGTATTGGTTCTTACACACATGCATTTAAAATATTATGCAATTACTCTTAATATTCTACACTATATTAAACACTGGAAATCATGGAGATTGAATTAAATCCTATTGGGGGAGAGCATCTTTCACTTTCATTTCATCTCATGGAAATCAAAGTTCAAATGGGACTCCACAAGATGTTTAAAGTCCCTGAGGTACAGAAAGAGTATGAAGTGAAGACGCATCAAATGTGGAAGTGCTGCAGTGTACATCTTATTTTGAGCTCAGGGAAAGTGTACAGTAACAGTAACAGTAACTTTGTGGTTTCTTTTAAAGCTGGATGTGGGAGGATTAAAAGGAATGTCTTGGAGAATACAGCTGCTAATTATACAGTTTTAATGACAGGAAGAAGTCAAGATCAAGCTAGGCTCAGGGGACGAAGCTGGGGTTTACATATGATGTTAGAGGAACTTACCGTCTACAAGGACCTTGCAACTGCACTCAGCTTTCCCCGCTGAGTTTTCCGCCACGCACTTGTACTGTCCTTCATCTTCTGGCAGAGCTTTGTCGATAGTGAGGGAACACAGGCCTCCTGATACAAATGTGGACATTGTAAGTACAGTGCACATCAAATTTTATATCACATGCTCACAAAGGCTATTAAGAAATTATATACAGTACATGTATTTATTTTTCACCCTAATATCCAGCTCACCCAGCAAGGTTTCAGTAGGATGCAAGTCAGATGACTGGCAATACCTGGATGGTTAACCTGCTGTTTATTTTAGGTTTCCTCTGGCAATGCATGTTCAGGGTCATTATGATAGTGAAAAGAAGAACCCAACCAATGGCACAGACCACTTTTTTGATGGTATTGAATGATGCTGGTGAACAGAATGATCTAAAGCCTCTCTCTCCACCTCCCACTTGGTCACCGGATAAACAACCCCAAACATTCACAGTACAATTGCACTGCTTTACTGAAGACACTTTACACCATTGTGACAATCACTCAGCTGTTCTTTTTTACATAGCATTTCCTTTAAGTGCTGAAAATATGCAGAATAAAACTTAGTGCCCACTTCTACAGCTTTTGCTCTTTTATATGGGGAGATCTGATGCTTATTTAAATCAGTAGTTTGAAGGCTGAATAGGAAACAGAAACATAAAGAGTTGATTATCAGCTCTCAGTGGCTATTGAGTGCACTGCTACCATTTTTCTGTATGTAATGATCATAGTCCGAATTGAATTATGTGCAACATTTTAATTAAATTTCCATCACATAATGCCCCTGAAAGATTGAGCGTTGTTAGGATTGTGCACAGACAAACTGTAAAAAGAAAAATACACTTATAAAGGCACAGGATCACCACATTTTCCAATGTTATTGTAATAAGCTGACTCATGGGTTACTGGTTTACGTAAATTTAGACCCCCCCCCCACACACACACATTATACTTCCAAATGTTATAGGTCAACGTTCCCATTTTCAGTAATGGGTTGTACTGTATAGCGGGCATAGGAGGTACTCCCATGGTTAAAAAGGCATTATTATACTTTTTCTGCCAATAAAACATATCTAACTTGTTAACATACCGCTAATGTATTACACATCGGTCTATCCACAAGATGTCCATTATGGAGAATATGAAATGGCTCTGGAACACCATGAAAATGCCAGCAGATCACAAGTGATGAAAGACTGGGACTGGTTAACAGGGACACTTTTGAAGACAAACCAGATGTCTTGACCACACAGGTGTGCCCGCTTAGGTATGCATTGCGCTTAGGGGACGGTATGTACAAAAGATTTGATGGCATTTGATTGGTCCCGCACAAGCCAATGATCATGCATGTAAATGTTGACAGCCCATCTACCCTCACCCATCAAGACTGGGGTACAGAACAGGGATGACTGATGAGTCCTGCTACTCAATATGCATTTCCAACAGGAGAGCTAGGGAGAGCCAGCAGCCCATGGAATGATGAGCTGGCTGGTATAAAGGTTGCGGTTGTTGTGGCCATGATGGATTGGACAGGGGTTGCAGGTTTATGTGATGGGCAGCATGGTGGAAGAGTGGACTAACTGCATTGATCAATTTTTATTGTGGGCCAACATAATGTACCACGTTCTAAAGTTAAAATCAGAACATTAAAACTAAAATGGACAAAAGAAAACCATCTTATTCCTCAAAAAATCCATCATTTGGTTAATTAAATTATATGAATGGAAGATGAAGTTATCAGAACTATTTTAGTTTTACTGGATTCAGAAATATTTAAATCACTGAAGAAACAGGCCAATGAAGCCATTAGTGGCAAGACAGCCTTTGCAATTTTGGGTTCCTCCCTGTGGGAAGGGGTTCTCATGGAGGGTCTTTAGTGGCCACATAAGACCCAGAAAAAACAGAAACAAACATTCATCACAAACCTAGTGAACATAAGAAAGAGCAATTATTCAAATTGTAAATCAGGAAATTTAAGATACGATTGACTAATCAATTGACTGAGAATTAACTATATTGGCGTTTTAATTACTGTTGGCAAAAAAAGAAAACCTGACTGTTAAATAAATCAAAACATTTCAATTACCAAAAAAATCTAAAAAGTATAATAAGGAATCACGAAGCAAAGTAGACAGTCAAAGCACAATGTACATCCATGCTCTCCGTCTATTTAGCCAAGTAACATGTGAAGCTGTATATTGGGCAGCCATAGCAAGATGCAGTAGCCAGTAGTACAGCCATACTGATGATCTTTCTATGAGCGATTACAGTGCATAGCTGGGGTCTGAAACAGTGGAGGGGGAATATACAGATCCCTACAAATAATTGGCAACTAACACTGGGCAGACACAGGAAATCCCTGTTCTATTTCTGCAATGTCTATTTTTACAAGGACTAAACATGCTGCAAATATCCAACACACACCGTCTTATTTAAAAAGGACAAATAAACTGAATGAGGCTCAATTTAAACAATATGGATACATTATTCTCTACATCTTGAAGTTATTTATTCCAATAACTAAACACTTCAACTACTGAAAAAGGGACAAGCTCAGCTGATATTACAATGGGATGGTGTAAATAAACTGTGGTGGTGCTGGGCTCCAGCTTTGGTTTTCATAAATATGTAGCCTAGACTTTAATTAAAGCATATAAGCATATACATATTATTCATTAAGCACCTAAATATACAATAGAATTGATTATTTGAGTCCAGAGTAAGTCTTTATTAAATACTGACATACTTTCCACTACCATAAAATCAGTGTTTTAATGAACTTTGATTTATTTTAATTACCAAAATAACAGGTAGTTATAGAGAATCTTGAGTAAAATTAATCCAATTATTATAAAATGTGCATTACCTTCCTGGGAGAGGACAATGAATTTCGATGGCTTGATGACTTTCCCATTTAAACTCCAGGTAATCTTTGCCGATGGATCTGCAGCAACCTGACACTGTAACCGCAAACATTCCCCGTCTACCACTTCAGTGTCACATAACTTCTTTGTAAACACAGGCTCTTTCCCAATATTGTTAGTTTTCTTTTCGATAATCCCACTGTCTCCCGCCGGACACCCATGCTCGCAGTTGACATCGTTCTTCTGCTTCTCATTTTCAGCTGGTTTGTGCACCTCCGCACCAGCGCTGCTGTTGCTGTTCTCGGCAGCTGGGATCTTTCTGGTGGCAAGTGCAGACCTGAAGTCTGGCGCTGATGTTTTGGCATCACTTTTCTCCGGAACAGACCCCTTCGGAGGCGCTTTTTTCCCCAAAACCCCTCTGAAGTCAACTTGCTGTGGGCTGTGGACTTTCCTCTCCTCTTCAGACAAGGTCTTGGGTTTGACCTGTCGCTGGAGGTTAGCCCTGAAGTCCATTTGCTCGGCAGATAGCTCCTTTAAGTCCTCCTCAGAAAGGCTCTTCGTGGTGACTTTCCTTCCCAAGACGGTGCGAAAATCAACCTGCTCAGCCTCTTGCTGCCTGATCTTCTCCTCGCAGTGCTCCTTGGTTTCCACTCTCCTCTTCAGCAGTCCTCGCACATCTGCGTCGTCTTCTGTGCCCTGTGCCTGTTGGGGGCTCCTTCCCACTGCACCAACACATACAGGTCTCACAGTCCCATCCTCAGCTACTTCCTCCGTTTCAAAAGGCTCAGCCACAGTCTCACTGCAACAAGCAAAAGGGGGAGAGATAGAGAAAAAGCGGTTTAAAAATTGGAGAGAGCAGGCTCAGCCTACACCTAAAATAGTTTAATTAGAAGAATACAAATCATGACTATATTGCATCAGCGATGACTTCAGTAGCCTTATAAGGGAACAACCAAAAGACAGAGCCTACCCTGACTTTGAACAATAGCACAGCTGTATGAGGTAAACAATTTGTTTGGTCACATTTGGGGATTTACTTGATTTAAAGCCAGACTGGGTCTGGCATGGTAAGCGGTACAAAAATAGACCCCAGTCATGGACTGCCTGAGAATTGTACTTACGTTTGGGGTGTCTCCTCCTCACTGAACACTGCACCCTCTGTGACCAACAGAGAGACCAGGCAGCTGCAGTCTCCAACTTTATTTCTGCAATAGAATTAGGTATTAAAAGCAGGAAGAAAAAAGAAAGCTCATGCAATTCATTAAAAACATAAAACCAAATTTCTTCCTTCTTAAAAGTCTCTCAGTTAGTGGTCGGAAGGTAATCGGACAGAGCAGCGTATTCCTGTGAGCTGCAGGCTCTTGAATCTTTTAGCTTTCCGTTTATTTAGTCTGATTTAACCTTTTGACATTGCTAAAGCTAGGCCCCCTCATCAAGTGATTTCCCTGAACGATACAGCCAATCATCGTTCATCACAGGGCTCCAAACGTTTATATAAAAATGTTAAATGTCCAAACCATATATGGTGCTAATCATCCATGGTATTCTTCCTTCAGTGGGGAATACCACAGATTTTTTCATGACTGTCTCTCGTTACAGGACATGGACACGTTTTTCCACTGGCTTGTCTAAACATCAAATGTTTCCTCAAAGTAGATAAAATATTACAACTGATAAACAAAGATGAGCTTTCATTTATTATAACAAAAAACAAAAAAGATAGAGGATACGTAAACTGGGCTATACAAAATAAAGACTTATTCTGTGGGCAGACCATTTTTTTACAAAATCAAACAAAAAATTATGAAGAAATATTACTGATAAATCAGAACATACTTTAACTGTATTTCGTAGTCACCAGTATGGCAGAGTTTAGTTTGTCTTATGAGAAGTGTGACAACATCTTCCTTCTGCATGATTTCATACTCTTCTCCGGAGGATAACAACTGTCCGTCTCTCAGCCACTGGAAAGTGGGCAAGGGATCACCGGCGATGGCCCCCGAGAGCAGCACATGCTGGCCCACTCCTGCCGTAACCGACTTGGGCTTTGTAATGAACCAGGGCTGGACTCCATCCTGGGGCTCTGGAAGCAAGCGGTTTATAATGGTTTTAGATGTGGCTAACACCAACTTGTGTTGTTGTGCAATATTTTCATCATAGTAGTGATGAACTAACTGTACGTTGTTTAGATGCCTTTCATTTTGTCCATGATGACACCACTGAAGCTAACACATGTTCCTATAACCTTACATTTATGTACTTCATGTTGCTTGTATTGTCTTGATAAAAGGTATTGAAAACTAAATAAAAAGGTCAACATTTAAAACTTGTTACAACATTACAGTTTTTAGTGTCTATAACTATATTATACAAACAAGAAAAAAAAAACATAATAAATTATCAAGCATAGGTCAGCACAAGTACGATTACAAGACAACAGCACTGATTCAAATGTGAAGTCTGATACAATAAAATATAAATAAATGGACATACAGAGATTTATTTTTACTCAAACACTTGTGAATTAAAATCATCATCACCATCATGCACCGATCAGCCATAACATTATGACCACCTGCCTAATATTGTGTAGGTCCCCCTTTTTCCGCCAAAACAGCCCTGACCCGTCGAGGCATGGACTCCACTAGACCTCTGAAAGTGTGCGGTGGTATCCAGCACCAAGACGTTAGCAGCAGATCCTTTAAGTCCTGTAAGTTGCAAGGTGGGGCCTCCATGGATTGGACTTGTTTGTGCAGCACATCCCACAGATGCTCGATTGGATTGAGATCCGGGGAATTTGGAGGCCAAGTCAACATGAACTAGTGATTCATCAGACCAGGCCACCTTCTTCCATTGCTCCGTGGTCCAGTTCTGATGCTCACGTGCCCATTGTAGGCGCTTTCAGCAGTGGACAGGGGTCAGCATGGGCAACCGGACTGGTCTGCGACTACGCAGCCCCATACGCAACAAACTGCGATGCACTGTGTGTTCTGACACCTTTCTATCAGAACCAGCATTCACTTTTTCAGCAATTTGAGCTACAGTAGCTGGTCTGTTGGATCAGACCACACGGGCCAGCCTTCGCTCCCCACGTGCATCAATGAGCATTGGCCGCCCATGACCCTGTCGCTGGTTCACCGCTTTTCCTTCCTTGGACCACTTTTGATAGGTACTGACCACTGTGCACCGGGAACACCACACAAGAGCTGCAGTTTTGGAGATGCTCTGACCCAGTCATCTAGCCATCACAATTTGGCCCTTGTCAAAGTCGCTCAGATCCTTACGCTTGCCCATTTTTCCTGCTTCTAACACATTAACTTTGAGGACAAAATGTTCACTTGCTGCCTAATATATCCCACCCACTGACAGGTGCCATGATAACGACATTATCAGTGTTATTCACTTCACCTGTCAGTGGTCATAATGTTATGGCTGATCGGTGTAAATCCGATCATAAAAATACAACAGAATTGTGGAAAAGCAAATGGGAAACTGGTACCTTGCACGGTCAGCATGGCCTCTGTGCGCACATCTCCCAGCTCATTCCACACTTCACATGTGTATTTCCCTGTATCTTCAGGGAAAACCTCTTGGATAAATAGAATGTATTCATTGCCATTCTTCTCAAAATGGAAGTCTTCGGATTCATGGATTTCCTTTCCATTGTGTAGCCAAACTATTTCTGGTTTTGGGTTACCTGTAAGTTGAAGATAAGTCATCTTAGCAATCAACACATTGCTGCAAAACCTTAGGATTTATTTATTTAGGCAAGAACCTACAGCCCTGAGTATAGTTGTTTGTAAATATTTAGTTTTTATTTCCTATTTACCCAAGGATCCAAAAAAAAGTGGATAGATAGATTATAAATGGAAGCTTAAAAACCACAAAAAGACCACATTCTGCCTTCTGCTTAGCAGGAAAACAAAAGCTAAACAAATAAATACATCTTTTGAAAAGTTCCACAGGTCACATTGAGGTTTAAGAAAAAAAAAGATAAATGGTGAAGTCTTATTTGAGCCAAAGGGGGAAAAAATAAAATACTATCAAGTATCAAGAGATGCCTTCCAAAAATGTAAATAAGCCTAAGCAAGTTGGCACAAGCTTAAACATCAACATATGATCTCATTAAGTATAACAAATAAAATATGAAGGCAGAATTTTTACTCTGTTGATGAAATCACTAAGAGCGATTCATCCCTGAATGACACTAACCATGAAACTCAATTGCAAATGCATGGCGTGAGACCCATTTTTCACAGGAGCAGCCTCTTCACTTAAAAATAAATGTATAAAGATAAATTTACTAACTGCTTCCAGAGGAGACAGGCTCTGAAAAAATGCCATCACATAATGGGGGCTGCAAAGATATTTCTCCTCATGCATTTAGAGGAAACACCTATATCTTAGAAGGATGTCCAGCCTAATAAAGAACAGGTTGGTCCATCATCAAAAACAGTTAATGGGAGTGCCTTACCCGTCACCTCCACAGCCATGCTGACTTGACTTCCATCCATGACCTTAAGATCTTTCAGACCTTTGATGAACACAGGAGCAAAGGTCTGTTTTGGTTCTTCAACATTTGTAGTCTCAGTCTTGTTGGTCGTTTTCTTTTCTGAAGAAAGTTTTTCATAATGAACTTTGATAATGGAAACAAAAGTGGTTTTAAAATGTTGATGCAGGGACCACCACAGAAGTTGCCAGGCAGGAATCAGCAATACAAGCTCAGACATGTTTGCAAGAGAGCTTAGGAAACTCCTGCATTATTAGGTCAAGTTCACTGATAAGAAGTTTGGGGAACAAGAACAAACTTATTCCATTTTGAATATAGAAGAGGGCACAATCATGTCTCTTTGTAACATGAAGCATAGTAAGTTCTCCTGCCCCTCAAAATAAGGAAGATGAGAGTAAGGAAAATGACAAACAAGAGGGAGCCATTTCATTTTGCGAAATCAAATTCAGAATCTTATCAAACCATTTCTTAAAGGAAACAAGCAAGAGCAGGAGTGGAACATTACTAACCAAATTCAAGAACAGGTTGTGAAATTTTGAAGAACTAACTCTTGAATTCAGGTTCAGTTTCCTACAAGTTTCCATTTCCATTATTCAAAACAAAAGTTGAATAATGCATAAAACCTGTGTCATATCTAGTAGCCTACATTACATTTCTCTTCAGTCTATGTGTGGTTAAGTTTAAAACTCAGGACACTATCCAGCACTTATACACCGATCAGCCATAACATTATGACCACCTGCCTAATATTGTGTAGGTCCCCCTTTTGCTGCCAAAACAGCCCTGACCCATCGAGGCATGGACTCCACTAGACCTCTGAAGGTGTGCTGTGGTATCTGGCACCAAGATGTTAGCAGCAGATCCTTCAAGTCCTGTAAGTTGCGAGGTGGGGCCTCCATGGATCGGACTTGTTTGTCCAGCACATCCTACAGATGCTCGATTGGATTGAGATCCGGGGAATTTGGAGGCCAAGTCAACACCTTGAACTCATGATTCATCACACCAGGCCACCTTCTTCCATTGCTCCGTGGTCCAGTTCTGATGCTCACGTGCCCATTGTAGGTGCTTTCAGCAGTGGACAGGGGTCAGCATGGGCACCCGGACTGGTCTGCGGCTACGCAGCCCCATACGCAACAAACTGCGATGCACTGTGTGTTCTGACACCTTTCTATCAGAACCAGCATTCACTTTTTCAGCAATTTGAGCTACAGTAGCTGGTTTGTTGGATCGGACCACACGGGCCAGCCTTCGCTCCCCACGTGCATCAATGAGCCTTGGCCGCCCATGACCCTGTCGCTGGTTCACCGCTTTTCCTTCCTTGGACCACTTTTGATAGGTACTGACCACTGCAGACCGGGAACACCCCACAAGAGCTGCAGTTTTGGAGATGCTCTGACCCAGTCGTCTAGCCATCACAATTTGGCCCTTGTCAAAGTCGCTCAGATCCTTACGCTTGCCCATTTTTCCTGCTAACACATCAACTTTGAGGACAAAATGTTCAATTGCTGCCCAATATATCCCACCCACTGACAGGTGCCATGATAACGACATTATCAGTGTTATTCACTTCACCTGTCAGTGGTCAATGTTATGGCTGATCGGTGTATATACCTTTTTCCATTTTGACTATTCCTCTGTGAAACCTCCTTTCTTTTTAAGATGTATTTTATGATTTGATTTGAAAAGCGGTGTTTGTCCACCAAGAGGTTAAATTCCTATTTTCCACAGCATGCATTTCAGACATGATGTAAATAATCATGTCTATATAAACTCCTCTGAAGTCCTGGGAGTGATCCGAGAGCACCAGTTTCAGATAAAATAATCGCATGGGAAAATGAATGCGATTTCTTGGATCATGCAGTCTGTTTTAGTATGGGTGTCACAGAAGGTTTTAAACTTAAAATGGTAAAACCATCCGAGATAAATCCATGGAAAATAATTTCTCATTGATAAGTGGGGGTAGAATCTGGGCTACATTCCAAAGATCTTTGTTTGAGGAAAAAGTAAAAAAGCACTAAAAGCTGTAAACTTAACACCCAATTCAGTTCTATGAAGCAAATAAGTTAAAGAATGGAAATCTTAAAATTAAATGCATGTGTTAAATGACACGTCAGCACTACTTTATAAGCCCAGTTTAATACTCTATAGAACATTCTCAGTTCAACTCAAATGGTCACGTTTATCCCAGCAGTGACCTCTGTGCTGATTCAGCAGGGACGAGATGGAACTTGTGTCCTCCCATACACTCGCTCTGAAACCCATGCTCTGTGTCGTACTGCGAGCCCAGTGTGCTCACGGCCTACAATCCATCCATCACATGCATTTAAGCTGGCAATACCATAGACCGGATACAAGATCCGATTATGCTGGGGAATGTCCTATATCCTGCATGATGTATTGTGCCCACCAAGACATTGCTTTTAAATTGCCAATTTAATGTCCCTGCACCATATTTAAATGAGTAAATAATGATTCAATTATGTTGTGAAGAATATAATTTGTTCTCCCTTGATCTTGCAAACTTAATTTCCCTAACACAATCATGAGAACTGTTCTTTGTATGTTTTACTCATTTGTCAATCTGTAAAACTGTAAGACATGCCCAGAATTGGGTATGCCTCTTCAGATTTTTTTTTTCTTCTCTCATTAATGCCATTTACAAATGTAATGAATAATCTAGACAACTTAGTCCTCAGTCTAACTCGTAAAATATTAAAAATGTACAAGAAAAAGGAATTGAAGTTAGTTTACAGGAATTGTGATAATTGCTACTGCCAGTAGGTTGTAGTTGTGCTTGCATTTGTAACCCACGTGTTTTGGTGGTTTAAAAAAAAAAAAAGATGCCAAAGACATTTCCATTACAAGACCGATCCATTAGACTGACAAAGCTTATGTAATCCATCAACCTCGTGTAAATAGCAAGCCCATAAAAGACAGACACTAAAACAAAGTTTAAAATGTACTTTTTGGTCTAATGCAAAAACAAAATCAAAAGAAACCATTTGTTCAATTAGAACGATTTTATCAGGCACTGCTGTATTGTGTTTACTTGCAGCCCAAGAAATAACGAGCAAGCAAAAGTTTGTTTCCATTCGTACCGATTCACATTCACCATTTATGGTGTTTGGTTATAAGCAGGGGCTCAGAGTTCATAAATCTAGTCACCGAATACCACGGCGACTTAACTCAAAGAGAGCCCTCATGAACACCAAACAGACAAGCTGTAGTGTTTTCCTAAACACTTCTCATTTTGTATATACATATTTAACATGCCACAGAGAGAGAGATCCAAGATGTTTTAAATAGGTTCCCACTAGCACAAATAAAATGGCATTAGTGGGGTGCTGGATGGACAAGATTTGAAAAAGTTCTGACAGTTTACAGTTTAGAATTAAAATTATTTCTTTCCTTGCGATGTCACAACTCTTTTTCATTAGTCCATCATTGGATTGCTGTCTGGCTATTGGAGTCTCCTTAAAAAACAAAAAACAAATGTGTGCCTAAATATGTCATCAAATCCAGAAGTGAATGAATTACTGCCAAGTAAAAAAAGATTCAACGTCACAACGTTTATTTGCATCAAACATTATCAGGTCATCGTTATTAAAAGCTTAGGTCATAAATATAAGATGGAAAGATGTCGTTAAAAATCAGCTTTAAATGTGATGAAGCGAATGATGACAAATATTTTACATGTTTTTACTCTTTTGGAACTATTGTATGATTATTAATAATATCTTAGCCTTAGATTTGAAACTGATTATTCCAAGGGAGCATTATTCTTTTGCATAACATCACAATTATCAGCTATAATATTTGGTCCATATACAATTTACTGATAGGCAGAGGATGTCTGTTAATATTTAGTTTACACACACTCAACCACCAAACAAACTTGCAATCAAGCACACAAAGTTTAGATTCATGTCATACACATTCTGTGCACATAATGAAATGTGCACTGGATTTAGCATTTCTGATTTCTTCAGGGAGATCATGTCAATCCCAGAGATTATTTTTGAAGATACGTTCTAAGAGGGACATGTCATTGTTGCAGGTGTAGCAAATGAGTGTGAAGGTGCAACTGCATTCACTGTAAATTAACTAATATATATATATTTAAAAAAAGCTGCTACAAATGGCCTTGGTTAATATGAAACATCCGAATATACAATGCAACACACATGTACCCAATTAACAGATTACTCAACATACTGAAATACAATTGCTCCTAATCTGTTGGTTCTCACAGTAGTTTAACGGAGGACAACCTGTTTTATATCACAGCTCTCAAACAAATAACAATTCAACTTGTTCCGATCGGGTTTACATTTGGGTTTGCATCACATCTTACATGTACATCATTCTCTCTGCCAAGTCATCAAAGTTCACCAATTTAAACAACCTAAAATTGCAGAAGATGGCACTGGACTAGACAGGTTCATCAGGCTTCAGAGATCGAGAACACAGACTAAATAAAAGCAGAGTTCATAAATCTATATTTTCTGCTTTTTAAAAGTAACATCTAGAAAGGATATCAAAATAGCCTTACCTGATCAAATCCAATATAAATTTACCGATCGGTTGGCATATGTATACATTTCTAAAAATAGCACAATTCAGATTAAACAATTCTTTTTTTTCCTGTCCAGCCATCCCCATTTCATTTGAACACCTCCTGCTATGAAGAGCTAAAGCTGGGGTTTATGTCTTGCAGCCTTAAGCTACGTCCCCACAGACTTAAGTGACTGTTAATCAGATTTAAAAGGAGATTAAAATTACTCTGTAGAAACAACTACAGTATATCCAACATCACCCTGGAAATATGTCCTTGCTGTTGCAGAAGTGTCTACCAGGAATTCCGAAATATACCTCCTGATCCAACAGTATTTCCCGGTTAATCAGCATATACAACCTTTTAACTGTTTGTGTGTAAGATTTAATGTTGTTGCTTTAATATGTGCAACAATAATAAATTAGTAGTTGGAATGTAAAGCTTTGCTTCTGTATTTTACCACAGTTGTTTTACTAAGCGATTCCACAAATTGTATTTTACTTTTTGTAAGACACCGTCACATAACCTCTAGCCTACTTTAAAGATGAACTGCTTCCTCTAAGCTTAGATGAGAATCTAGATAAATTACAAAGCTTTTAATCAGTTTCTGTTCTTTCCCTCTTATGTGCAAACAGGTGTTAAATCCTGGTGGTTTTAGGGATAGTATAAAAATGATTAAAATGTCCAGATTCAAACTCAAGAGTAAGGCACTGTAAATCCTGCTTTATTGCATTTTTCATTAAGATTGAATGAAATTCTAAGCAGTGCTTCAATCACAGATATAATGGTTCATGTTCCTCAGTAATATACATGAAAATGGTCTTGGTTTTCAACAAATAATTTAAACCTTTATTAAATGCACATTTTACGGTTGGAGCAGCCCTTTCAATTGACAATATCAGGACTTTGACACACCTAGCCATCAAAACAGTTACAAAACCACCTGCCTTCTACTGAATACAAAACCATAATTTATGAACTGTGCGTTAAGTTTGTGGTTGGTGGCTGGTTCAAAATTTTCTTTTTCTATTTTTCCCCCTTTCACTGGGACTCTTAGAGCGATGTTTACTCAGATTTGTAATTCACAATGATTACTTATTTTGCATTACCATCCAATTTCAAATCAGTACATCATGAATGTAAAGTAGTTCTCAGTAAATATACAGCAAAACATTAAATCACAGAAATGTTTCATTTGTAAAATGAGAGAGTGAAACAGACAAGCTAAATAGATGAGGCTGCGGTTTGGGTAACTCAGTGAGCAATACAGAATGTGTCAGTTTGTGCTCGCTCTGCGCTTGGGATCAACATCGAGAGAAGAGTGAAGTCTCCAGTCTACCAAACACTGAATCATTCCTGGGAAGCCCAATATGCACCCAAACACAATGAGATGTTCCTTGTCCTTGCAGGGAGGGTGGAGACATTTGTACAACCCAGGTGGCCCTCAACCTCTGACCATTGATTTGTATTTTCTCGACACTCCCATTTCAAAACCAAGAGTAGTGTGGGAAACTGTTGGTATTTTGCATTTGCCCCATAATGCTGAACCCGTGCCATTAAAAACCTCTCCCGTCATTTATGATTGAAAAATGCAGAAAGCAGATGTTTCATTTAAATAATACAGAAACACATCAGGGATCCTATAAATAGGATTTGTTTTAACGTACAGCAGAGAGACTTTTTTTACTCAAGCATTTTTAAAAGTATCAGTGCATTTCCTATCTTCCATGTCAAGAGACCAGTGGCTATAACTTTACATGATGTGAATGGAAGTCATAAATTAGAGACAATTTGACCAGAGCTGTTCAGAAAAGACTGAAGATGGTAGGTAAGGAATGGCTGAATACAATTAGGAAAGATATCAATGGCCTAACCTTTTACTTTTTTTTTTTTTTTTTTTATGATTTAAGAGCATTGATAACTGACACTGATAAGTTAACTTTTAAGGATTATTCTTGGGGAAACCCAATGGAAGGGTTATGAAAATAGTTTAACACAGGATTTGGCAGTGAAATGATCAGAGAGAACATGAGGGCACGACTCCTCTGGGATACTGTCACTCTGAGGAACGCACACGCACACGCACACACACTTCATCTACATCTTCAAGACATATTTCTCATTACTATATATTGCACTATGGTAATTTAACCTGAGGTAAAGGACAAGTACATTTAGCACTTTAGAAGAATGTCCAGGATGTCTTTGAAATGAAAACTAATGGATTACCTTCTCTATTAACTGGTACTCATACTTCTATAACCCATTAAACATTAGATAAATGTTATCAGCAATGCATATTTTTTTCTTCCAATAATAAAAACGGTAACAACTACAAAACATAAGCTGGTAAGGAAGTTTGAGAAACCACAAAACACAAATTTCAGCCGATGTTTTTTTCCTACCTTTAATGACCACTTTAGCGGTGCACAGTGCTCGTCCACAGCTATTCTCTGCAACACACGTGTATGAGCCATTATCTTCTGGCAGGGCATCTTGCACAGTCAATTTGGCTACACCATTTTCAAAAGTTGAATGTGCATATTGGATGGTTTTATCTAAGGTTTGAAAATAGAAAAGAAAATACCAAATATGAAATAACTTCCATCTGTATGAAAAATATGTATAACCTGAAACTGTACTAACTGTATAAGGAATATTAAATAACACCTGAAAGCAAACATTACATGAGACAATTCATAGATGCACTGTATTGTTAATATAGGAGTGAACTTATCAATTTATTTATCATTAAGTATCATCACTCAGATTCACTAAGTTATGCTACACAGCTTACCTGCAATGCCACATTAAAGCACTGCAACGTACCAGAATTTAGTAGTTTTGCCACAATGGTTAAAAATTGCCTTATGCTTTGTGTAATGTTATACCTCTTCTTGTCCCCCTTTTGTCATAGCAAGGAATGAAACGCATAATAGATAGAATTAAATCTGTATTTCCTCATAGTGAGGCTTGTTGCTCAAGACCTCGGAAGAGGAGAAGGCATTCCTGCTGAAAAGGACAGAAAGGATTCCAGTTAGCCTGCATTGTCCATTGCTGAGTAACACATGGAGAAGCCATTGGTTGCCAGAAGTTTTTCCACTGTTTTTCATTCTTTTCTTAGCTTTAACGGCATTACCGGAATTCAGTAGATATGGAAAATTAGTTTTCCGTGTTCAAAACAAAAACATTAACAATTAGTTTAAAGCTCCTGTTGGACTGGGAAATTAGCCCAGAGAAGTGTATATTTAGATCTAGAAGATTTATCATTTGAAGAATGCCAACAGATGTAGTAAAGGATAGAAGGATGGACATTACCCTTGATACTATCTTTCTGTGCAGAAATAAAACATTGTATGACAAAGCCCATTTATGGCAAAAAATATATAATAACACAACAGGATTCAGGTTACAACTAGCTGATAGGATCAAAGTAGATCCTTTTTTTTTTTTTATCAGATGAGTAGGAATCTTGTTTTGAAGTATTAATTAAACATACAGCACAAAGTTATATCGACCTAAGCACAAGCTCAGTTGATAAATCATTGGCATTATCTTGTGCTGGGCAACCCTTTCCTAAGAAAGGCATGGGTTTTTCATTCCAGGGGACTGCTTTTGTATTTCATAATCTGTCTCCATGAGTTAGTAACAATCTCAAATGTCTGCTTTTGGAGTGCGAACCAATGCCAAGTCTGGCTGGTGTAATATTTCAGGGAGAGCAATGCATGTTTTTCCTTTATATGGTTGTAGGCCTCAAATTTGTTTAATAGCTCCATTTCTATTTTGCATTCATCTGAAATGCCTAGGTATCTGTTGTGTGGCTTCCGAGGGTCACACAAAGCTCTCTTCTTGTGTGAAATGCAACCAAAACGGAACACTTTAAAGCAAGTGCTAAAACACTTTCGGATACTATCAGAGGCACATGTATAGTTAAAACTTGAAACTTTTATCGTAAGCACACAAATTGGTAAAGTGTTTAGAACTTCTGGATGTTATAAGGTAAATATCACCATTGAACATTTTAAAGAAAAAACCTTGATCGTGTTTTAGTTACAAAATAATTAGTTTCTTTTTTAAGATGCACATTCTATGGCCATTCCATTTCTTTTTTTAATTTATGGGAGATTTCCTTCAAAGCTCTTAGTGCTTTTCAAAATATGCAGCTCCATATATCCATTTAGGAAAAAGAGCAATTTAACGGTAAAATGAGCATTAAATATGTAGTGATATTTTTACATCAATATACCATGTCATACAGTTCATTTTAAAGAACGTGCAGCTTTTTATTTCACCCATTAGTAAGTAATTCCATAATTTCATAATTCTTACCACGACTTTTTTAGTTAAGAAACTGAATCTTATGATTAATTTGTATATGTATCTAGTATACAGTATAATCCCCACAGTGTCCGCAACAGAATTTTTGGGATTTCACAGTTTATTTATGTTCAAAAGGAATCCCCTATTAACGTTTGTCATATGCATGAAAGATTTTCGTTCTGGACTCAAAAAGAGAATAACTGGAGCCAAGAACTCATAACTCACCACATTTTCAAACACTATCCAATGCCAGAATATTCCGGAAGGGGAATATCTGAGCATCTTTACCAAAGACATTTATAAAATATATAAAAAATATCAACTTTGTTATTCCTGGACATAATGCAAATGTGGCCAAATATTCCACAATTGGTAAATGATAGTGTTTTGGTCTGTATCAGACTGGGGGAAAACAGTAGTAGCAGCAGCATATATATATTGAATTGACTTCTCATGCTATTTTGGTTAATACTCTTTCGATGCTTTTAATTACCACATTTGTATAGGTTTTGGGATTTAAATAATGGAGTTAATTATATAATAATATCAAAGTAATCATTACATTACCTTTAGAAAATAATATAAATCTTATAAATTACTGCAAGATGTTAATCTCCACAATGGTCCGCTTCCCTTACACCCCAACAAACGCACTGTCCAGCACCGGGATATCATGATTAGAAATATTAGTGACACCTGCTGGTGAAAGAGTACAGGACAGCAAGAGGAAGGTGGTGCCTGTTAGGATAATTAATGGGTTCAAATGAACAGCCTTCTTACCGTTTAAAAGCCAAGTGATCTGAGGCAGGGGTTTCCCCTCCACGGTGCACTGCATCACAAAATCTTGCCCCTCGCTCACTGAGCACTCCTTCAAAACACTGGTGAAAACTGGGGCTTTTCCCTCTTCCTTCAGATCTAAAGCTTTTGAAACACAATCAACCAGACCACACCGTCAATGCAATTGAGACAAACCTTTGATTGTATAGTTTATAAATATATCATAGTTTGGAGAACAAACAGTTAACATTTAATAAGAAAAGGTCACCAAACACGCACGGCCTTTTTCAACCATTCAATTCAACATTTCTTCACCACTGGGGTTTGGGTGAATGCCTATGACATATAAATGTACACCAAGGACAACCACACTTTACTGAAAGTTAGGTAATCATAGGTTTGAATGTTTACACAATTTCAGCAACCAGCACAGTGGATTCAGTTGAAAGTGAATGTGTATCGTCAAAAAAATCAGAGGAGATGGGGTCAGAAAAGGGAGGGCCTGCTGAGTACAAGATCACACTACATAACCGTCACAAATCACTGCTTCAATGACCCCACAAGGGAGCACTCAACCCGATTACTGTTGCAGAGACAGTTTGATGAAGGCTGATATTGTGTTTTTTCTTTCCTGCTCTGTGATCTATCTTTGTGTAGCGGTGGCTTTCACAACAGCTGTGTCCGCATTTCTATTGAAAAAAGTAGGAGGCCATTCATCGAGTGGAAGGCTTGTTCTGGATAATTGCGCAGTAATGCATTGGTCTCATCCTGCAATATTATGACATCTACTGTAAACAGTTAATAAAGAATAAAACGCATATTTTGGAAATCTTTATCAGGTAACACAGGCGAAACATTACTCCTAACAGGAAGAGTGTTGTTACTCTGAGCAGTCACTTCAGTGTCCGTTTCAAAAGTACATATTGTCAGTACTTCCGTCTAAATTACAAGCTTTTCAATCTCTAGATAATTGGAGTGCCACAAAAGTTTGACTGAGTCTCCTAATAACAGAGGCTTACCCTTACCAGTAGATGGCGTCTGTGGACAGGGTTTGCCATGTTTATTTATAGACTTCCTTCAAACAATGTTGTTAGTTCTTTCTCCCTGAGTCATACAGTTGTTTGGAGAAGTCAACAAACATTTCTGTGTCCTCTGATATATATACGCCCGTTTACTAACAGAAGGATTTCTATACTTATAATTCCAAAGAATCTAAGCCAAGAGTTCATGAACTCACACTAATTACTTTCTGGACTCTGGCACCTTCATACACCAGGAATCGGTAGGATTTCTTTAAAGTACATGTTAGGTATTGATATTCCGTTTCAATGTGTAACATATCCTTTCTTTTGATGTTCATTTCCCAAAATGCAATTCTCAATAGACGGTCGACAGCATATCTCATTGAGACTTGGATGGCTATTCCACAGCATTGCGTTTGAAAATCTGGGTAGATTTCTTTCCTCCATTTTCCAATCATATCCTATGCCTCAGGATTTCAAATCACAAAAGCAGAACAGGCAGCACCTGCAATGTTTTCATATCCTAATGTTAGCAGTTCTAAATCTGGTTCTGCTTTTCTGAAATATTGCTTTTCTTGTAGGCGTCGTAATCTCACATATTTCAGCACCATCAAAGAGCTCATCGTATGAAAAGTACATTTCACATTCAATGTCCAAGTAGCAGATCTTTATTGCTGTACAGCTATAATTCCCACTTCAGACTGAAACCTTTTATGTATTGGATTGACCCTAGGCCTCATGCAAACTCAATGAAACAGGGATTGTTTTAGGATATAAAATGTAGAAAGTCTGCATTTAAAAAAAATGTATATAAATGTATTTAGCTTCCGCTTCTGGATAGAACTATCATTAAGAATGTTTCATACAATGTTTGGCTGACGGCATGCTCGAACCCATACCATGGCTTTTGGATACAGCATCAGCTCCCCGTGAAGTATCCTTGCTTTGTGAATGAACTGCAAGCTTGGGAGGGAATCCTTCTGCTTTTTTGTTTTCGCTCTTTTTTCCAGCTTCAATAGCCTGGGCATCAGTTGCCTTGCGTGATGCTCTGCTTTCCACAGTCGCCTGCTGTGTCACTTTCCCCATCACCTCCTTCTCCACTTTAGGCCCAGCTCTCACATCAGCCTTCGGTTCCGGCTGCACTTTAACCGCCTGAAGTGTTATGGAGCTGGCCGTCTTTTGAGCAGGCTTCTGCTTTTCTTCTCTTTTAGCAGAAACTCCGGACTCACTGCCGACAGCCATCTCTGTAGTTTTGGTCTCAGGCTTTGTTGTCGCCGTTATCTTTGGGGACGTCTGTTCATTTAAGATGCCGTTACTTCTTGTGTGTTTGACTTCAGATGTATCCACAGTCTTTGCCATGGCAGCCACTGGACTTGCAGAGCTGCTAAAAGAGGTTTGTAACTTTTCTTAGCTTCTATAAGTTTAAGCCAATACGAAACATTTTAATACTTTATGAAAAAAGT
Source organism: Amia ocellicauda (assembly GCF_036373705.1). Classification (NCBI taxonomy): domain Eukaryota; kingdom Metazoa; phylum Chordata; class Actinopteri; order Amiiformes; family Amiidae; genus Amia; species Amia ocellicauda. The sequence continues at coordinate 9,386,923 of NC_089865.1, read as the reverse complement.
GGACTTAACACTTAAGCTTTTAGTATTTATATCAAATTGAATCATGAGTATAATAATAGAACATCATATGAATTCATCATTAATTATCATTAGTAGTAGTATTGTATCAAGTTTAAAATATTAGGGGTGTTAGCTAATGCTTGTGGACAATATACATTAAAGATGCTGTACATTTTTTTAAAAAGCTTTCAATAAGAGATTGAAAATAAAACGGCTGTACATACAGGAATTGTAATGCTGTGTGAAATGTTACATGTATACTTACGTGTCTGATGTGGCACTTGAACCTAAGAAAGAAAAAAATGTGGAAGGAAGATTAAATGTGGTCTATGTTATGTACTTTGCACATCTGTAAGACATGGGTGATAATGGCCTGCCTATTTAAATGAAAATGCATTGTAGGTAAGCAATGTTTATACCATTAATGATCAGTAGCCAGTCTTTATAAGATTTCATTTTAAGACCTACTCTCCACTTGCAATGAATCTAGTAATTGCAAGAACAACCTACACGTGTAATATATGCTGTACAGTTTCACATCATTCCCTGCTGGCCAAGTATAAACAATGGAAAAGCCATGAGATATGTCAGTCTGTGCTGGGGATCAGCATACCCTGAACGGTGAGCTCTGCAGATGCCGTTGCTTTCCCCGCTGAATTCACCACACAGCAGGTGTAGACACCAGCATCCTCTGGCTGCACGTTACGGATTTCGAAGAAGTGAATTCCTGACTTCTCAAACATGTTGAAGTGATCACCGGGCTGCAGCTCCACGTCATTCTAAAACGAGAAGAGACTTATTTCTCTCGGCTAAATACAAAGTCGTGATTTATGAACTTTAGAAGAAGAATGTGCAACAATGTCAGAACTGAAATACCGAAATATGTTTTGAAAATGACAGCCACATAATGTTTAGAAGGATTATACATTTTAAATTTAAACAGCTGTTAAGCAATTCAGTCTAGCCATTTCATAATAAAACAGGGAAAGACAAATGAAGTCTCAAACTGCAGTTCACCATGTGAATGTTAATTACCTTAAGCCAGAGAACTTGAGGCTGGGGACGTCCTGTAATCTTAGCAGAGAATTTCCCACTTTGGCCAGCTTTGAGAATGAGCCGCGATGGCTTTGTCACAAATTTTGGAGGACTTTCCCCCCATATACTAGGTCGATTTTCAACTTGGGGGGTAGGAAATCGTCCTCTGAAATAATAAAAAACACGTACATGTATTACTTACACAACAACATATGCAATGGTCTCTAGACTTACCTTAAAGATTATAATCATATATATTCATCTTTCAAATCTGGATCTTTCATTCTAAAAAACACTGAGGACAAAATTAAAATCAGTACAGGTCTATTTCATATAAACTGGGCCACACTTAAATCCAGTTGTAGTGTAAAAGTCCTAACTGCAAGTATTTCAAATTTAACATAACCCATTCTTAAAGCAACAGTTTAGATAAAGCATAGTCAAGTCTTACCCTGCTGTTCTGCTGGAGGAAGGCAAGTTATATTTCTTCCCACCACTATCTGCTTGTAAAAAAAAAAAAATCTTTAGCCTAAATAGAAAAAACTATAACATATACAATGTGCCATTCAGTGTGCAGAAAACATCTGCTTTGTTAAATGATCTACGGTTTATTTCTGTTAGATTAAAAACAAACTAGGATTTCTACCTAGAGCTAATTAAAATAAGATCCAAACTAAAAGAAAAGCAATGGGATGAACAGCAGTTTCAAAAGTACACTTAATGCAGTTTGTCAGATATAAATTAATGACATTTGAGACAACTACTCAAATTACCCGACAGGGTGCACAGTCAGTAGTCCATCGGTCTCTGTGTTTGAGTAGCTTAAGTGCTTAAATAATTTTTATGACACAATAAATCTGTAATTGCAGACCACATCAAACAGCACAGAGAGCTATTAACACCAACATTTTACAGTGAACCAAGTGTGAAATAGATGTTCTGTCTGTCAGTGAGGTATGTGCTAAATAAACCACTAGAATTAGAGAAAGCGAAACCAAAGCTGAAGTAAAAAATAATAAAAAATATATTTTAGATGGCAGAGGTCTTGAGTCCTGGCAAGGTGGCACCATAATTTATAAGAAAATATTCCAATAGCATTAAAAAGTGGCAACATTAAGAAAAACAAATTAATTATTGTGTCAAGCAAACATGTTGGCTTAGTTAACTAACTGACTGTTTCCCGTTACATCTTGAGGGCTTAAAAAACTAATTTATCACCACATTATGTGCATTATGCAGGTAGCACATCTAGTAGAGTTGAGGATATATTGTCGTTTGTTTACAAGCTGTGTTTAAGGCATCACTGCTCGAGTCAGAGGCAACATTTTAAGAGCTGTAACATTCATAATGAGCTAATTAACATTCCCCTGGAACCCAACCACCACAAAAACAACAGCTGATTTTTATACGTTTACTTTAACTACTTAAATCATACCAACATACATTTTACAATGGTATTTTAAGTACGCTTTCCACCACATGCCTACATTGAATACCGAAGCATCTCGGGAAGTGGGAGTTTAGCTACTGCCCTCGGCCAAGGCCATGATCAACAAAAGCCAGTGAAAGTATTCTGGGGACTTCTGCCAGAGATCTGCAGAATGATTGGGCTAAACACAGAGAATCAGACAGTTTAATAAAGGGTATGTAGGGGTAAAACTGAAAAAAATCGCATTACAGAATATCAACCGTAAACATCTTCTAAAAACTGGCCTTGTTAGTCTTAAATTCAGCAGAAACATTTTGGTTTTCCTCAATGGTTACCTTCCACTGTCAGCTCCACAGTTACTTGCCGGGATCCGCTATCATTCACAGCTTCACAGGTATATTTCCCACGGTCGTCTTCCTGAACTTGCTGGATGACCAGGCTGAAAGTTCCCCGGGCATTTTGTTCAATTATATTGCGGTCTCCAGCGATCACAGTCTTGTTATTCTTGTACCAGGTGATCTGGGGTTCTGGATAGCCCCGCACCTGCAAATGGTGAGATTCTTCAGTCATGAAAGCAAACCTCCAATTACAGGCACTGGTGTAAAAAAAAATTAACCTTTGACCGTCAAAACAATTTCTTTCATGGAACACAACTGTCACCATGAAAAATGCAAACATTTTATACCAGAATGCCAACAGTACATATAAAAGTCTGTGTGCAGTCCTGACCAAACTGTTCCAACAGAAAGGCCTTGCTAATTAGCAGTCCCACTCCCCGTTTTCACTTCCTCCTCTGGCTTTCCAGACCACTTCCTTGGCATATCAGCCGGCGTGATCTGTTTTGGTTTCTCTTGACCTCTGCGCTGACCTCTGATCCTCCCATTCAATAATCCCGGGCCTCTCTTTGCGCCAGTCACCACACTTGTATTTTGGAGGCCGGCTCGTTCACATTTTTGAGGAGTTCTTTCATCTCTAATCCCATCACACTTTGTAGCCGTAAAAGCCTGGCTCCATCTGATCATGGCCTGGTCTGCTTTATACGTGAATAACCGGTCAGGTCCTCTTAATTACCCCCAAAACTACTTCCATTCAAGTGCAGGAGCAAAAATATAAAGATACAGCCAGCCCATCAGAATAATTGCCAGTATTTAGGAAACCAAGATACTTCACTTCTCCCCGGTCTAGTGAGCCTCTACCATCTTTTAATAATTGTCACAAGCAGAGCAAGTACGTTACACAGCATAACATTTTTCTATTAATTTCAGTTCTAGGTCACTTCCTTAATCTGGCTACACTTGTTTTCTCAGAAGTCTTTGAAGCATTACAAATCTGGAGGCAGAGGCCACAGCTAATAAGAGGACTATACTGGCTCTTTTTTTCAGCTGGTGGGATGCCACTCACTGCCTTAACCCCTCTCAACCTTTCCAAGAAGGAACTTTATTTTCACTGCACTGAAAACCCACCCAACACACTTTCACAGAAGGCAAAAAGGAAAAAAAAAGAAAAAGGAAACCATTAACTATTGAAACTGCCTTGAATTTCCATTTTTTTAAGAAACCAACAGAGCTCAACAGCTTTCAGACAATAGATTAATACCATATGGAAGCTGAATTCCTAAACAAAAAAAAAAAACTAAATGAAGCCCTGCTTTGTATTCTATATCACACATTCCTAGCTGTCAAAACATTTTTTTTTGTTGTACTTCAATCGTATTTTACCCCAAAAACATATGAACTCCTCAGACATGCCCAAAAATAGTAATATTAGGCTTGAAGCATTTATTAAATTCATATGAACACTGGTATTTCCTCCAAATCTATTGCACTCTACTTCCCTTTCCCCATAACTTTAGTTCAGATTGCTTGGATAGAACATTGCTTGTGGTTAAAACGGTTCACCTCAAAACTAAACATGTTGCCTTGGAAAAAAGCAAAGTCATTTACATACTGTATTTTTTTCAAACAAACTTTAAAGCTTTAAGATAGTTAATGGACAATGATGTGTAAATGGTTTACATACAGAAAACCTCAGAAGGGACCAAGGTACTTAGTGGAGTACCGCAGGGATTAGCATTGGGATCACTTCTCTTCCTCTATCAATTTTCATGCAAACTCGGATCTTGTACAGTTGGCAAAATATCTAAATATGTACATCACATACATCTGCAGTGTGCAAGTGAAATAGTTTGCACAGTGGCAAAACAAAACGACTGAGGTTATACTGTGATGTAGCATGCATACATGATATACTATAACCATGAATAAAAAGTATTATGAGGAAGTACAAATACAAATTTGTAGAAAATGCAGTCCATGAAAGCCACCCAGGTTGATGTGTGTGGACTTTGTTTTCAACCAAAACATTTAGAAGCACTAAATGCATACATAAAACAAAACCCTGGACTTGGAACAAAAATGGGAGAATTAAGATCAAAAGAAAGTTATTCTCATGTTCTTTAAAGATGTTCCCAATTTAGTTCTTTAATCATGCGAGTCCAATTAGACTACTGTTGCAAGCTCATTTTAAAATTGTTTAGAGCACTTTCCTTCCTCATGCAATCTGCCTGCATTTTTCAGAAACAAAATGTTTTGGTTGTTGTCAATGGACAGTTTAAGAGAATAGAATTGACTAAAAAAAAAATAGCTACATTATACTGAAGAATTGGGAGCTCAAACTCCAAAGATGTAGCCTAAGCTATTGCTTTTTCCGAAGATCGTTTTCTTGCAAATGTTGGATCTTGAATTTGAGCTTTGTGACATCAAATGTTTTAACACATATGGTGGCAATTAAACATCCTAGTCTAAGCACAAGTTGGCCCGAGACGGGGATTCTTTGGGAATTACCTGAACTGCTAAAATATCTTGCATCTTGCAGGAAGACCAAATTAATGTAGGCTTCTTCCCCTGCTGAATTAAATGTCACTCCATCCTTTAAAAATAATATTCTGTGCAGCACCATAGCAAACCCAGAAGTGGGTTACACATGTTTTATTGTGTTATAGTTCTGGTCAATCTTTCCATTTGATGATAATCTGACATTGTTAATGCTTTCTTTCTTAAATCAAGTGCAGAATTCAAAAATAATTTCAGGCTTGGTTTACAGGATCCACATTTTTATAGGGGGATTTTGAAGATAACTTTGCCAGAAGGAAATGGTTAAAGTTTGTACCCGATTTTAATTAAATGCCACAAGATAGATGGTACAACATGGACTATGTGGCTCATGAACTTCTGAGATAGGGATTTGGGGCTTCAGAAGGGACTTAAACATTCTCACTTTCTTCCAAACCTTAAATACACACTCCCCTGGGTTGACAAGATTTATGGATGTCTGCTTAGTGTGCAGCCAGGACTCAATGCTTAAAAAGAAAGACGGTGGTCCAGCTGAAGGTTTGTACATGCTTTAAATAAGTGCATTAAAGACAGGAATATGACTGATTTAACCAAGTGATGAGAACAAAATGGCTTGTTTATTAACCTATAAGATAACACACAATTTATGTGAAGTGTATAAGACAGCACAGTAGAAAACGGCGGTAAGTGAAGAATGCATAATGTCATAAGTATATGCTATAAAACCGTACACATATGTTTGCAAGAAGAAAAGCACACTAATGATACGGTCTTCTCTATCAGTTTCAGTGTGGTCAATGAACAGGGTTGAGGGGGATTTATTTAGAAAGATAGGGTAAAACTGAAAGTGTGGATTCGTTGTGGCTCTGCTACAACATCTGCTTCCAATAAGACTGCTTACAGTGAGGTCTCTGGCATTACCTTTCAAGAAAGTTCAGATCAGACCTCGCATAATGTACTTCATGAATTTTCCGACCAGCGTGCAATTATGTAATATATATTTTTTAGGTTTTCGAGTCCACATTTGTGAGATTTTACCCCTGGCAAGCCAAAAAAGGCAAAGAGTGCTGCAGCTCAGGAAAGGCTACTGTTGTCAAATTCCTGTGCACTGTAGACATTCCTGACATGCACAGCACCAGCATCTTGAATTGAAACCTTGCTCTTGGAGCATGAAAAAAATAACTCTCTCTCCAACAAAATCCTGTTTCATTGGAGGGTCAAGAATTACAAGCACCTTCTAGGAGTTTGTTTCATGGTGCCTATAAAACAATGTTAAAATATAACAATGTATGTATTTACTCAAATTCAAAAACTGTTGAAAACAATGTGGCAGAATAACAGGAATGCCCATGGCCTGGAGATTTGGGACCTCATCCTTTTATTATAATAGGTGAACATACTATGAATGGAATTTAAAACTGCTTTTTAGATTTAATCAGGATGTTTTGTCGACAAGACATAATTGAAGCAATAGGAGACAAATGTAAACTATTTCTGCAGTTCTTCAGTTAGTGATTACATTTGACAAGAAAAACACCTCAGCTTAAAGGTTTTCAACATGGTCTAAGAAAACAAAAAACATTCACTAATTGTCACTACTCACAACTGACGATGCTGATGTAATTGTGGTGTTCCTTCAAAAGCCTGTAGTAGATGTAGTAGGAACTGAACCAGACAGTCATCGTTTACTACCTGAAAGTGAAGCTCTTGTACAGTCTCACCTTTCTGCGGCTCCAATTCTCATATAATTAATTGAAGGAAAGCGGACTATTTTTTGAGTTAATCCCCTCCTTTTGCTCAACCTGTCTAATTGTATATATCTTGTGTCACAAAGGGAAAAATTGAAACGTTGAAACAGTTAGTTAGCAGAGGTTTGAGGATCCCCGAGGGCTCTGCACAGCAGTGTTTATGGCTGCTGGACGTGTGCCTGTGTCACGCTGTAATTGCAAATGCAGAAATCCAAACAGATGAGGCCAATGCAATTCAAATCAGTTTTCCACAAAAGGTGCATGCTGCTTCCCGAAAAAAGAGCCAGAAATCTTCAAATTCCTGCATAACTCTAAATGATTATTTGAATTGCCAAGTAAGCCTTAGCAAACTGCTAACCATTTAAGACTTCAACTACAGTATGAATGTATACAGTAAATATGTATTAAACGAAGAAAAGGTAGCCAATCTCATGTTGTATGGATTATTGTAGTGTTGTAGAATAATGATATCAAAAGAGCTGGATGAAACTGGTAGAAATTTTAGGAATTTTAATCTATAGTCTTGGGTCTTCAACATTTTAACTACTTTTTGCATTAGTGAAAGTATTGTGACATTGTGTACCCCACTCTCATTACTAATTTTAATTGCAGTTTTTGCCAAAACATTTAAAATCGATCCAACAATGAAAATCAAATCAGTCATATGAGAGTATAGAATATTACTAAAAAGGAGCTGAAGGTCACTTCTACAGTTTCTTTTTTTATTATTATTATGATTACTACTACTACTGGTATATCATGAAAACCTGAGGGACCAAGTTGAAAAATGCAAGAGCTAGTCTGCAAAAAAAAAAACTTTGTCTAGCCAGGACATACAAGATACCACAGACCTAAAAACGTCAAACACTCTCCAATGGGATATTGAATACACTAAAATCTAAATTGTACTAGATATTTTGTTTTAATGAATGGGATGGCAGGTATCAAATGTAATTCAGTGCTCCTTAAATCCAAACCATATATACTGCAAAAGTGGCCAACAATACCTTTTAAAAACACGGAGAGGAGATTTTAAGATTAAAATTGCAATGTTTGTAAATACACAGCAATCCAAAAAAACTGAAACGTTTGAAAATTACACTTTAAAAATGGTAAGGCAAGTTAAATTCCCTATTGAGAACTGCAAAACCATTAACTCTTACCGCACAATGTGGAAAACGCTACAGAAAAGTTACCGACTATGGTAAACTGAAGTAAAGCTAAGCTATGTTGCGTACGAGTACACCAGCAAGTGGTAGCTCTCATTTAAGTTCAACAGACACTCACTTTTTATTAAAATAGCAAAGGTTATGAGAAATATATTAACAAGTAGTCACCTGGACATGCCAAAAGGGTTTAAACGGTTTTTAAAAATACCTAAGTTGGCCAGTGTAAACACAGCCTAAAAGATTCCTCATTTATCAAGAATCTAGCAGAAGCATGTTTGGACAGACTATTATTTGAAAAAAGTGCTTCATGCTCCAATCATTTGGAGCACAGTGTGGTTTTTGCCATTTATCTGACAGCACTGAGATCCACATACTTGGAAATCAGGAAGTATAATGATCTGATTAATGTCAAAATTCTTAGGATTCCATGTAATGTTTATGTTCATAATTTAACCCAATTGTAGCCCAATTGTGACTTGGGTTAATTCAATTATTCTATATAGTTACTCACTATGTTCACTTATAAATATAGTATATGCATTTCAGGTCACACAGGGAAATCAGTTTCAATTTCCATCAGTAAAATGCAGTAGTACCGAATTCACACTGAAAATGAAGACCCAAGTACAAATTAATCTGTATACATTGTGAACCAATAAGCCTAAAAAAAGGCAAGTCAAGGCAAGTCACAAGGCAAGGGATTTTACTCCCTATAAAAGGGCACACAGATCATATTTTTACTGCAAGTCTCTACTACAATACACCTTTAAACAACCTTGGCTGGTTGAAGAGAGAGAGAGAGAGAGAGAAAGAGAAAGAGAAAAAAAAAGATTCACCGGGTTAGACATAGGGGGCACTGCTGAGCTGTCTTCAGTAACACTGATGTGGCAGTACACCCCATGATAACCTCTCTGACCATCCTATCTTTCTTTTTCATTGTAAACACTCCTTTCCTCTGAAGTAATCTTGTGAAATTACTCTTCCAAAACAAGATTCAAGTTTCAGTTTTATGGGGGTAGTTGTAGGATAAAATAAAAATATTTTTCATTGCTCTAGTTATTTATTATTTTTTTTAATTTATTTCTTGGCAGACGCCCTTATCCAGGGCGATTTACATATACATCAGAAGTAAAAGGGATTAAGTATAAACAGGAAGTCGCACAGGTCATTAGGTAATGAGGAGACTGATAGCCGTTTACTTTCTTTCAGAAATATACAATTACCAGACTAACTCATTACAATAACAGCTAGACAAAGTAAAACACTGGGCTAGAGGTAATGTTATTGTTGGGCAAATGTGGAGTGCAAGAATGTCAGTAAAAAGACACAGATGTCTGTATTTGAACCTTGTAAATAATACTATATTTATCTATACTGATAATGTGCCAGCACAGGAAAAATAATTGTACATATCTTCTGAAAGGGAAAAAAAAAATGTTCAGAATACATACATACATGCATACATATTATATATACACACACACATTTTTTTTTTTTGCAAAAGCAGTGCTGTCAGAGCTTCTATTTATCACCACGACATACTTTACAGTTTCCATTCTTGCACTTGACACTTGCAAGCATCTCACACAATGTTAATATCATATTTCTTAGCACTGTATCCACGGTGTCCTTTGCTCAAGTCCTTTGTTTAAACAAGCGTCTTACTGAGGTATTTGGTTGCTCATTACTTTTCATCATTTAAGGAACCTGCTTCAATGACATCTATTCGTTGCTCCCTCTCACACCTCTCACCTTTTAAGTAAAGACTTGGTTTCCTTCACTTTCAACTTTTAATTTTATATAAAGAAAACTGATTGGTTATGGCAGACACTTCTTACACACTTCTCATTAATAGTCTACTCCTTTTTAAATTGCTCATATACAAAAAAGATAAAGGATATCAATGGCGAATGTAATCCTGTAACATCAGCAATTATCATCAGGTTGTATAAAGAAAGATTGGCCAAACGTTAGCTAACATAAGGTGTCATGTAGATCCTAGCTATAAGAAATGTTTCTGGACCTTCAGCCATATGGAAATAATAAAAAAAACTTAAAAATAATTATGGCAGACGCTATCCTCGACCTACTGCTTTATTGGGGTCACAATTCGCAGGAAATGTCTTCAGATTAAGGCATTCACAAATCATGGTTGCAGGCATCTGTGTAAACTAGAACAAAAAAATGCCTTTCCATCGATTTCCTTCTTGCAATCATTATAGTTTTAGGGGAATAGGATGACATTTCCTTTAGTGAGCTGTGACATGAGCTCAACTCTTGGGACTGAATAACTCAAGGAAGCACTAACAAGAATAAATAAGTTAATATAGCATTACAAGACTTCCCCTGAAATCTTGGGGACAAAAATGACTCACATCTCCAACAGCATTACACTATATTATACTATACTATACTATACATGAATCATCTTGCACCTTATATGGTGTTCTGCATAAAAGAGAAAACATTTAGTGACAATCTCAGTCCAGTCCCAGTCACTGAATCAAACGCAAAGCAGAAGACCTCAGCTCCTGCAATTCTTCCATCATCCTTGCAGTCTGTTAGATACAGCTTGTCATCTCTCCTAAGAAGTATCCTTTGGAGGGATATCTTATCACATGTCAAAGGGTAACAGATTAGTATTAAAGATAAAGGAAAAAGAAAATCCAGTGTATTTGAGGCATATTTACCACTACTACCATCTACTGCTTTAAATTAAGTCTTAAGAGCTCTCAAGCACTGATGACCCATGTAAATCCTTACCCATGTATTAATAAGGTTAGGTGCTTATCCCCATCATCCTTTTGCACTAAGCATTTTGATTCCACATAGAAAAAAAAGCATATCCCTTCACTACATTAAGAAACAAGGTGAGGTTAACTTTAACACCCAGTTACTGACTGAGGCCTGTGGTCTTTAGAGTTCGTGCCATGTTTAAAAAAAGCAAACAGGATTTATGGATTGGTGTTGTAAATGACAAGAATAAAATAAAATAAAACCTCAACCAAGAGCCCATTGCATTTAATGATCCGAGTTGTTTGTAATAAAACCAGTAGGTTTCACTTCCAGAACAATAAATCCCGTGGAACAGAATAAAAAACAATTAGCTACATTTCCACAGTTGGTTACACTTCAAACGAGAAGGATTGTGAGCGGGCTGCTGCAGTAGAGACTAATTGAAACCAGGTGTGTGGGACCATATGGGTCTTGCTTGATGGTGATTTAACTGGGCTGTTTTTTTAATATATCTTGGGGGTCATCAATCACTTTACCTCACCCATCAGAGATGGCTCTTAATTTCCCACGTGTTACCCTTACATGTTTTTTTAGGTAAGGGACAACAAAAAGATTGAGAAAGGAAAACGCTAACATTTGAGATATAGTTCAGGTATACAGAAGTGTGCCTTTTGCCAGCATTTGCCGAAGCCAAGCAAACAGATCATACAGGCAGAACTTAGCAAAGTGATCAGAGCATCAGGATTCAAGGGAATGAAAGCTTGCTGGCAGAACAGTGTGATCAGAGATGCCTACTGGCCCACAGTCAACTGAGTTACAGGATAAAGGCAGTGCCCTAATTCCAAATGAGAAAGAAGCCTGAAGGAAAAGCCGATTAATTGTAATATGGTTCTCCCTCAATGCTCATCTCCCAAAAAAGAAGCAGGACAATACAAAATAAGCGATATAAAAATGGTTAAATAATTAAGCTGTCTATCCTTAAAATATCCAAGACTGCTCTTTCTCCACTGTTTGTTTCAGTTGGCTCAAGGCAGAAGCAAAACAACAAAATTGTTGTATACTGCAATACAAAGAGCACAGAAGGTTGAATTTGGCAGCAGTTAATGTTCATTAGGTTTTTATTTTTAGTTAGTTACTACTTCTAATTGGAAGGCATCAAGATTTCCCAAAAAATTTAAATGAAAATAAAACAAGACTGGCGAGATATTTGGAGTCAGTGGGCTTCGACAAAACACAAATGAGAAACCAAATGAAAATGCAAAGAATCTAGAATCTAAATCAATCATTCCAGCTTTTGATCAAAACCATTTGTGTTTGTAGTTTCAGTAACACACTGTGGTCAGGTATATTGTGTCTTCTTTATGCTTTAGAGATAAAGCGAGTGTGTTCATCTCACTTCAAGCAAAGAACACACATTTTATTTGTACTGAGGAAGCTAGATCATTTTAAAGATTTACGATACTTATAACCACAGACCGGGACATGGGTCTGTAACAGAATCGGATCCCCTCTCATTACCACGTCAACTACAAGCTTTCACTTCAGGCATTAACACACCATACAAACTACAGGCTGCAAATACTGGAGATCAGTGCTTACCTTTCCATCAAGTCTGGCTGTGCCCCCCAGGGCGACACGTGCATTCCTGGGAGGGAGAGTGAAGGCCGGGGGCTCAGTGGGAAGGGTACTGCCTCCGGGGGGCGTTCTACCCAGAGTTAAACTGGTCTTCGAGATGCGAGTTGTTGTTACAAGCTGAACATCCCCCATGGTTCGCTGTGTCGGGGGGGGAAGCAAATAAACTGTAAATGATTAGTGTAAAAACAATGTCCGGAGATCCAATAAAATCCAGTCCTGCGTATGATATTTGAAACGATATTAAAATTAAGTCTTCATAAAACATTTGTTAAGAGGGTTCCATGACCCTTCTCTATAGTTACAAGCGAGACAAGCCAGCATGCTCCACAACGGGGATATCAGAGAACATTACTTTACACAAACAAACTTTTAAAAAGCAAAATCGGGAGAAGATTGCTTTCATTATCTGACCTTCCCATTGACATCTCTTGGAATATACATAATTTGGACATTCTTATAATATTTCAAAGATCTTCAAAGTCAAGGATAGTATAGAAACACACACAAAAGTTATTCTGCCTTCCTGGAAGTCTAAAGGAAAAAAAATCCCATGTTTTTAATTTCAGTATTGGCCTCCACATATACCACTTTCTTCTCATTTTCTTTCTGGTTTGCATTAGCTTCACTTCCAACCACAGTAGGCTTAATTTCTCCAAAAATAATTCATAAGAAACTGAAATAGCATGTCTGTAAACCTCTATAATTACTGACATTTTCTGTCCCATTTACAATTATTTGATGATCCACGTTGTTAATAAAGTTTAGCCTTTCCTGCCCATAACATCAAGAGAATTTTCCATGTTGAGGTTAATCTATCATTCCAATCACTACATTCCTAGAGGAAATAAGAGGCAAAGATACCATAATGCAACTCCAAGATCTAAAAGACATTTAAATAGTTTGAAATGGTAGAAGGTTCATAAACATACCAATACCACCCTCTCCCCCCCCTTTATAATAGAGAAGCACCATTTCAGAACCATAACCAGTCATGTGACATATTCCATTTTGGTTTTTCATGGATTGCTACCCTTCTGAAGCATCATCTGTCCATGTCATCCATTCTTTCTGTATTTGGAGGTCAGTGACACACCAATGTCAAAAAGCTTGGATCATTGCTAGTCCAAGGCAAGTTTAATAAAACAATTATCGTGGTGTCGTTCCTATAAAGCAAGACCATGGAAAACTAGATAACCACTTCCTTTTTAGATTGTATGCAGCCATTACAGTTATTTTCATATCCTTCAAGGCAATTTGGATTTCAACAGGTCAAGTTTCCCCACTTACAAGTTAATACCAATGCCTTTCCTTCAGAGTTTAGCTTTAGTTCACCTACTCGGCAGCCTATAGGTCACGGATAACAAATTCCACAGATTATGTTTTAATATACATTATTTTGTTTATAGGAAACTGATTATTGTGCATGTATTTAAATCAACATGTTGACACTCCATATCTGTTGCAAACAATTAGGTTTACAAGGCTATACCGCACCGGGTGTGATTTTGGGTTAGCATATAATGATTCTTATATATAGCCTACATGCACAGAATTTCAGTGCTCTGGGAACAGTACAGCAGATGTATTAGGGAATGCTTTGATACTGAAATAAGACATGCACATTTAAATACAGGTATGCAAATCAAATAATGACTGTGTAGTGCATAGAAATTTAATTCAAGTGATTAAGAAAAAATACAATTAACTATGCACTGAAGTGAGAAATGTGGATCAGTATCAAATACACTAGAGAGGTTCATTCATGATAAACTAAACTCCAGAAATGGCTTTCAATATAATACACATTAAACAGATTTAAACAATTGTTAAATCATTTATATCATTTGTATCAGCCTTTCCTATAGCCAGCGGTTAGAACTGTCCTCTTTTCAAATAAACAAAAGATTTACAGACTTCCGCCATATGGTATCTGCTTTCAACAACAGATGAAAGTCTGTGAATGGTGTATGTCAGACATATTACATGCACATTGTCTTTAAAATGCAGAAACTTTAATGAACACCCATTTTAAACAGGAATATATAACAACCAATTCCAAATAATGCATTTACATTTTTAAAAGTAGGGGGATCCTTGGTCGTGTTTTTTTGGCAGCAAGCTAACATTTCACATTTCACAGATGTGTTAACTTCCACTATCTGCCTCTGGCTTCAATAGGTTAACAACAAAGAAACAATACTTCTACACAGGAACATTACACCAAATTCATACATCTCTCAGATGATACATTATTTTTGAAGATATCCCAATTTTCTCCATTACCATGACACTTAGTTGACTAAACATATTTCCTGCCTTGCAAAAAACTAAATTGTATACAAGAACCATGCTTAATTTCAGTCTACTACTTTGCATACATGCAGCCAGGCATGTTGACATGTCTATTTTACCTGTATGCGTTTCATTATAACATTTTGGCATTTGAAACAGCTGCTTATATAACAATGGCATGTAAAAATGTAATCAGTTTGTCTTAAGTTTGAAATACCAATGCAATCCCAATACCTACATCACCTCAATTGTTAACACTACTTAGATATACTGATAATCATCTTTGTAAACCAATAGCCTTAAATTGATAAACATAACCTGCCAGGGTGAAGTTCCCAAAATGTCACTTCCATAACTACACAAAATCAAATTTTAAACCAAAAGGAATTTCACAAGGTATTTGGGTAATATTTATCGTGAGTGTCATAATTAAGTGTTTAATATATAGCCTAGTCTATTTCATTAATGTGGAACTGATCATTAACTAAGCTTCTAGAACTTCAACTTTTAAAGTCCACTGACGTATTAGAAGGATGCTCATTTCCCCTAATCATGATTTCTTCCTCCATCTTAACCCCATAGTGGCCAGGTGGTTTCACAAATCAGTGAATGAGTTAGAAATACAGTGTGATAAGACTTGTTTATTACTCAAAAATGAAAGAGTAAGTAATGGAGTAAGGAAAATATAAATCAGAATTATTTTTTTACACTGGGTTCCATGAGTATATGTACCCATTTCCTATATTTTTAAATTGTGGCTCTGCATTTCACTTCTTAAACCTATATAATTTTGTAAAGGAAAGAATATTAACAAATATATTTGCATAACCATGATCATTGATCATTGATCAGCATCTTTTCCCTTGGTGTTGCACACTAGAGCGTACTGTACAAGGTTTTCTTCCCATTGTTTTGGTCTAATGCCGGGAAAAGCATAGGGTTGGCTAAAGTACAGTGAGCCACACCATTCAAAGTTCCCCTCCCAAGATATTTAAAGAGTTCAAAGGTCAACAGCTCTCCCCATGGCTCCTCAAATCTAGATCACCATCTCATCTCAATCAGAACTCAAATCTGCCAAATCCTTTCATCACAACATACTTCACATCGCAGCCCACACAGTTCAGTATCAGAGACTTTAGTCTAGATCTTGTGTCCTTCACTCTGAGCTAAGAAAGAAAAACTGAAGGAGATAACTAGGAAAATACATAACACAGGAGAAAATCTTGCCATAGTACTGGCCCTCTCTTCAGGGAACAAGATGTAATACTAAATTCAAAACACAGAAGAACAGAAAGGACCAATTATATCTAAACACTATAATAAAAACAGTATTTATACTGACCGTCAAGTTACAAATCTGTCTTTATTTAGATCAACCTGGCACATGACTACAGCCCTTCAGCCCAAATGAGCTTCTTTCCCCTTCATTGCTTTACTGAACACGGAGCCGTTACCACCTTACAATTGCCGTCTATGAATGCCCTGAATGCTTTTTCTTACTAATGTCAATGGAACCAAAATAGGCTGGCTTACCCCCTGCTATCGCTCCTATTTAGCCTCCTATTTATTACCTGCTTAATCCCCAAGCCTCTTCATGCCTACGCACACACATCCCCACTCCACAGCCTCCTTTACATCACAACATTCACATTGAAGACTGAATGGAAATGAGTGCTACTAAACCCCCGGGACACAAAGCAGCGCAGTACGAGCCCATTTAAATGCGGGATCTTTACAATTGTAACTTAAAATACATGAACCACCCACTTACATCCCAACCACTTACTCTACATATCCGGTCATTAAAGAGTGTATTGTTATTGCAAGATTCACAAAAGTGAAAATCCCTTTCTGGAATAAACTTTTTTCTCGCTCTCCTTTTCTCCAGGGAATGGTGCACCAATCAGAACTCATAACCCACCTTTAATTACTAATTTAGGCAACTTAAAATGTGCTAAGGAAAAACCCAGCAATTCCCAATGGAGTACACATTCCGCTGTAACACTGCAAAAGTTTACTTAAGCAGCTGTGATTAAGAAAATCACCAGCCTCAGAAAGAATACAATTTAGAAATATGGCCAAGCGACGTAAAAGAAAACTGATAACGTGTTCAGACTCACCAAGGTCCCGGCCTGCACAGTAGGAGACACTCCAGCAGCACTACCTGCTTCTGTTCAGTGCTCAGGAAGCTTGACGCTGAAGAGGTTATGCCACTCGTCTGCCTCGGGCTGAATGTGCACGGGGTCAGCTTCAGACTGTAGTGAACAATACACAGTAAACACCAATTAACATTGCAGTGATACAACAGTGATCATCTATGACAGATAACGAGCAGACAATCATTTGCACATGAATATGGTCTTAGAAGCAAGGCAAGAACAATGGCCAATCTGAATTACATTCTAATGATGCCTTAGGAAAAGTCAAAGATTCACGTGCCATGTTGTTAATCTTCTGGCTCCGAGCATGTGTATGTGGGTGTGTGTGTGTGTGTATGTAAACAGATTAATTACAAGTATATACATGTGTAAGAAAATACAGATGTACACATAGCAGAAGTCTGGTCTGCTGAAGGAAACGTGCTGCAGAAAACCAAATTATGCTCAAGTTATGTGGGCTAATTTATACTAAGTGGATTTAAAACACATGGGGGGGAAATTTGAATGCTAATGCTGGTTTTAATTTATAGGCTTCTCTGAAGTTTAATATCAAAGAACCTCCAGAAACGTCTGTAGACAATATGGAAGTGTCTTGGCCCTGAAAGAATGTTAAAAACATGTTTGATGCACTAAAAACAAAATGAAGTGATGAATGAACCTTATCAATTGCAATTGTATAATGACTTGTGTACCTAGATGTATATTTTGTTAACTGTCAGTATGCAAATTCAGGGAATGTAAAGTAATGTCTTCTCGTACACTCCTATATTTAGTTTTGAAAAGGTATTACAGCATATTACTACATGAAGACCAAATTAGCACTAGAATTGGCAGGAGTGTTAGCCAAAAGACAATATATAGTGGTAATTTGTCTCCTTAAAATGAATAAAAGTCATAGGAGGCCCATTGTCACATACCAAGGTTAAAATAGGCTGTGAAGAATATTCTACATAATCTGAAACTGCAAGGTCACTTCTCATATGTTTATCTATGCATAAGAAGTTGACAGTATTTAAATCAAAATTCTTTATTAAGCTTATGCACAGAAAAATCTGTTGGTGGATTATCTCAACAGACTGTTATTCAGTTACCTCACCACAAAAATAACATTCAGTCCTCTATCACTCCATGTACAGAGAGATTCTCGTTGTATTAATTTGTTCTGGGAAAAGTTAGATAACAAGTGGTTGCAAAGGTGACATTACAGAGTAGGCTACGTCTAAACAATGGATGTACATTTGCTCAGTACTGTTTCTAGTGGCTTCGTGACAGCACTGCTTTAGAATTGGCAAGAACAAAAAGCTACTTTTGTCAAAAACCTCAAACCTATCCTTATGATGATTATTAAAATCAACTGCTAAATGAAGTATAAACTGGAGCCATTGCAGCACTTTAAATATGTAAAACACGTTCAGAGTGCTGAATTACCCATAAAACACCTTGAAAGATCAAAATATGTCCATTGTGATGTTGACAGTCTGTCTCTTTCTCTCTCTCTGCCTAGTCAAAGTGGGAAAATAACACCAGACTTCCAAGTATAGTGATTTCCAAAGAACAGACTGAGAAAGCCGTGAAGCAGTCCAGCAGACATTCACATATCTCCAGTCTTACTCACTCAATAGCTTCAACTAGTATCTTATTTCCATGGACAACATTTGAACAACAGAACTGGGGAACTATTAATACTCCATAAAAACATTCACCGGTTGACCTTACAAAAACAAGTGTTACCTTTTTAACTCTTCAACTCAACAGAAAACCGAACGGACCTCTCCCTGACCCGACTGCTTCTGCTGCACAGCCTTTAACAGGATTTTGAAGGGAATATTCTAGGCTACCAAGCGTCTGATTTAAATGTGGGGTAAAACCATAAGAGGCCACTGCATCAGAATTCCTTCTGTGAAAATTGTATTTGCCAAAAGGACTATAGTTTCAGAAAGCACGGTTATTGAATACTGCAAGAAATTGTTACATAATTCTATCATGCAAAATAGTGCAGTCAAATACAGACAATGAAACAGTTCTGGAAATGATTATTATGGATCTTTTTTTTTTAATTTTTTATCTTGTTCCACTAAAATGCATTTGAATTAAGTTAGAGCAGTGTTCCAAAATCAGTAACCAATGGTACTAACAAATTAAACAGCTGGGAGCCATTTAGGAACCTTACTGTAATCTGAACCCAGTTTTGAAGGAAACCGATTTCACTTGATTATCACAACGCACTGAACCCCTAAACTGCCGTTCAGCATAGCACGGTCTGGGTGTAGAATCATTTTAAGAGTCAATTTGAAAGCTTACATTCTTGTGGATTGTAGAGTTCATGCATTTTTCATTGTTCAATTTTCAAAATGAGGTCATATGTATATGCACACAGTTCATACAACTAATCAATCTAGTTTAAATTTTACAACGTCTCAAGCTATAATATTTTTCCAGATGCTGGCACATATGGTATGATTTTACTGTACAGTGGCATGTTCTTGTTAATTTTAAGTGATCAAATTCTCTGGAACATGATGCCAGAGAGAACCATGGGATTTGCTTAACTCCAGCATGTTAATAGATTTAACAAAAGAGAAGATTAAGCAATGTCTGACACTTAGAACATCGCTTGCGCAAAGTTGAGCAAATAAAACAGGGGCTGTGTTGGAAAGAGGTCATTTACCTGCTAAAGAATGTCATTCTGTCAAATAACCGAGAGGCCAGTGAAATGGTGCGACTTCTGATTCACAGACTAATAACCTCATCGAAACCTCCTGCCATGGCCAGATAAACTCACTGAAACTCACTGCAGTTAAGCATTGTGTTAAAGGGATCAGGAAGTCAAATTATTTATTCTTTCAACTACTATGGTAAAAATATAGTAACTGTAACAATTGTATTGCAATGTTGTCTATAGTAGTGTACAGCTTTATGTTGACCACATACAAAGAATTTCATATTCAAGGAGTATGAGTTGGGTTTTAAAGCAACACTTGCACAACTCTAAATCCCCTGCATGTGTTCCTTTCTCTGTGAAAAGCAATCACAGATCTGGTTCCTATCCAAGGCGGACAATATTGATAAAGACACCGATTTCTTCTATGCACGGCTATATCTCAGCCCTAGCAATGCATTTCAGAAAGATGATAGAATCAAACTCAAATTCAGTAGTTTCATATGGAGACTCGTATCTTATGCTGCTTGTAAACACATGCTCGATATCACAATTTGAGTCTGCATTAGATAAGACACGACATTACAAAAGCATGAGAAACGTTGAAATAAGTCAATGCCAGTTCCATTGCAAAGAGATGATATCGTCTATTCTATTCACTGGACAACTGATATACTGGGCTCAATTGACCTATCTGGTTCCTTTGCTGTGCCTTCTGATTGAAATATTATTCATATCTTTGCAACTGTACTTGTGAAGCAACAGTGTACCCTCTAACACCTGGTCAACGATTCAGTATGTATCCAGTCAACAAATGAGTGCCCTTTTGATTCCGGCAACTCAAATAAAAATAAAAATAAATCCTCTGCCCATCTCTTACCAGACCTGCGCAGCGCTCTGTGAAAACAACTGCCTGCTATTATTTCGTTGTGGTGTGAAAGAAGCACCCGATGTTAAAAAAACTGCAGCCCCCCGCTGAGAGCTCACAAACAGCTGGATAAGCACTGGGACTCCCATGAAGCACTGTGAAGTACCTGCCGTGTGGCGGCTTTAGTGATGCCACAGCTGACCACTGCCTCCATTTGTTATTGTCTTTCTGAGTGGCTGCAACACGCTCTAGCTGGAACACCACAAGCGAGAGATAATAAAAAATAGAGCTGCGGAAATAATGATAAGCCAGCTTCGACAACTGAGGACGGCGTGGACAATGCTGCTGACAGGAGAGAGATAAGAGGGTTGCTGTTGTCACTTGGTCACAGCAAATTTAAAAATAGGGAGATGGAATTATATGGTTGCTAGTGAAAGAGAGAGTTATTATACATGTCAGTGGAGGTGAATGATCACTGACTTGCCAACACACGTTTTTAAGTTGTTGTTTTTTTAAAGCAGTCGATTTTGGTTTGTCTGTATTCTTTTCCTTTCAATTTAAGTAGTCAATGGTGCTCATATGATATTCTTTTCAAATTCTCCAGGGTTTACACACATATGTCTAATAAGTAATGATATTCCATATAATACTAAATAGATTTAGATGGATTTCACATGCCATATAGACCTAGCCAAAGAATATTGAGAGCCTGAGAGTATTTTATAGTGGAAACCTGCTGGTAGCAGCAACCAACATACAACATATAATGCTGGAAAAAATATTATTATTCTCTATATATCACTTTAAGAGCAAAATAATCAATGGGGTATCAACCGTAATGGCTGTTTTTTTTTTTATTTAATTTAATCACCTTTGCCAATAGCAAATCTTACAATTCTAAATGTAATTGTGTTTGATTGAAAAAATATCAGCATTTATTTTATATAAAGTTGGCAACAAATATCTATGGAAGTGATACCCACAAACGTCAAAAACCTGTGATACATAAATCACTGGGACACTGCAGAAATTAGGAGTGAGCTGGGTCACTACGAAAGTCTTGACTGTTAAATGCCAAAGTCGCACCACTAAATTTATTGATGATTGTTATATCAACAGAGTTCATATGCTTTTGCTTCCAATGTTTGGAAAAGAAACGCACGGCAGTGAGGGTCGGCTCTGCGCAGGGCCATTTTAAGAAGTCAGTGCCAGCAAAGTAGTTGTCTGCCAGCACACAGCTGGAAGAAAGGGATTCTTTAAGTGCTTTGTTACTAATAAGAACTACCAGTTAAATCATCTGTACTTAATTGCCTTTGGCACCACAGCCAGCAAGTGATTTATATCAGAGTTCATGTAGGTGCAATTCGGACTTTAGGGGCTTTCAAAATAAGATGGAATAAAAAATAATAAGAGGGTTAATAGAGAAAATATGTTCCTTCATGTGGTGAATGGGTGAAGGGGTCCAGTCCTATGTGTTGTGACAATGGACCTCTTACACACCTTCCTTTAGAAAGTAATCAATCAGGTTTTGTTAGAAAAGCCTGCTCACCCCATGACTTGTTTGTATTTAGGTCAAGGGAAGAACCTGCATTGTTTTCATTAATAGATCTAACAATCGTATCCTCCATATAGTGTAGTTTAAGGTTCATATCTTATTGATTGCACCTGAAAGGTTCAAAATGACACCTGAAGAACAATTTCTCATCTGACAAATGTGTTGCATTTTAAAGTTAAACAAGACCCAAACTAGTAATAAATGATGACAAAAACCGAAGCCCACTGGAAATGAATGTCTGCGCTAGTGTTAGGTTGGGTCAACATTTAACCCTACTCTAACTCTATATAGCCTGGCGGTTAGTGGGATTATCATTTGCACATGTGTCTGTCTGGCGTATATGTGAACAAGAACAAGAGCATTTCTGGATGTACAGAAATCAAATCCAGGAACCACATCAGGGTTTTGCCACAACAGCCAAATCACGGAGCAACTGCAGCCTATTGACAGGAGCAGCCCATACTTTTGCGGTTTTGAGTTAAGCCGAAATTGACACCGGGAACAACCGGACACTTCACTTTCACTGAAACAATCACTTCCGCGCCCTGGAAACGACCGCTGCATAGAAGCAACGTGTTCTAGGAGGCAAGAACACATGATTGACCATGAAGAAGAAGCGTTTGCAACAACAAACGAAAGAATAAAACATTTCACAAAAACACCCCTTTTCATGTGTAACACAAATGGATTGATGTTGCAGAACATTGTAGACATAAGGGACTTAAGCTGCAGTTAGCTTTTTAAAACTAGCGTTTTATTTCAAATGCCCTCAAGACTTTTTCTGCAGCTGCATTAGCTTTTCCTCCAATAGCTGTAGTACTAGTAATGCAACGCATAATAGTACTTCTTTGCAGCTTTTATATATATATATACACACACACACACACACACACACACACACACACACACACACACACAGTGTCAGGCAATTACACTTCAAAATATACATCTTTAAAGTTGGGCTTTAACTCACCAAGACACCACGTTGCTCTGCTGCGATCCGGCACCAGCGTCCCGACTCCGCGCTGCTGCGTTTTGCTCTAAACTTTACAGCTCCACCAGAAGTGCTTTTTTTTTGCAAGGAGGGTAGGGGGGGTTGATCCACGAAAAAAAAGGTTATGAACTTTGGCGTGTGAGTTACCCTCAGCCTTATTAGGAAATGTTTGATCTTTTTTTTTTTTCCCCCCCTCTTTCTGTGAGAAGTTGCAATGCTGGCGTCAAAGTATTTTGACAACAAAGGCTTGGGACCTTTCCGAGGTGCGGAGACTCAGAGGCAGCTGGAGAAGGAAGTCTGCAAATGAACAGCCCACCTTTAAAGGGTGCTGAAGACAAACACAAAAACCTATATATTGTGGTTATATGTGACTGTGACGCCAAAAAGGAACATGAAAGACAATGAATAACATGCTTCTTGTTTATGGTTCTTTTTTTGTTTGTTTGTTTAAAATCCAGAATTAGGTTTAAGGTTCAATTAGGTTCCATTATAAAATCAATTAAAACCAACAGTTGATGTAAAATGATGAGTTCAAAATTAAATGTAAATAAGTAAGTACACTACAGTTGGATTGAATATCTGTTATTTGTTTCTGTAAAGAGCAGTGTGGGGTGGGGGTAAGGAGATAGCCTGGAAGATTTGTTAAATGGAGCACAAAGCCTTTAAATCCTGACCATTTGTCTTCTGGTATTGGCACCCCGCAAAAAAAAAAAAAAAAGGATGCTAATGGCATGTGAAAACAGCCTGTGAATGGAAACACCTCAAAAAGAAGTATAGGACAATCACAGCCTGTGAAAAGGATTGATGAGGCTGCCTGATGCAAACAAGTATCTGAATAATTGACTGTACAAATTGGATTATTATTTTATAGGCTTTCATGTGATGTTTAGTGTTTGGGAGACCATGTTTTTGTGTTTTAAGAAGTTGTACACAAACACACATAGCACAAAAACTGTTGCTGTTTTTAACATCCATAATCTGATTAAAAAAAAGGAGAACACTGCTCTCCCATTACCTTTAATCATTTTAATCAGAATCTGAATCAGACAAATATCATATGTATATCAAAAGAAATGGCATGCGGTAGTTTGGAACCAGGTGGCTGCAACCTTTTAAATATTTTCAAATGGTTGAGCTGTGCACTGGGACAAATGATTCAGATGTTTGAAGTTGTAGTTATTGACCTGATAATATCACCAGTAAGGAGGATCTCTCTTACTCGTTTACTGTTCGTAATCTACGCATATGGGATTTAAGAGAGGGAAAGTGCACAGCCTCCAAAATAAAGCTGCCGCAGTCAATAAGAAAACCTAAATGCATATCAATAGCTCTCGATCTGAAATATACACACAGACAGGAGTGTCTGGGACAATATTGAGTGACCCCATGTAACCCCATTCTGCACCAGCACAGCTAACCGACAGACATTAAATGTGCAGAGGAGAGAATATACTTCAAAATCTGGTTTTTTATTGCTTACAGGGATATCTGTTGGTTATAAAAGAGGTATTGTTCCTAGCAAAATGTAAGTTATGAAATGTATTATTTAACGAAGAGCACATTTGAGCCAGAAAACTTTGTTGAGTAGGCAGGATAGCTAAACATGTGGTTTTGTCATTTTGTCAGTAATATGGGATTTGAGTTAGAGCTGGATGATTAAAACACCTGCCAAATCTTCTGGCTGTCACTACACCCAGCATAATGCATTTCTTGGCATGCAGCAGCTCATATATCCAGTCCTGTCAGCACTAACTGATGGTTGAATACAATATAGGGAAGGTTACAAAAAGGCTGTATGCTGTATTTAAAAATAAAAATCCACACAAAAGTATATCCAGTTACTAAAACAACACAATCTTGAGAAATTGTGGTTTGAAGAAGTCTAAAGTGATATTTAGTTGACCTAAAAAAATATACAAAAAATAGCTTTTCCTAAACTAACCAGTGTCACAAAACTTCAGTTTAATTAACAATATTTTGTAAACAAAATGTATAAATAATGAACAATAATAAACATTGTTCCAAGTAAAAGGTAGTAATGCTTCAGTTACAACTGTATACACACACACACACACACTAGTTGTGTGTCAGACCTTTACAGTCTGCTCACTATTTTCTACAGGAGCCTAGCCCTAGTTTCATGACTGTAATTATTTGACATTTTACATGCTTTCTGACTTTCGCTATATTCATTTTTGGTAGATTATATAACTATCAAAATACATGTATCAATTATATTTATTTTCAATGTTAAATACATTTACAACTCCTTAATAACATAACATTATGGATTTGCCAGTTATCAATCTGCAATGTAGAATGTTTGGAAAGAAAATCACAACCAGTACAGAAGTTAGCAATTTCAGCTGCAGAGTTAGTTAAAACACTCACAATTGGGAAACGCAGTAATCCGTAGAAGAATTAAGAAAACAGATTTTTATCATTAGTGTCCATTTGCATTATCACTTTAGCTGCATGGGTAATTCATCATAATGATTGTGTTCAATTAATTGAATTTCCATTCTGGCAACCTGTCTCTCCACTTTCACCTGTGGATATTTGTCTACACTTCTAGACAAGTGAGTGTTTCCTCTTATTAAACTAGAATTTATTATTAAAGCTGGATCCAAGATACTTATGTGTATACAAAAAATAGCATCGTTCTTAATTTGAAGTTTACTGTATATCTTCTCCTCCTCTTCCACAATTAGCATCCTCAAACCTCCAACCCTCTCTGCACCACACCCCCATATACATAAAAATAAAAAATATATACAGGAGAACATCCATGCACAATACTTTGCATAATACAAAATATAGATTCATCTATGGAATGTGAGACATTCAAAAGTATCACTTGACATTAACATATATATATATATATATATATATATATATATATATATATATATATATATATATATATCAAAACTAAAAACAATTAAATTTGCTTGCAAATACTTATGTATACTTAACATGTATGTGTCCCACAATTCATGAACAGATGGTAGAGGCTGACAATATGTTTAACATTTTTCAGACACAAGACAAATTGGAGAAAAAATAAGGGAAAAAACAGACAATAATAAAATGTAGAGGTCATGATGTCTAGAGAAGATCTCTTTCCTCAGACAGAAATCTAAATGCATAATTCTGGTCTCCAGTCAAACTCCCATGTAAAATCCACAAATCTCAATCCCATGGAGATGCTAATCAATTCTAAAAACTACGACTTATAATTTCAGCAGCAACACCATATGCTTTTGGATAAAGACTATCTTTTAGAAACGTGGAAAACAAGGAAAATTGGGAACATTTATTACTGTAAGCTACTCTGAGTTAATTCTATATTATTAAAGAGCTGGAGAATTTAGAAAACTCTTTAAATCAATAGAGTATTTTTGAGTAAAATGTTTTTATAGTACTATGCTGGGGTTAATTATTATGTGTAGTATATTGGCCTGGGCCTTTTAGTCATGCAGCAAGATCGCTGCACCGTGGTTCAGGAGAACAGGGTTCGAGTCCCAGTCGTGGCTCTGCTACCCCCAAAATACTACGATATATACACAGTACTGTGCAAAAGGTTTAAGCAGGTGTGAAAAAATGCTGTAAAGTAAGAATGCTTTCAAAAATAGACAGGTTAATAGATTATATTTATCAATTAACTAAATGCAAAAGGAGTGAACGGAAGAAAAATCTACATCAAATCCATATTTGGTGTGACCACCCTTTGCCTTCAAAACAGCATCAGTTCTTCTAGGTACACTTGCACAAAGTCAGGGATTTTATAGGCATATAGTCAGGTGTGTGATTAAACAATTACACCAAACAGGTGCTAATGATCATCAATTCAATATGTAGGTTGAAACACAATCATTAACTGAAACAGAAACCGCTGTGTAGGAGGAATAAAACTGGGTGAGGAACAGCCAAACTCAGCTAACAAGGTGAAGTTGCTAAAGACAGTTTACTGTCAAAAGTCATACACCATGGCAAGACTGAGCACAGCAACAAGACACAAGGTAGTTATACTGCATCAGCAAGGTCTCTCCCAGGCAGACAGGGGTTTCCAGATGTGCTGTCCAAGCTCTTTTGAAAAAGCACAAGGAAACGGGCAACGTTGAGGACCATAGATGCAGTGGTCAGCCAAGGAAACTTACTGCAGCAGATGAGACACATCATGCTTACTTCCCTTTGCAATTGGAAGATGTCCAGCAGTGCCATCAGCTCAGAATTGGCAGAAAACAGTGGGACCCTGGTATACCCATCTACTGTCCGGAGAAGCCTGCTCAGAAGTGGCCTTCATGGAAGACATGCGGCCAAAAAGCCATTCCTCTGATG
Organism: Amia ocellicauda; assembly: GCF_036373705.1. NCBI lineage: Eukaryota > Metazoa > Chordata > Actinopteri > Amiiformes > Amiidae > Amia > Amia ocellicauda. The sequence continues at coordinate 9,359,451 of NC_089865.1, read as the reverse complement.
TGGCAACAAGGCCAAGTGACTCAACTATGGAATTCGGGATTTGGTCAGAATGAATGGTCTCCTCAATGCTGAGAAGTACAGGCAGATGTTTATCTGTCATGCAATACCATCAGGGAGGCATCTGATTGGCCCCTAATTTATTCTGCACCATGACAACAACCCCAAACATACAGCGAAAGTCCTTAAGAACTATCTTCAGTGTAAAGAAGAACAAGGAGTCCTGGAAGTGATGGTATGGCCCAGACAGAGCCCTGATCTCAACATAATGTAATCCCAGACAGACTTGATGGAGAGAGAAGCAACTGAGGCTGCCTAAATCCACAGAAGAACTGTGGATAGTTCTCCAAGATGTCTGGGCCAACCTACCTGCCAAGTTCCTTCAAAAACTGTGCAAGTGTACCTAGAAGAACTGATGCTGTTTTGAAGGCAAAGGGTGGTCACACCAAATATGGATTTGATGTAGATTTTTCTTCCGTTCACTCCTTTTGCATTTAGTTAATTGATAAATTTAATCTATTGTCTATTTTTGAAAGCATTCTTAGTTTACAGCGTCTTTTCACACCTGCTAAAAACTTGTGCACAGTACTGTGTATGTATATCGGCACCACCACCATCATCATCAGCCCATATTGCTCCACTGATGGATGAAGGCCTCCCCAAGGTGTTTCCACATGCTTCTATCTACAGCTTCCCTTATCCATGTCACACCTGCAAATGTATGATTTAATTGTCCCACCTTTTATGTGGCCATCTTCTAGGTCATCCCCTGGGACCATACACAGTGCCTGTAGATAGTCTACACCCCCTTTCAAAATGTTCATATCTTGTTGCCTGGAATTAAAATGCTTGAAATATTGTATATTAATTGATCTACAGATCCTACCCCACAACTTCCAAGTGAAACCTATATTCTAGAAATGTAGGTAAAAGCGATGAATTAAACTTTTAAAACCTTTTTTCTCTATACATCACATATAGAAAAACGTATTTTTTTTTTACACATAATGTTTATCTCCATTTGGATATGCTGTAGTTTTAGATGTACAAATTAAGAATTCATGTCACAGCTGGGCAGTACATATCAGATTGTACACTCCACAGGAAAGATAAAAGTAAACATATTCTACCAGCGCAGCCACCAATGAAGTACCAGACAAAACAACTCTAAACTCCATAAAATGAAAGCAACAGTTTTTAAACTTGTATCTTCTAATTGAACAGCTTTTGAAAATACAAACATCAATGAAAAATACATACCTATGTATTGTGTGTGAGTTATGTACTTAATATGTGTTCTTTCCAACCTCTTTCATAACATGTCAGAGCTACCTGATATTTATATTATTATACAATGGAAATAGCCCTAAGAGTAATTCAGAGGTTTTTACAACACACACCCCTTTATAATAAGTAAATAAGTGCACAAAAAGGAAAACACAAAGTATGTTGGCATGGTAAAAATGTAGTAAAATTAAATGGTAAACGTGGTAAACTATTTTATATTATGATAAGAAAATGTGGTACAAACATGGTAAGTGTGGTAAAATCATGGTAAAGCACAGTAAAAAAATTAGTGTAGCATGGTTAAAAATACGGTAAAGTGTAGTATTGGTTGTAGAAATCATATTAATCAGATTCAAACCACTTGATGAAAGTGTCAAGTGGTAGATAATCTTAAAATTTACTTGGTAATGGATGCCACTGGGATTCTGTTCATTAAAATTAAAAGAAAACACATTTTATCTTCACGGTGCTACAGATGTGTGCAAGTTTTTGTCTTGCTTTTGCAAAGCTCAGGACTAATCAGAGCTGCTGTGCTGCTGCAACTGATATTTAACTTGCGTAACTATGTACAAGCACCCAATTAACCACTCGGTCGTCTCAAATTATTCCGCGCCTTTGGGTCAATTTGTTTTAATTGAACATCAGTTGTCTGTGGACGCAGGACGCGTTATTGTAGCGCAGATGTGCACAGTTCTGCGCAGATCTGCAGAACTCCATCAATCCCATTGGTGGAGCCGCGCAGAACTGCGGAAATCTGCGCCGCTGCAACACGACCCTGTGGCCGTGGATGAGCACACCTGGCTGAGATGGAGCTCAGTATTAAATTAATCCATCTGAATAACAGGCGTGTATGGTGGTGGGCTCTACAAACTAAAATTTGCAGATTGGTAAAACTTAAATTCAGTTTCATTTTAGGGAGATTCAAACTGAATATGGTAGCCGTTGCTTTGTACAATAGTGTTTCTTGATCAAATAGGTCTATTCATGGTCATTTTTTGATCTGAAAAACCAGAACAAACCAACAACGAATTAACGCAACACACACACATGCGCAATATTAGTTTAATGAAATCTGTTTCTAAGGGGAAATTGTCTGATTCAACAATGAATGAAATCAGGAGATTGTATTACCACAAAGCTTTGATTTAACTCAAACTCTCTTGTATTAGATTTGACTGGTGTGGGAATACGGTATTGTTTTTTTGTCCAATCTGCATGTATTAATCCATTGCTTTCCCATTTTATTTCTAGGCTACTTTATCAGTTTGTCAGCATGCCCACCTTGTCTTCCAAACTAATGAATATGCCTAAACTGGTGTGGATTAAGATTTCACTTCTCTTTCTAAACCTGTTTTTTTGGGTAAGCCATGTCAACTTTAAAAATAATGTAGAGAAGCAAGCAGTCAGTTATTTAATGATGATCTGCAACTGATCAATGGATGTACTTTGTTGCAGGTTGCAGGCCTCACCTTAATGTGCGTTGGTGCTTCAGTGGAACTCAATCTCTCTGACGTGTCAGTGGTGATTAAAGATGTTACTTCTGGCGCAGCTGTGGTCCTTATCATTGTTGGGATTTTAATTTTTTTCCTGTCCTTCTTTGGCTGTGTTTCTGTGATCGGGGAGAACACAACCCTGATAAAAGTCGTATGTACTTTTTCTTGTTGTATAAAATCAATTCCAAAAGCAGGGTTATGTGTTTGTAAAACTTATTAATATTTTTTAGTTTTCCATTTTGCTGTTCTTCATGTTCCTTGTTGAGATAGGGGTTGGAGTGTCTTCTTACGTTTACAGGGAAGGCGTAAGTTGATTTTTTTTTTTTTTTTTTCCTGGCAGAGATGTTACTACTTTTGGCTCTTAATTGCCCCCATTAACTGTGGATGTGGATTTGTATTTTGTTCTACAGATACACAGAAGCTTAGTGGATTTGTATTTGCAAACTCTCCAGAAATACCCTATTGATACTGATATCCAATTGTCTGTGGATAGGCTTCAGAAACAGGTGAGATTTTTTTGCAGTTATTTTAGTTTTTTTTTAATTTAAAATCTGTAAAAATAATAATAATAAAGCTTTCTTGAAAGACTATTTGGAGTGTGAGGAAAAAAAAATGCAATCTCTTCAGAGTAAAGCTACAATTCACTCAAGGTGAATTAATGAAATGGAAGCCGGACTAAAGAGCATATTCAATTAATTCTAAATCAGGTCCTATATGTATTTTTTAATCTTCATAGGTCTCTAAGGTCTTTTCTGTAGTGCATGTGACTGTAATCCAGGGAATGAGTAAATGTTTACATGACCCCTCTTTCATGCCAGAAAATTGCAGCACTCGACTAACATCCCTTTGTTTTTGTTTTTTCCTTCTACCCTCCTCAGTTACACTGTTGCGGTGCAGTTGGTTACACAGACTGGTTCAATACCACTTTGCAACATATTGTCCCAGACAGCTGTTGTATTCAAGAGAAACCACTGTGTGGGAGCACTGTGTCCACCAATGGCACAACTTACATTTATACCCAGGCACGACTTTCTTTATTGCATTTTTTCCACCCAAATGCTTGACTAGTATTTACCAAAGAAATTGTATGTATAGAAATGTCAGAACGTTAGGGAGCAGCCCCCAGTTGTAGCACTGTTTTATCTTCTCAGGGATGCATTGCTATGGTGGGATCGTGGGTCCATGAGCACAACATTCTGATTGGAGGAGTGGGCGTTGGCTTAGGCTTTTTACAGGTAATGACAAACCTTAATTGTAATGAATATTCTCAATCAGGGTTAAGAGTTGAATTCAGATGGCAAAAATAAGGTTAATAAATCAATCTAAACCTAATTTGAACAAAAAGCCGTATCTTTGCAGGAAAGCACATTCTGAGCACAGATAATATAAACCAAGGGAGTGTATCCTGACAAATATGCACTGTTTATAGTTTGTGTATTATTGTTTTGCTGTTTTAGTTGGATGCCCTATTGAAAGAAGGTTAAAAAAAAAAGTAGGAATTAAATTATTTTAAAAATACAAAATGTTTCATGCTCTTTCAAATATCATTCCCTTCATAGATGTTCAACATTCTTCTTTAGAACATCTCCTGTTTGGCAGGAAAGTATTGGTTTTACACCGATTATTGAAATGTATATAATAAAAAACACTGCCTTTCAAAATCTTGACTTTACACTCCAAAATCCTGGAACTATCACGTGATGTAGATTTTTATCTTTATTTTTTTAGTAATATTTTGGAATGCCTTCTGCAACTGTGGGTGCTTGGTATAATGCCCAATTGAAATTATCTTGTGGTACTAGCAAATTAAACATCAGTTTCTCTTAAATGCTTTCACTTTCATCTCTAATTCGTAAAGGAGATGAGCACCTGTAGAGTGTACGATTGGTAAGAGTGACAGATTGTGAATCTTGCCATCACCAGTTTATCTTTATAATCCATTATTTCAAATGTTTTACCTGTAGTGTCTATACTACTGATTTGGGATCATGTAAAATGATTACAGTGGATTTGTATTTTATTTAAGTACTAGTTATTTTACACCATTTGAACTTAATTTTATTTGGGATATGTGTCCGTGTTGGGACAAATGGCTGTAACATGGATGCAAGTTGAAAACATGCCATTTTGTAGAAGCCTGAGAATATGCTGCCCTTTTTGCAAACATTTGTAAACTCTTCCCTTTATTCTTTTTAGGTTGTTGGAATGGTGTTCGGTTTCCTTTTGATGAAAAGTCTACAAGCAGAATATGAATCAATGTAATTTTGTAGGTTGAGGCCTGTGACAACTTTAACTTTATCACATTCGAACCTGAAGATTTGTGAATATCATTCTCTGAAAACATCAAGCAAAAGGGCTTAAAATAAAGATCATGTGACTGGCTTTGGAAAATGTTCTATAATGTATTTGGAATTAAACACAGATGTTTTATTTATTGTAATTTTAAAAATACTACTAAGAATGAATTAATGATAATTAAATTACCATGTGGCCTAATGCATTAATCCAGTATGCTCATATACCTGGCAGAAATAAGGTAGTGTCAGGAATCTCATGACAAGCTTGTATTAAGAGGGGATTTTGCAGAACCCCTTTTTTTTGGTATATGTTTTTGTACCTATACTGTGGAGGAACATTTCCTAGATCTGACTAAGACCATTCATTTTGTTAACTAGAAAATATGATGTAGGTGTATATATAGTTTTAACTATGGTCGACGGAAGTCTTATTTTAAGTTAAACGGGTACATTTTCATCTCCAGTGGACCGGACACCAGCCATCTGGACATGCCTGTGGCTGATTCAGCCTTTTCATTTTTCACACCAAATTTGGAAATTTTAAGGTTTAGGAAAACAGCAGGGAAACCAAGATCCTGAATTCTTCTGTCAGAATCCTGGAACCAAGCTAGGAATTGTTTTGACAAAAGCATAAACCTGGCCATATTCAGTAAGGAATAATAAAAATGACAACTCTGGAAAAAGTTTGGTGATTTAATTCTGCCTCCCCCACCACTACAGTGTTTTGTTTCCCCACAACCCTCAGGTGTTTATTTAGAAAATGAGTTCTTCAGAGCTGCATCACTGTAGATTTTAGTTTATACCATGGCTGATGGAACGGATCTTTCAATTATCATCCAAGTCTGCTGAGTAATTGACTGTGAAGGTAACATTAGTCAGTTGTTACAATAAAGCAAGCAGCCTTAGTTATGAATACATAAAGTTTAAGACTGGAGTGATATCTGCATTTATGTGTTCTTTCTTTTCTAAACATTATCAAAGTGAATAAGATCATTTGTCCTTCGAAGGGGTTTTCATAAAGCAGTCATGAATCCTAAAATATTAAAAGTCCTTCTGTCCAATGCATGTTTAATAAACCTGTTTTAAGTTTACAAGAAGCCAACAATTGCACTCCATAGTGAGTTTGAATTACCCACAGTTGCAGCCTGGGTTTGTTGGTGTCTGAAAACCATTTGTCTAGTCTACTAAAGGAACAACATGATTCACTGACATTCATTCCCCTGCCAAGTTAAGATGCGTGCCCTTAAATATTTCTCATTACAGTAAGTGTTCTGTGTCATTTATAGTGCTTTACACATACTGTACATGGCTTATGTTTGGTTATTAATCTAGGAGTATTGGAGATAGTGGTGCTTTCAACAAAACATAACTGATTGACTAGCAGTAACAAAATTTTGTTTTACTTTCATATTGAAACATGAGTAGAATACATCAGAAGTAGTGTTTGGGAATAATCAAAATTTAGGGAACATGTTTAAGTAGTTGGAATATATTTTTTCTATTCTGTGTGTTGACCATACAGTTTGTGTTCAGATCTAATGTCCATGCAATCGGATAGGATTTGATTGTCTTAAATTGTGTAATTGTCTAGCCATAATAAAAATGGCAGTGCTGTTACATGTAATCTCTTCACAATTCTGAACTTATTTTCACACGGTTGCAAAACTATGTCCTTTTTCAGTTTTCATTTCAGATCAGGATATTCTTTACCAACCACACTGAGACCTGATCACTATTGATGACAGGTATTAAGAAAAAAAAATCAGAATATTCAAAACAAATTTCACTTTATTTTTATAAATACATTTTAGACTAATAGAAATACATCAATAGCACAACAAAAACATACCGATCTGGGCATTAGAGGTGGAAAGAAATCTTAAATTTTTGATTCTCAACATAAGAGAAATTGATTAATTAATCCCCTCATAGATCAATGATTTAGTATTATAAATTAATGGCATCGGAACAGTCATCTCTTCAAGTCAGACTGGATTGTTTTCTGTAGGCTAGCTATACTGGCATCGAGAGCAGCAAGTCCATTTCTGAAGTCCTGCTCGTCGCAAGTCTTGAGTGTGGAGACTGAGCTCATACTGCAGTCTGAAGTAAGAGACCTAATGTCTACGGATGAAAATGTGGAGTTAAAACATGATGCTCCACTTATGGACATCTTGCCTTTGCTTTCCTTATGAGGGACAAGGTCCTGGAAATGATGCAATTGGATATGATTTGTATTTCTGTTCTTATGCAAAGAACTTATTTGGGAATCTGCACCAAATTTTCCTGGACTATTAAGGCTGTCTACTCTACATGGAAATGGCACATTTGAGATCTGTAGTTCTTTAAAGGCATTAGCTGAGCTTTTTGGATCACAATGGAGTGTTTCATCATCATTTTCACTTTTATAATCATCTGGGCTTTTATTACTTCTAGCCTGCAGGGGAGAAACTTTGTGTGCATCACATAACTGTTCTTGCTTTTTCATGGTGTCTGTGAATGGAATATATATGGCCTTTTCCAGCTCTGGTTCCCTGCCTAAACCAGAACTACCAGTCTTGGGTAACATAGTAAGCTTCACCGAACTGCCGTTTTCCTTTGGAAATCCAGAACTGTCTCCACTTCTCCATGATGACTGAGCAGCAGTTTCATTAGAATAACAGTAAACGGGCCCAACTCCCAGATTGGATCTATGTTGGTTCGCCTCTAAAGTCTTAAGATACATGTTTATGGAGTCCGAGACGGGATCAGATCCAAGATCTCCTTTTTGTTGATATTCATACAAGTCCAAGATGTTTTTCGTCAGATGTGAATTGGGTTTGAGTCCCTTATTGTCCAACTTTAGTTCTGAAACAAGGTTGGCCATACTTCCCTGAAGGCTCCTTTCAAAGCAAACAAAAATTATCAGTGTCAGTGATTATCATAAGCAAGATGGACAGTGGTTTACACAAATCTTTTAAATATTTAGGCTTAAAGATGTACACCAAAACTGATTTAGTTATGGGATAGTGCCATCTAATGACCAGTTTAATACACTGCAAGAACAAGATTATAGAACCCAAAACTGAAGCTGCTTTCAAAGTTGCATTTAGATGTAAATATGCTTATAACCCTTATCATAATTAAACATTTAAATAGATTTCAGGGTATAGCTAAAACTTCTATATTCCCTTGAACCCTCACTAAAGTGTAGTACCGTGCTAGGTGATGCACAGCTGTCATTTGGCTTCATGAGGGTTAGAAATGTAGCTCCTTATAAATAGATGTTGTGTAAAAATAATATATTCTTCATCTGACCTGCTGAGCTCACGCAGTCTGCCCACTTCTGCATCCCGCTGCTGAAGACTTACAGCCAAGATGTGGTTCTCCTTCTCCGAGGCCTCCAATTTAAACTGACAACTCTTCATTTCTGACAAGGCTTCCTCAACATCTGGATACAAAACAACATGAATCTATATACATCTGCTGAAGGAAAAAGCCTAAAAAGGTGGTGAAGCGGGGGAATCATTTACCCATTTTGACCCTAGCTGTGTCCGCCTCACTCCGCTGTCGGTTCTGCTGTAATTCTCTCTCTTTGTCCTCCATGGCTTTTCGTAGCTGGAGATTTTCTCGTTGCTGTTCGGCGAAAGACTGAAGTAGTTCTTCGTTCTTCCTCTGTAGTGCTTCAGCACTCCTGTGGGACTCCTTCAGCTGGCTCTGCAGTGTCATGATCATGGCCTGCAGGGAGATTACTAAACGAACCAAGAAACGGAAAGGACATTTCTCAGACCTCCACTGGGAGCCGGGAAGGATTTCTTCTTTATAAATATTGACTGCCAATATGTTGCACATGACTTAACACCTACCCTCAAAGTTGCAGTCAACAGGTCTGGACTCCTTCTCTGCTCGTTCACGCTCCCTCAGCTGCTGGTTTACAATCCTAAGGCGTCTATCAGATGACAAACATTCATATAGATGCCAATGCAGGATAATTAAATTTTAACTAAACTATTTCGTTGTTATAGCCACTCATATACTGAAAATAAAGCCCTGCTGTACTACATTACATATTGGAAACAATATACAGCAGCATGATTCAGGATAACATTTCACAAGAGTATGCTTCAATATTTCCAATTATCACTATGTTTAAATAATTGGTTTTCCATTGGCAGCTTGGATTTTAAAAAAACACTATCCATGCCTTTTTTTTTTTTTTAAACAGTTTTTTCTACTGACCTTCGCAACTGTGCGTTCTCACTTCTCAGAGGCTGCAGGGACAGAGCGATTTCTGCCTGAACATTTGTACTTCCCACCATGGCTGGAAGCAAGGAGACACAGTCCTCCACTTCTGCGATCAGCCGGAGAATCTCTGAGTCGTCTGGTAAAGAATAATCCTAAACACATCAATACACTACAGACAGAGAAATCTAAAATATCATTGTAACACAAAAAATTGCTATATTTGCTCACAGATGTGTTTAAATCCAACATGACTGCTTTCCAGACATCATATTTTCTATTTGAGCTTAGAGTTCATTTTAGAAAGATGAACTTTAATGGAGAACTTTTGAAGAAACCATTTTGTAGTTAGAAAATCTACTCAATTGATAGTTATTTTTCTTGGACTATAAAAAAAGGAAACTTCTGCAGTCAAGTATATTTTGGTTCTTCTTAAACGACCTTTTGTAGAGTGATTTGAAACATTATTTCAGGGGAAACGGGCGTGGTTATTACCTTGATCAGCAACGAGGGTCTTTAGTTCTCCTAGGAGGTATTTCACAGTCTTGACTTTCTTGGCAGTCTGTTCAGGGCTCATCTTTCTTGACTTCAGGAACAGCTTTTGTCTGTCAAAACTTGTCTGACAGCCAGTGTCCCGCACTGGCATAATATCCACCGAGTCAGTTTCTTCCTCATCGCTTGTGGTTTCTTCAGTGTACTCCGCTGCTTCATTGGACAGGGGTTGCAGACCTTGACTCAAAGCTTGCGTTGCCATCTGCTGAGTATTTGTTTCTTGCTGCAGGTGGGCAAGATGTACCTGGATCTGTCTCAGCATTGCCTGCTCCTGTAAGGACTCATGGCTTGTGTGCCCTGAATCTCCCATTTCCTTGCTGTACCGAGGCTGTGGCACGCTCTGTTCAACATCTTCAATGAGCACAGCAGGAGATGTAGTCACAGGCCCCGTTTGTGATGGAAAAAAGCTATGCCCACCTTGGAAAGCTGCTTGGCAATGCACATCATTTGACAGATTCTTTAAAAACCACAAAAAATACAAATATGAGTTAATGCAATGAAAACTAACAACTGGAAAGTGGTAATTACATATTTTTGTTTAATCCCACTTTAATCCCCCAATCACAAGCTCCACAAATGGCAATACAGCATCCTGCTCCCTTTAAATACTTACAGTTTGAATGTTATGTTGACTACCAGATTTCTGAGGAGACAATGTAGGAGTGGATGTAGTCAAGCGACAGTTAAATGCTGTTGAACTTTTTGATCCTGAACAAACAAAAACAAACAAAAAATGATGACATAAAATCTAAATTCTTCTGAATACCTTAAAAATAGGCAAAATATGTAGAACGAATGCAAAATAAAGCTGGGAATCTGTCTGAATATACACCTGGATGTGTGAGGCTCCCCTTTCCTGGTACTGGGTAGCTCATCAGAGACATCTGTGTTTGGACATCCTTACACAGAGCTGGCTGAGCCTCAGAGAAGTGCTGGGCAAAAGGGGCCAACACTGGCTGGGCAACAGGAGTCTCCACAGAGTTTACACATCCGTCTTCTTTCATCCCAGGGCAGGAATTAGAAGGCAAAGTAGTCTTCTTTACAGCAACTATGAAAAGAGGAGAAAGGAAGAAAAGAGAAATCGTCCTTTTGAATTAAATGAAAGTCATGTCCAGTTTCGTACCTTAGGGTCAAACAGTATTTTCTATATCTACCTGCTTCTTTCTGAGCTTGACCGATTAGGCCTGTCTTCCTCTGTGGCTTTCTTTTCCCATTCTCACCTTTGCCAAATGTTACTCTTGGTTTGGACTTTACAACCGTTTTTCTTAGTTTTGAGGTTGCAGGCTGAGCATCTAGCAGAGTTAAAAATACACACGTCAGATGAAATGATCATAGCTGTAACATGTAAAAGTAGAATTTAAAAGCATTTGATAAAAACAACCCCTACCTGATTTTTCAGTTAGAAGTATACCTTGTAATAAAGCCGCACAGCGGTCTAGACCTTTATGTATGGTTGTCACCTTAAAAAGGAAATGGGAGAAAACTTGAGCTGTTGTCGGATGCTGTCCTGACACAGTGACATTTCAAAATGACACTTTAAAGGTTACCTGATCTTCAGAGTCTGTGGAGTAAAGCGAATAACCAGAATCAGAGGCCACTGACACTTGCCTTCCAGGTGCTCTGAAATAAACAAGTATTACGGGATATATACATATATATTGCAATAAAAGCTGTAGATCAAAGCCAGAGGAAACATCTTGGGGAGCAGCAGAAGATTGTTATAGGGTGATGGTGATGATTATATATATATATATATATATATTAAAAGATAGAAAAGATATTTCCTTTATAATTGTGCAGGTGTGAATACCCTTTAATTCATGACGTCACCTCTTACCTCTTTCTCCCCTTAGCAGAACCAGCCAGCCTCCCTGAGGAGATCACCTGTAGTTCAAGCAAACACAATGGCTTTATGTATGCATTTACATAGTGTTCCCACAGTTCATCTCACATGCCCTATTGTGTGTGTGTTTATATGAGAGAGAGAGAGTTTACTGTGGTATTTTCGGCACAACAAACTGGTGTCGTTGGTGGGTTCGCTACATTAAAACGTTTACAGAGAATTGCACTATACACTGTATTGTGAATACTGGAAGGACTACACCAAGGCAAACTAATTTCAACACAGACTTTCAAATCGAAAAAGCAAATGTATGCAATGAACATATGCACGAGTAATTGAAACTTAATGTCACGTTAAACACTGGATCAAATCTGCACAATTATACATATCTTACCTTGTGATGTTTATTCAGCCCCAGTCGTGCCATGTGATGACGTATCGGAGACTGGTCCAAAAGTGAAAAATATCTTTTATCTGCTTTTCTTGCACTACTCGCCAGGCTGGTTTAACTTTCTTTCACATCAGCACCACAACAACACGACGAAGAAAACAACCGTCAAAAAACGTGCCTGAGTGCAGCGGCCTAGGGTGCTTTTCATACTAACGTGTCCACAAATACATAAATAAGAGATTAAATGGTTCTAATAATTAAAGTTTAATAAAATAACCACCATTACATGTAAGCGTACATTTCATTGTACCAAACTGAATCTACTAACCAATCAAAACAAAGACTTGAACTCGTTCTTGACGATGATTGGTTAGAAAGGGACTGTCGCCAAATACGCCTTAGGTCCACGATTTGGTGAATTCAAAATCCATCAAAGATATCCCGCCTTCTTTAAAAAATACATGCATTTGATTGGTGTTGACATGGGTGTGTTGTTTTTGATTGGCTGGCTAGTCTGTTGTTTTAAACGCTATCTGCGCAGGTCACAGCGCTTGTGAAAATAATTGCGGTTGTGAACCGACGCAGCCTTGAGCAAGACGTAACCATGGAAGTTAATTGTCAGATTCGTTTGTTAATGTCGTTTCGCGGTTCAGGAGGCCTTTGTGGCGCTATATACAAACCAGGCGCGTACCAGCTACGTTTAGGTTGCAGGACTTATTGAATTAGTCAGCATGTAGGTAAATTGTGCACCTTGCTTCACCAATGTCCAGCAGGTTAAAAGACAAGACACAGTCACGCCTTCTGGACAACAGTGGTGTGAGACTGTCCAATGCAATCTAAAAACTTCCATCTTAAACTGCAAGTAGCATACTGTTTTAAGAGCATCTTGTACAGAGTAACTAGTGGCCTTCAATACCTGCCCTAGGCATTTCCGACACACTGTGCAGAGCTCACCCACCACAGAGACACACAATACCCAGGCCAGCCATATATACTTCAGTTTTAGAGCATTAGAAAGTAATAAAGCATGGTAAGGCATAAGGGATTGATCCTTATACTATATACTGCTTCCGACAGATATATGCTATGAGGTTCCAGCCATGGCAAGACTTATACCCTGGCCTCCAGCACCACAGTGCAGCAACCTTACTGTCTGTGCCATATCCAAGTTACTCAACACATCACCAAACTATCCTATATCTGTGAGAAGGGAATCATTTGAGCATCCTTATTAATGAGTCATCTTTTATAATATGAGTGTGATACATACATATCACAAGTTCATTTTTTATGTTATATGTTTTTATTATCTCATATGTTGTATATGTCAACACCTCCTTGTATCTGAGTTCCCATGATTAAAACCCCCTGCAAGCTTGGGATGATGGCTGAGATTCAGAGCATGTGGTCTGTACTGGAAGACCTGCAAGTGGTGGCATTGTCTGTGATTGACATAGCGTGTGCCCTGTCTCAAGAGCAGCTGTACGTTCAGTGTGGTAGGATGTAAGACCTCATTTATTTTATTCACTTGCGTAAATTGGAATTTGTAAAATGTATTATGCTTTGAATTGCTTTGTGTTATATAAATCTGAATTTGTAATGTTTGATGCCTTGTACTGAACTGTATTTTTGCACTTTGCATTGTGCTTATGTTTTTTAAGTCACCCTGGATGAGGGCTTGTTTGTAAAAGAACATTAATATTTTTTCATAAATTTACATTAACAAATCTGAATATAGGTCATAACATAACTTCATGCACCAAGTTTCGCATCTGTCCCATTTTTGGATAAGATGATTGAATGTTGTCTAATAACTCCAATATTTGCACCAGACCATATGACATATGACCTAAATTTTTCTTGAGAGACGACTTCCTATAGGTATCTACCACCATACCATGAGTGACTTTTTGTTCAGTAGTTTTCATTTTTTGAAAAATATATGGCAGCATAATAATATTAATAACACCAATTACAAAAGGTGGTCCAGGCACTTTGTTGTTTGGCCCTCTTATAATCTATCCCTGTCTCAGTCAAACCAACACCTGAAGTGTACAGCTGATCTGTACATAAGCAGCACACAACTGAGATACAGCACACAAAAAGGGGAAAGGAGGGTGGGGCACAGACAAGCAACAAGGAGACATTTAAAGTAGGTTGGAATATATTACATTTTATTAGACTTGCTTTGGGAAGAAGGGTCAAAACAGGCATAATTACAAATAGTATACACACAGTTAAGGCAAATTAAAAGTCACTGGGGTATCTTCATTGTCCAAGCAGGGACCCATAGGAGTCCACAGCATCCTCTGTTTCACCCTCTGTGACATCACAGCCACCCTGGGACCGGGATCGCACCAGAGGGCCTTCAGAAGCTGGGACAACAGCAGTACGAAAAGTCAGCACAAACTCACTGCCTTCAGAAATATAACTCAGCCCAGTGATGAACCCAGTGTCCATCCCACTCAACCTCTTAGCTACCCAATTCAAATAATGTTTGGTTTAACTGGACAAATCAGATAACATTTCCCAGCTTTAAAGCTCAGCCTTTCTGAAAACCTGCTGGATTGCGGCCCTCCAGGACCACACTTGTACACCCCCCCCCCTGCTCTGTAGCTCTCTGTGACTCACCTGGTCTTTACACAGAGGATGATTCAAAATCACTGATCAGTGGAACCTTCTCCAGCAGACTGTTGTGGAGGCTGCTGCACCCACTGCTGCGAGGACAGGAACCAGTGCTGACTCGTGTATGCTCACAGTAAAGTCCAGTGCATACTCCTAGTCTGCCATATTTGCAATAAGATTTATCCCAGGTCTCCAGTGAAGTGATTCCCATAGCAGTATTTCATTTAAATACAATGTGTTTCATAAAGGATTTATATATATATATATATATATATATATATATATATATATATATATATATATATATATATATGCATTCACAAACTAAAATGCACATAGGCATTTTAAAAAGTCAATATTATTATTTATTTATTAGCAGACACCCTTATCCAGGGCGGCATACAAAATAGTGACAAATTAGTTCAAACACAACCAGACATCGCAAAAATATGACTGCTGTAGCTGTATTCCATTGAACAGTTGGAAGTATGTTGGAAAATATTTAAATAAAAGTAAAAGTAAAATAAAAGTCTTAGAAAAAAAATCATATATCTGTGTGTCTATAGTCTCCATGTGAATTTATATTGTGATACAGTGCAATGAAAAACACTGAATGGATAATGGCAAGCAAATGTATGAAAAAGATAGGGAAGAAAGTATGTGTCCAGCACTGGTCCTGCACTTGAACCCTTGAAGCACCGGAGCAGAAAGATGTACATCTGAACTGTGAGTCACAGTGAGGCTTCAAAATATTTACAGCTTGGAAAGGAGGCCTGCTTTCTGCATTAGTTTTACAATTTCTGGTTTATTGTAATTTCTGGGTTTATATTTAAGTATTTACATTGGTATTTATAATTAAAACAGTTTTGGAATTGTGGTTATTTATTTACATTGGTATGCTTATTGTGTGCTTTATTTGGTATTCCTATGAAGGTTACTTGCTGTTAGATTATAATAATTGGTTCAATATAAGAGGAAGGATTTTTCTATGAAATTAACTGAATTATTAAATGGATTTTGACTTTTGCTTCTTGATACTGTGATTGTGTTTTATTGTCCAAATTTCACATAATGTACCCGGGTTTCATCTATTTCTTTAGTAAAGAGAGTTTTTCATAAACTATTTTTTTAATTATTTAACTGGACTGCCCCGGTATAACAAAGGTGTTAGCAGATACACACTCAAACCCGATAGGATTCAATGTGCAAAAAACAACTCAACAACTAAAATAATGACCTTCTGAGAAGATAAACTCACCCCCCTGCCCCAGCGACAACTAATGAATCGTCAGGAAACATCACCCTCTAGGGTCTGACAGTATGCTCCCCACAAACTGCAATAGTAGCCCACTTTAGTAAAATTAACCCCTGATTATTGCATAGGGGGAAACGTGGGGGGAAAAGGATATGAAACAGGGGGCACATCAGCACCCCCCCACCCAGACCTCACTTCATCACATGCCCCCCCACCAACCCCCCCGGACCTCACTTCACTTTCTCCGAAAGGTGGGGGGAAAGGTACTGATTTAGGGGATTTTTAGGACCCCAATGCGCACCTGCTTTACACCAGTGTTTACTGTCTGACATCACAATGGATGCATCACAATGGACGTGTCACAATGGTCTTCCGAACATAAGCATTGTTTAAGGGCCAGCTAATTAATCTGGCTCATTTACCACTTCAACTTATTGAAGGCAGAACTATGCAGCCAAACTCTATTCCAATGACGGGACGCAGGAAGAAAAAGAAAACAGTGAGCTTTTGCTTAATTCATTAATTTCATTAAACTCATGAATTCCTTCCTTAATTGATTTGATGATTCAGTTTTTTCCTTACGTTGTATTAAGAACATAAGAAAGTTTACAATCAAGAGGAGGTCATTCGCAACATCGTGCTCGTTTGGTGTCCATTAATAACTAAGTGATCCAAGGATCCTATGCAGTCTATTTGTAAATGTTCCCAAATGTTCAGCTTCAGCCACATCGCTGGGGAGTTTGTTCCAGATTGTGCCAACTCTCTGTGTGAAGAAGTGTACGAATTGTGTTGAGTAGTTACTAAGTGTTAATCATACTGCACTGTTGTAGTGACTTGTGTAAGTATATTAGTACTGTATGTGCTAGTGAGCTGTGTATTAATGTTACTGTGTTGTAGTGAGCTGTGTGTAAATGATACTGCTCTGTTGCAGTGAGCCGTGTGTGAGTGTGAGCCGATCAACTGGGCCGTCTCCATTGAAAAAAACATTTTTTTATATGCCATTTTACCACCAATCATTTTAATCAGCAACAGCATAAGAAACAAAGAAACAGTGTGGATTTGTGTTGCATTTATATCTGTGGAAATTAAACTAGTTTACTCATACTATGATATGTACCTTAAGTTCCTACGTTGCACTGTTGCTTTTGTCTCTGTATTTTTATTAATATATGTGTTAATTTATTTTGCAGAGTACCCGTCATCATGAAACCCTGGAAGTGCAGGACAGCTCTGGGTATGAAGAATGCCTCAGGGAGATGGTGCACAGCCTTCTGCATCAGCTGTGCCCCATCGCATGTGATCTGGAGCCATGCCCCATCACGTGTGATAAGAGACTCTCCCAAAGGCGTGAGGTGCTGGAGAAGAAGCTGCTGTTGCAGGTGTCTGAGTTGGTAATGAGATCACCCGAGAAGGTAATCTGTCTCCAGAAGCTGAGGATGGCAGGGAAACTGCCAAAGTGTAGCCTAGTGAGCATGGTGGTGACCCCTGTGCTCCGGGAGTTACAGGAGACTGTGACCATCGATCGGCGCCGGCCCGTGGCTGACCTGGAAAGGAGCCCGCTCCTGCAGCAGAAAGTGGCCAGTGCGTTGGCCAGGAGGCTGCTGCCCTGTGACAAAGCCTCCGCCTGCCGCAACGTGGTCTGCAGGCTTGTCCTCATCGCTCAGCTCCTGGATTGGTGTTAAGATTTTAAACCCTAAATAGACCTTGAATCTCCCAAGTCTACCAGAAGACCGTGATATCGAACACACTCTCCCAACCGTGTAAGGGTGGAGCCTGGGTATGGGGTGCCAAACAATCCATAATACATAGGTGTGTAAGTGTTTATTGGTTTGTTTGTGTACCATATTGGTTGCTCACGTGACTCAACTGTTTAGGGCGGGACTAGATAGACTGTAGCAGCAGTGCGAGTTTTGTTCACAAGCATCACATTACTGAATGACTTAACCACGTCATCTGAGCAAGACATTACAGATTACTTTTTAAGTACGGATCACACCATGGCCATGGTTGTCACTTATGGGGCCCCTTTTGTGTCAGACATAATTTAGTGCATGAAAGCACTTTCATGTATGAAATGCCCATTCTTGCACATAAAGAGTATTTTGTCCTACAAAATGCTTATTTTGTGCCTAACAATTTTGTGGAAGCTCCCCGCTCTGGATTCTAACCGTGCACCACAGGCACCCCTCTAAGCGCTCTGCACCGCAGCGGCTCCACCCAGTAGAGCAGGGTGCTCATTCCGGGTCCTGGAGAGCCCCTATCCAGCAGCTTTTAGAGGTCACCCTTGTATCCCCAATTCATAAACATCTGGATGCATTTAATCCTGATCAATGAAGCAGGTGGTGTGTTAAATTCAGTCCTTTAGAAACTGTTGGAGCAATTATACCTGCAGTCCCTTGGTTGACTTGCTTAATTGATTAATGACTCACATGTTTTCCCAGTACTAACAAATTGGTGATTTAGGGTGACTATAAGAGTAAATGGATTGGGGCTCTAAAGAACAGGTCTTCCCTACATGGGAGACTTAACACTGTACTGATTTTCTGAGGGATTATGTCACTTGTAATGTGCTCACATACCACATGAGCCCCATTACATATGCATTATGTCAAAGTTGCATTTCATTTTGTGGACAACATGAAAACCCTCTTTCATTTTGTCCACGAAATGAAAAACATATGTATTGCATGCACAAAAGCTTTCATGCACGAAAGTATGTCTGACACAAACGGCGCTGCGTAAGTGTCAACCATGGACACGTTATGATCAATATGTAATGTCTGTAATGTCTTGCTCAGATGACATGGTTAAGTAATTCAGTTATGTGTTGCTTGAGGACAGAACTCACACTGCTGCTACAGTCTTGATCTCCCTTTGTCCCTCTAGTCCTGCCCTACCCAGTTGTATCACATGAACAACTGATATAGTACACACGCAAAACGATACCAAAGATAGTCAACTCCCCCTTTTCTTCCAGCTTTGATCCGCAATGCATTGGCAGTAACAATGAGTTCCGGTGGCACTTTTTCCCCATCTATAGAATGGAAAACCTGGCTCATTTCATATTCAAAGCTATGTTTATATTTAAAAAAAAAAAGGATTTTGTAACATGATGCACCTGGATTGTAGTACAGACACCCCTTCTTAACACATATGACTTATTTCAATAGTTATGTTTTCACCTGGCCTGACAAGAGTGCTTTATCACCTATGCTGTCGCTATTGGCCAGTGTGACGACGAATTCAGTGACCACTAGGATTCATGTGGCCTGGTGGATGTGCGCATGCGCCAGCAGCAATCCCCACTGTCTGCGTACGGTAGCGCAGGAAACAGGAGCGAGTTTAGTGCTTCTGCCCAGTGCATGGTTGTCTTTGTGCATTTGTACATGCTGAATGCATTGTTTAAAAACAACAGCAACTATATGAATTGTTTATTGACGTGTATATATTAGTTACACTTACTATAGGCTGTAAGTATATGCACTCTTACTATAGGTCATCGAGCTTTATATAAATAGTTAAAGTTGCACTTCTTGGTACTGAAATTATTCTATCTTTGATCTGCTCTTACTGTAATATATATATATATATATATATATATATATTCCTATAAGATACCTGGGTAAGGGTATCTGCCAATTAAAAATGAGAACCTAACGCAACGGATTCATGAAGGTAATTCAATTAAGTCTTGTACGATGTATGTGTATTCTTCACAGACCACAACAAATGCATTGAGACACTCTATTAATTTCTTATTACTACACAAGTAATACCACTTGTAAACGTATGCAGACATCATACACTTCAGCAACGTAAGTGCAGTACGATCTTCTAAATGGTTATTTACTCATTTATTTGTAAGTAATTTAATTCCTGAAAATTTTTCACTACTATCACACACACAGGTGAAGCAATTACAGAAACTTTGAACTTTAAAAGAGATTATAATGGTCAATTATTTGCCATCTGTGTGCATACTCAACCACTTTTGTGACTTTGGTGTGTATTTGGTGTCACTAAGGAAGGGGTCACCATTTTTTCCAGGGGGCACAGTTTCTTACAGCCACTGGAAAATGTGGTGACCCCCCTGTAAATCAAGCAGGAGTTCTCCAAAAATGCCCAAGCTTTTACTGCTAGTGTGTCTCTCTCTTACCTGAATAATCAACAACTTTTTTTTGTGTGATTTTGTGTCAAACATGTTTATTAGAGGAACAAGGAATGAAATATAAAAAGGGATCACAACAGAATTTTTGTCCTTTTCATTCTCCCCACCCCTCCACCCCCCATGGAAGTACATCGACTTTGAGATTTTTCTGTTTCCTGACATGTGCATGCTGACATATATATATGTGTGTGTGTGGATATATATATATAGGCAGGTGTGAAATATGCTGTAAAGTAATTGATGCTGTTTTGAAGGCAAGAAAAATATGGATTTGATAAATTTGTAGATTCTTCTTCTGTTCACTCACTTGGCATTTATTTAATTGAAAAATATAATCTATTAACATGTCTGTTTGAAAGCATTCTTACTTTACAGCGTTTTTTCTCACCTGCCTACACCTTTTTCACAGTACTGTATATATATATACACACATACACACACACACACACATATGTATATATATATATATATATATATATATATATATATATATATATATATATATATATATATATTACTGTGTCAGTAATCACAATGATTACTTGCATTACCGTCCAATTTCAAATCAGTACATCATGAATGTAAAGTAGTTCTCAGTAAATATACAGCAAAACATTAAATTAAACAGAAATGTTTCATTTGTAAAATGAGAGAGTGAAACAGACAAGCTAAATAGATGAGGGTGCGGTTTGGGTAACTCAGTGAGCAATACAGAATGTGTCAGTTTGTGCTCGCTCTGCGCTTGGGATCAACATCGAGAGAAGAGTGAAGTCTCCAGTCTACCAAACACTGAATCATTCCTGGGAAGCCCAATATGCACCCAAACACAATGAGATGTTCCTTGTCCTTGCAGGGAGGGTGGAGACATTTGTACAACCCAGGTGGCCCTCAACCTCTGACCATTGATTTGTATTTTCTCGACACTCCCATTTCAAAACCAAAGAGTAGTGTGGGAAACTGTTGGTATTTTGCATTTGCCCCATAATGCTGAATCCGTGCCATTAAAAACCTCTCCTGTCATTTAAGGTTTTTAAAAAATGCAGAAAGCAGATGTTTAATTTAATAATACAGAAAGACATCAGGGATCCTATAAATAGGATTTGTTTTAACGTACAGCAGAGAGACTTTTTTACTCAAGCATTTTTAAAAGTATCAGTGGATTTCCTATCTTCTGTGTCAAGAGACCAGTGGCTATAACTTTACATGTTCTGAATGGAAGTCATAAATTAGAGACAATTTGACCAGAGCTGTTCAGAAAAGAATGGTAGGTAAGGAATGGCTGAATACAATTATAACTGCAGTTAGGAAAGATATCAATGGCCTAACCTTTTACTTTTTTTTTTTTTTAATGATTTAAGAGCTCAACATTGATAACTCAGTAATGTTCAGACTGTACAATGCACTAGTTAGAGCTCATCTGGATACTGTGGACAGTTCTGGGCTCCACACTTCAAGAAAGATATCGCTGCTCTAGAGGCAGTTCAGAGGAGAGCAACCAGACTTATTCCAGGTCTGAAGGGAATGTCCTACTGAGAGACTGAGGGACCTGAACCTTTTCACCCTGGAACAGAGGAGACTACGTGGGGACTTGATTCAAGTCTTCAAAATCATGAAAGGCATCGACCACATCAAACCAGAGGAGCACCCGGGGACACAAATGGAAATTGGGCTTCAAGACTATCCTCTCGTTTGTAAACTTTCTTATGTTCTTATGTTCTAACTGACATTGATACATTAACTTTTAAGGATTATTCTTGGGGAAACCCAATGGAAAGGTTATGAAAATAGTTGAACACAGAATTTGGCAGTGAAATGATCAGAGAACACGAGGGCACGACTCCTCTGGGATACTGTCACTCTGAGGAACGCACACGCACACGCACACACTCAGGGGAGCAGGGAGACTACATCTCTAAGGTCAAACCTCATATGCCTTACAGCTTTCTAAAAAATAATTTCTATATGCACTATGCAACGCACTATTGTAATTTAACCTGAGGTAAAGGACAAGTACTTTTAGCACTTTAGAAGAATGTCCAGGATGTCTTTGAAATGACATACCTTCTCTATTAACTGGTACTCATACTTCTATAACCCATTAAACATTAGATAAATGTTATCAGCAATTAATATGTGTTTTCTTCCAATAATAAAAACGGTAACAACTAGAAAACAAAAGCTGGTAAGGAAGTTTGAGAAACCTCTTGCACGGTCAATTTGGCTACTTTTCGAAAGATGAATGTGCATATTGGATGGTTTTATCTATGGTTTTAAAATAGAAAAGAAAATACCAATGAACCCAGCAGGCACTGGAGGTCATTTCAACATTGTTTCGTGGTTGAAATCTAGTGGCGACGTGGATCAACATGAATAAAACTAATAAACGTGGTTTTGGCAACGATTCATCATCGAAATATACGTTACTTTCAGGTTGACTAGACGTCGTGACAGTCAACACAATCAAACAGACCCCAGATAAAAACACAATGTCCTCTCAAACAAATGTGTTTCCTCAGACGGTACTTTTTTCATGGGTGTATTTTGAGTGACATGGTAAATAAAACAAGGATATACAGCAATATATATATATATATATATATATATATATATATATATATATATATATATATATATATATATATAGGCTCTAAACTTAAAGCTGGGAAGATTTCTATACTGTTGACTAAATTATAAAACTATACTGTATACTAAATTGATGAAGGTATATAATTATAATTTGAGCACATTCCTCTATAGGTCAAATATTTGTGAGAGTTCGTTAAATACGTCATTAACGGCTTTTTTTTTTTCAAATATTTTACTGGCAACATTGTTTAGTGAAGGATAACAAAATTGTATTATGTGTGCATTAATCAAATGTATTATCAAAATAGTAACTACAAATTAAAATATTTTATAAGTGACCGTTGACGATATTTGAAATCGTTGCATAGTTTTTTTTTTTTTTTACTTTTACTTATATTCAACTGGAGACCTGTATCAAATATATTGGAGAAACTGTGGCTGTGTATAAAAATGCTCTCTAACCATAACTTGCATGGAACTAGTTTTAAAAAGATTGATAGCATTTTTTAAATCTGTTTTTCAGGTGGTTTAATATACACTCTTAGAAATCCTACACATTAATAGTTAATAGTACTATGACACATTTTGTGTTATTTCCTACACAATATTTCAGGGTACTGTCTTTCTTCTAACACATCAAAATAAAGCAATTTCAGCCAAACATCCTGAAGCTGTACAGTGTTTTTTCCTCTACTGTTTTGTATAGTTAACACCAAGAAAGTGTATTTTAGTTTTTTTTTTTCTTCTCCCCCCAGATTAACTCTCTCTCTCTCTCTCTCTCTCTCTCTCTCTCTCTCTCTGTGGTTGTTTGCATTTGCTGATTAATTTGATGTTGAAGGAATGTTGATAATTCGACATTGATTCCATTTGCAAATCCAATCAGTTTGCAATGTATATTCAATGTTGAAATATGACGTCGAAACTACCTTGTTTCTAAAGTATTTTGCCTGCTGGGGAAATAACTTCCACCTGTATGAAAAATATATGTATAACCTGAAACTGTACTAACTGTATAAGGAATATTGAAAGCAAACATTACATGAGACAATTCAAAGATGCATTGTATTGCTAATATACAAGGGAACCAATCAATGTATTTATCATTAAGTATCATCACTCAGATTCATTGAGTTATGCTACATAGTTTACCTGCAATGCCACATTAAGATACATGTTTATGGAGTCCGAGACGGGATCAGATCCAAGATCTCCTTTTTGTTGATATTCATACAAGTCCAAGATGTTTTTCGTCAGATGTGAATTGGGTTTGAGTCCCTTATTGTCCAACTTTAGTTCTGAAACAAGGTTGGCCATACTTCCCTGAAGGCTCCTTTCAAAGCAAACAAAAATTATCAGTGTCAGTGATTATCATAAGCAAGATGGACAGTGGTTTACACAAATCTTTTAAATATTTAGGCTTAAAGATGTACACCAAAACTGATTTAGTTATGGGATAGTGCCATCTAATGACCAGTTTAATACACTGCAAGAACAAGATTATAGAACCCAAAACTGAAGCTGCTTTCAAAGTTGCATTTAGATGTAAATATGCTTATAACCCTTATCATAATTAAACATTTAAATAGATTTCAGGGTATAGCTAAAACTTCTATATTCCCTTGAACCCTCACTAAAGTGTAGTACCGTGCTAGGTGATGCACAGCTGTCATTTGGCTTCATGAGGGTTAGAAATGTAGCTCCTTATAAATAGATGTTGTGTAAAAATAATATATTCTTCATCTGACCTGCTGAGCTCACGCAGTCTGCCCACTTCTGCATCCCGCTGCTGAAGACTTACAGCCAAGATGTGGTTCTCCTTCTCCGAGGCCTCCAATTTAAACTGACAACTCTTCATTTCTGACAAGGCTTCCTCAACATCTGGATACAAAACAACATGAATCTATATACATCTGCTGAAGGAAAAAGCCTAAAAAGGTGGTGAAGCGGGGGAATCATTTACCCATTTTGACCCTAGCTTTGTGGCTATTTAAAAGCAAACGTTACTAGTTACTAGAGAGCTACAAAATTATTTTTTCTTTATATATTTTTGCTTTATTTTGGCCAGCACCTCATGGGAATGAAGACGCTATAGTGCATGGATGCTTTCAAGTTACGCATATATATAAATACCACAATACCACAATAATCGAAAATACCACAATAAACTCTCTCTATATATATATATATATAGACTTCAGTTTTAGAGCATTAGAAAGTAAGAAAGCATGGTAAGGCATAAGGGATTGATCCTTATACTATATACTGCTTCCGACAGATATATGCTATGAGGTTCCAGCCATGGCAAGACTTATACCCTGGCCTCCAGCACCACAGTGCAGCAACCTTACTGTCTGTGCCATATCCAAGTTACTCAACACATCACCAAACTATCCTATATCTGTGAGAAGGGAATCATTTGAGCCTAACTGCATCCTTATTAATGAGTCTTCTTTTATAATATGAGTGTGTGTTTTAATACATATCACAAGTTCATTTTTTACCATGCAATGTACTACATTAACTAAAATATGTTATATGTTCTTATTATCTCATATAATGACTGAGATTCAGAGCATGTGGTCTGTACTGGAAGTACCTGCAAGTGGTGGCATTGTCTGTGATTGACATAGCGTGTGCCCTGTCTCAAGAGCAGCTTTACGTTCAGTGTGGTAGGATGTAAGACCTCATTTATTGTATTGTAAATTGGAATTTGTAAAATGTATTATGCTTTGAATTGATTTGTATTGATCTGATCTGAATTTGTAATGTTTGATGCCTTGTACTGAACTGTATTTTTGCACTTTGTATTGCGCTTATGTTTTGTAAGTCGCCCTGGATGATAAATAAATAAATCAATAAATAAATAAAAATAATAAAATTAGATCTAATGTGTTTGTAAAATATCATAATTTTGTTTTATAAATTTACATTTACAAATCTGAATATAGGTCATAACATACTTCAATCACCAAGTTTCGCATCTGTCCCATTTTTGGCATAAGATGATTGAATGTTGTCTAATAAATCCAATATTTGCTCCAGACCACATGACCTCCATTTTTCTTAAGGGACAACTTCCTATAGATATCTACCACAATACCATGAGTGAGTTTTTGTTCAGTAGTTTTCATCGTATGACCATTTGAAAAATATATGGCAGGTTGTCCAGGCACTTTGTTGTTTGGCCCCCTTATAATCTATCCCTGATCTGTACATAAGCAGCACACAACTGAGATACAGCACACAAAAAGGGGAAAGGAGGGCGCAGACAAGCAACAAGGAGACATTGAAAGTAGGTTGGAATATATTACATTTTATTAGACTTGCTTTGGGAAGAAGGGTCAAAACAGGCATAATTACAAATAGTATACACACAGTTAAGGCAAATTAAAAGTCACTGGGGTATCTTCATTGTCCAAGCAGGGACCCATAGGAGTCCACAGCATCCTCTGTTTCTTACAATAATTCAAGAACAACACAGAACCGGTCACAGACATTACAACTGTGTGGGGGGTTGGGCTATTTCTACGTCTTTTACCCTTGTAAGAATATGCCCAGACAGCCTACGACATCAGGCCGGACCTGACATCCTGTCAGCCCTGTCGGCTTGCTGTCGTTGTCACTATATGTCGGGACAGTCCTGGGCCGGTGTCAGCGACATCCTGAAGGCAGAGCATCACTTTGAGGATTGTGGCCCGAGGATTTATTGCCTCTTCTATTTTATACACCAGCACTGGTTTATATATATATATATATACATATATATATATATATATATACACTCACCTAAAGGATTATTAGGAACACCTGTTCAATTTCTCATTAATGCAATTATCTAACCAACCAATCACATGGCAGTTGCTTCAATGCATTTAGGGGTGTGGTCCTGGTCAAGACAATCTCCTGAACTCCAAACTGAATGTCTGAATGGGAAAGAAAGGTGATTTAAGCAATTTTGAGCGTGGCATGGTTGTTGGTGCCAGACGGGCCGGTCTGAGTATTTCACAATCTGCTCAGTTACTGGGATTTTCACGCACAACCATTTCTAGGGTTTACAAAGAATGGTGTGAAAAGGGAAAAACATCCAGTATGCGGCAGTCCTGTGGGCGAAAATGCCTTGTTGATGCTAGAGGTCAGAGGAGAATGGGCCGACTGATTCAAGCTGATAGAAGAGCAACTTTGACTGAAATAACCACTCGTTACAACCGAGGTATGCAGCAAAGCATTTGTGAAGCCACAACACGTACAACCTTGAGGCGGATGGGCTACAACAGCAGAAGACCCCACCGGGTACCACTCATCTCCACTACAAATAGGAAAAAGAGGCTACAATTTGCACAAGCTCACCAAAATTGGACAGTTGAAGACTGGAAAAATGTTGCCTGGTCTGATGAGTCTCGATTTCTGTTGAGACATTCAGATGGTAGAGTCAGAATTTGGCGTAAACAGAATGAGAACATGGATCCATCATGCCTTGTTACCACTGTGCAGGTTGGTGGTGGTGGTGTAATGGTGTGGGGGATGTTTTCTTGGCACACTTTAGGCCCCTTAGTGCCAATTGGGCATCGTTTAAATGCCACGGCCTACCTGAGCATTGTTTCTGACCATGTCCATCCCTTTATGACCACCATGTACCCATCCTCTGATGGCTACTTCCAGCAGGATAATGCACCATGTCACAAAGGTCGAATCATTTCAAATTGGTTTCTTGAACATGACAATGAGTTCACTGTACTAAACTGGCCCCCACAGTCACCAGATCTCAACCCAATAGAGCATCTTTGGGATGTGGTGGAACGGGAGCTTCGTGCCCTGGATGTGCATCCCACAAATCTCCATCAACTGCAAGATGCTATCCTATCAATATGGGCCAACATTTCTAATGCTTTCAGCACCTTGTTGAATCAATGCCACGTAGAATTAAGGCAGTTCTGAAGGCGAAAGGGGGTCAAACACAGTATTAGTATGGTGTTCCTAATAATCCTTTAGGTGAGTGTATATATATATATATATATATATATATATATATTTTTTTTTTCTATTGCCATTATTATCTTTCTAATTATTGTTGTACATTAAATGTAATAAAATCACAAAGACACGAATGAATAATAAATACGTGAATGTGTTTTCATGTGGGCGTGTCTATGCAAATTAGTCGTCTGTATTCAACCTTCCCGCCTAAATACTCGCTCATCTCTGCGCGTCTTTTGCTCAGACGGCCCCAGAGAAACGACGTTTTTTTGGTAAGTACTTGAGTTTATTTAATTCTTCAATCGCAATTTCATTACACAACACAAAATAAAATTATTTATAGATTTTTGTAGTGTACGTGTATAACTTTAATAAAAAAAAAATAACAAACGTCCCTTACCATACATGGCGGGCTTAAATTGTTGCGAGGAGGTGTATTGTATTGGATGTTTATTTTATTGTCAAGTATATGACGTTTTCAATTCTAACTTTTTTTAAGTTATTAGTGAATTAATATACACATTCACAATATCTGATATGTCTGAGAGTTGAATGAAACGTGGCTAACATTCACATTTAAAAATGCGATAGTTCTCCTTTGAGTACAGCATTGTATTTTTTATATCGGAAATGTGATTATAAAAGTACTCGTTTTTTTCAGTCTTCCTAATACTAAAACGTGTGCAGTGTCTTGACTAACGCATTTCATTAGACTGTGTCTGTTCTCACTCATTGTGGCAGTTCGTGTTTGTTCAGCGTGTGATTCAAACAATTCATTTGTCAAAGTTGTGTATCTATGGATTGCGAGTTTTACCACCAATCTCGAGTAAACATGTAATATCCCCTATCAAATGACAAACATGCAATAAGACGCCTCCGTCGTTTTTTCCCGCCTGCCGTTTTTTCTGTTAGTCGCTTCGCCCGCCTCTACTCGACTTCTCTCTCGCCCTAATCAACGCTAACAGCGGCTGTGCTGCGCCTGCGCCATGGCGCTCTTTACTCAAAGCATGAGCGCAGAAGACAGCACGACAACGAGCGGCGCTGCCCTGCGCCAATGCGCCTGCTTTACACCACTGTTACTGTCTGACGTCACAATGGATGCGTCACTATGGTCTTCCGAACGTAAGCATTGATTAAGGGCCATCTGATTAATCTGGCTCATTCACCACTTCAACTTACTGAAGGCGGAACTATGCAGCCAAACTCTATTCCAATGACAGGATGCAGAAAGAAGAAGAAAACAGTGAGCTTTTGCTAATTCCTTCCTTAATTGATTTGATGATTCAGTTTTTTCCTTACGTTGTATTAAGAACATAAGAAAGTTTACAATCAAGAGGAGGTCATTCGCAACATCGTGCTCGTTTGGTGTCCATTAATAACTAAGTGATCCAAGGATCCTATGCAGTCTATTTGTAAATGTTCCCAAATGTTCAGCTTCAGCCACATCGCTGGGGAGTTTGTTCCAGATTGTGCCAACTCTCTGTGTGAAGAAGTGTACGAATTGTGTTGAGTAGTTACTAAGTGTTAATCATACTGCACTGTTGTAGTGACTTGTGTAAGTATATTAGTACTGTATGTGCTAGTGAGCTGTGTATTAATGTTACTGTGTTGTAGTGAGATGTGTGTAAATGATACTGCTCTGTTGCAGTGAGCCGTGTGTGAGTGTGAGCCGATCAACTGGGCCGTCTCCATTGAAAAAAACATTTTTTTATATGCCATTTTACCACCAATCATTTTAATCAGCAACAGCATAAGAAACAAAGAAACAGTGTGGATTTGTGTTGCATTTATATCTGTGGAAATTAAACTAGTTTACTCATACTATGATATGTACCTTAAGTTCCTACGTTGCACTGTTGCTTTTGTCTCTGTTTTTTTATTTATATATGTGTTAATTTACTTTGCAGAGTACCCGTCATCAAGAAACCCTGGAAGTGCAGGACAGCTCTGGGTATGAAGAATGCCTCAGGGAGATGGTGCACAGCCTTCTGCATCAGCTGTGCCCCATCGCATGTGATCTGGAGCCATGCCCCATCACGTGTGATAAGAGACTCTCTGAAAGGCGCAAGGTGCTGGAGGAGAAGCTGCTGTTGCAGGTGTCTGAGATGGTCACGAGGTCACCAGAGGAGGTCATCTTTCTCCAGAACCTGAGGACGGCAGGGAAATTGCCACTGTGTGGCCTGGTGAGCATGGTGGTGACCCCTGCGCTTCGGGAGTTGCAGGAGACTGTGACCATCGATCGGCGCCGGCCTGTGGGTGACCTGGAAAGGAGCCCGCTCCTGCAGCAGAAAGTGGCCAGTGGGTTGACCAGGAGGCTGCTGCCCTGTAACAAACCCTCCGTCAGCCCCTCCGTGGACTTCAGGCATGCCCTCATCGCTCAGCTCAGATATTGACCACACTCTCCCAACCATGTAAGGGTGGCGCCTGGGTATGTGGTGCCAAACAGTCCATAATACATAGGTTTGTATGTGTTTATTGGTTTGTTTGTCTACCATATTGGTTGCTCACGTGACTCAACTGTTTAGGGGGCGGGACTAGAGGGACAGAGGGAAATCCAGACTGTAGCAGCAGTGCGAGTTTTGTTCTCAAGCATCACATTACTGAATGACTTAACCACAACCTTACAGATTACGTACGGATCACACCATGTCCATGGTTGTCACTTATTGGGTGCCATTTGTGTCAGACAATTTCACAGTATTCTCATTTTGTCCCATGAAATGACCATTTTGTGCACATAAAGAGTATTTTGTCCTACAAAATGCTTATTTCGTGCCTAACAATTTTGTGGAAGAGCCCCTATCCAGCAGCTTTTAGAGGTCACCCTTGTATCCCCAATTCATAAACATCTGGATGCATTTAATCCTGATCAATGAAGCAGGTGGTGTGTTAAATTCAGTCCTTTAGAAACTTGGAGCAATTATCTGAATACCTGCAGTCCCTTGGTTGACTTGCTTAATTGATTAATGATTCGCATGTTTTCCCAGTACTTACGAATTGGTGATTTAGGGTGACTATAAGAGTAAGTGGATTGGGGCTCTCCAGGACCAGGGTTTACCACCCTGCAGTAGAGTGGTAAATCCAATAGAATAGGTCTCCCTACATGGGAGGTTTAACACTGTACTGATTTTCTGAGGGGTTATGTCACTTGTAATGTGCTCACATACCATATGAGCCCCATTACATATGCATTATGTCCACGAACTGAGAACTACATTTCGTGCACAAAATGTAAATGTTGCATTTCATTTTGTGGACTACATGAAAACCGTCTTTCATTTCGTCCACAAAATGAATCACATATATTTTTCCTTTTGTGACGCACAAAATGTGTATTGCATGCACAAAAGCGCTTTCATGCACGAAAGTATGTTTGACACAGACAGTGCTGTGTAAGTGTCAACCATGGACACGGTATGATCAATACTTATAAAGTAATCTGTAATGTCTTGCTCAGATGACATGGTTTTGTCATTCAGTTATGTGATGCTTGAGGACAAAACTCACACTGCTGCTATATTCTTGATTTTCCTCTGTCCCTCTAGTCCTGCCCCACCCAGTTGAGTCACATGAACAACTGATATAGTACACACGCAAAACGATACCAAAGATAGTCAACTCCCCCTTTTCTTCCAGCTTTGATCCGCAATGCATTGGCAGTAACAATGAGTTCCGGTGGCACTTTTTCCCCATCTATAGAATGGAAAACTTGGCTCATTTCATATTCAAAGCTATGTTTATATTTTAAAAAAAAAAGGATTTTGTAACATGATGCACCTGGATTGTAGTACAGACACCCCTTCTTAACACATACGACTTATTTCAATAGTTATGTTTTCACCTGGCCTGACAAGAGTGCTTTATCACCTATGCTGTCGCTATTGGCCAGTGTGACGACGAATTCAGTGACCACTAGGATTCATGTGGCCTGGTGGATGTGCGCATGCGCCAGCAGCAATCCCCACTGTCTGCGTACGGTAGCGCAGGAAACAGGAGCGAGTTTAGTGCTTCTGCCCAGTGCATGGTTGTCTTTGTGCATTTGTACATGCTGAATGCATTGTTTAAAAACAACAGCAACTATATGAATTGTTTATTGACGTGTATATATTAGTTACACTTACTATAGGCTGTAAGTATATGCACTCTTACTATAGGTCATCGAGCTTTATATAAATAGTTAAAGTTGCACTTCTTAGTACTGAAAGTATTCTCTTTGATCTGCTCTTACTGTAATATTTATATATTCCTATAAGATACCCAGGGTATCTGCCATAAAGTGCCATAATATATAAGGTACACGATAATATTGTGTATCAGTCAAACTGAACACTGAACATAATGTAAAACATAGAATATCAAAAGGGGGCGATATTTCTCTATTTTTTTTTTAGTGTAAAATTTGTGACTGAAGTAGTCTTTGTGGCATTGTTCAAATTGTTTTATTTGTCTTTATTAAAATGTCTTTGTCTTGTTTTTCTTATTTTTCTTAATGCTAATGCATTCCAACTGTTTACCTTATTGTCTCCCAGTAGGCTACAAATGCCAACGTTTTTAGATCTTGTGTGATGATGCGTTTGTCCCGACCTCATCACGTACATTAGTGTTTGTAAATGACATCGTGTCCTCTGAGCGCGTCGCATTAAACCCACACTGTCATTCAGAGTGGAGACACTGCTGCACAATTTCAGTTATCATTAGGATTAACAAATGAAGACCCTTACCTTGCGCAAATGGCACCTGCGCAGCTTCTGTGTAGAGCCGTGGGGCAGGACCCTGGAAATACTATCTGTACAATACGGGAATGGAAACTGGTTTGCTGGGTGCTTGTATGTGCGCTTTGCACTTTGGGAATGTATTTTATGCACTGATGTTTTTTTTTTTGCAATGCATTTTTCCTTTGGTTTTCTGGACTGTTTGGGAAAGGTAAACGCTGTAGGGTTGCATGGAGCTCATGTCTCAGGGCTTGAGTTTCGCTGTGTTTGCTCCCAGGCCCCGGGAGCCACATTCAATGGTTGCTCTCATACAGTGCTCTGGACCATTCATGCAGAAGCAGGGGGCACCTAGTGTAATGGCTATTTCTCCTTATCGCAACGATTTAATATGGAGATGTATGACAATAGTCTGTTTGTTTCTTTTTCTTGTCATGTCATGTAGAAATGTTTTTTTAATTACTAATATTGTACTAAAAGCTTAATCATAAGAATTAAGGTTATAGAACATTATTTAGCCATACCTGTATGTTTAGGAAAGTGGACCGGTCCAATCAGGGGCGGAGCTACATGAAGGGTATAAAATAGGCCTTACCTCAATTACTTAATTGAACCTTAATTGAATTAACAATCTGCTTAGATTTTACTTTTAAAATTGTGTAAGAAAATAGTTGTTTCTTCAATACGTTTTTTAATATAATTCTATACTTAAATTAAAACCCCTACTGTTTAAAATAATTAAAAGTCTCTAAATTAATTAATTTTTAGGTCAATTAAGGGTTCAATCAAGTAATTGAGAGCTCAGTTGGAACAAAAAACAGCAGGGTAGGGGGTCCCCCAGGACCGGTTTGGGAACCACTGCTGTAGAGAGTTCAGTTCTGTGTTGTTGAAACCTGTGTAAGGTGGTGGCTGCTCTCAGCCAGTACATTAAATAAGCAAAGTAGGCTTATGGTAGCTGTTCAACTGTTAATGGTGTAAGCCATGAGTTAGTTGTATATGTATGTATATACTTTTTTTTTTGGTTTACTGAAAGCCTAGTTTTACTGGCAAGTTTTTTTTTGATTGATTCATGTGCAAAGGTCCTGTTCCTGGGCTTTCTCATCTAGAAGTTATTGAACAGACCTGATTGCTCAGGTAGACTCATTGAAATAATAAACGTGACAACTTTATTGGTGACAAACTCTGCTCTCCTTGCCACTTATTCCACCATCTTGTCCTGGAAAAAAATAACAAGATAACACAATTCTTATCTTTTGTATCAAGTATATATATATATATATATATATATATATATATATATATATATATATATATATTTGTATCGATCGGGGACCCTCTGGGTCGAGGGTTAAACCCGTGTGGGAACAGGGAGGGTCACGAGGTGCACAGACATTATATATATATAGGGGTACCCCGCTTCTCTCCAGGCAGAAATAGTTAGGAAGTAGTGTTGAGAGTGTGCTTCTGTTAAAAAGCTGTTGCTTTGCAATAAACCTGTTGCAGGAAACCCGACTGTCTTGCATTATTTGTTTTGTGCTGGTGAATCCCCTAAAAATATTACAAAAACTGTACGACAGAGAATCATGGAAAGGTATGCTTGGAATAACAAGAAGATATAAAAAGATGAAAGGATCTGAAAACAAACCAAAATATCTGACATAATTGAAAGAGTGTCAAATTTAAAATGGCAATGGGCTGGACAAAGGTAGATTTAGAATGGATCTGAAGAGATTAAAAAATATCTAGT
This sequence comes from Amia ocellicauda, assembly GCF_036373705.1. Taxonomy (NCBI): domain Eukaryota; kingdom Metazoa; phylum Chordata; class Actinopteri; order Amiiformes; family Amiidae; genus Amia; species Amia ocellicauda. The sequence continues at coordinate 9,325,309 of NC_089865.1, read as the reverse complement.
AGACGACCACATCAAATCTGGCTAGATGAATTAATAAACTTTGCAGGAGAGACATGGAAAAGGGAAGCTATAGCTTGAAGCAAGTGGAAACATCTTGGGCCTTCATCCGGCAGTGGATCGATATAGGCTGACGATGATGCATACACTTCATGCAAAATTGTAAAGTGTGATGTATATGTTAAAGCTACAAAAATGGTCAAGCGTGTATTACTAATATGTATTATTAAAGGCTGTAACTAAGAAACTTCAACTTTCTACTAACAGTACCATCACAATTGTTCTTTTTATCTTTATACGCTGTTATTGTTAAATTATATTTTAATTGTATTCGTTTTATTTATGAAAAACTACCATATTGAGCACTACTTTACTTGATCTAGTCAAGTGTAGAAAAGACTTGATTTCCACACTTTCCAATCAGATAAAAGAAAACAATACATTCCTAGAATTGACGTGACAATATAGCTGCTAGGGGGCGGTAGAGGTCGTGAGCTGAAGGCAAAAAAATCATATTAAAAAACTCCCTTCATTGCCGGTAAGAGGAGAAGAGCTTCATCCTTCAGACGCAGTTTTGTATGACATGGTTGTTCGCTGGGCATAAATCTAGCAGAGGAAAAGCACCGCTATTTCTGGATAGTGGGAATCAAATGGATTACAGCCAGATCCGGTGCCTGCTTTCTTCTCGCCACCCAAGTTACTGTAACTGTTTTATACATGCTGGGCTATTGGTGTGTCTTCTGGTGGGTGAAATGAGCGGGTGATGTGTGCCAAACATGTTTTGCATGACTCATCTGCATGCATACTTGTATTAAAATAACCCTACACATACCATGCATTCCTGAGTCCACGGAGGGGTCAAAACAGGAACAGAGAAACAGGGGGAAAGTAAGTTCACTAACGGGCAATGTCGCATTAAATGGGAGTATTGCAACTGAGGGAAATGACATTTTGTTTCCATCCGAATGCATACAGATGAGTGTGAAACGACTGGTCACACTGTACATGCAATGAAGCCCTACCTACAGATGTAGCGGTTTAATGGGAAGAAGGAGGAAAAAAAAAAAAAAAAAAAGGGGGAGGGAGAAGACGGGGTTGAGTTGGAAGGAGTGGTTGAAAAAGGGTGCGGATAAGTCAGTGCCATTGTCAGAAATAAACACCCCTCTGTCTGCTCTCTGGACACACGCCTGCACACGCTTGCCAGCAGCTCCCCACTACGTCGCTGCAACGTTAGCCGAGTCCTCGCCGGCCACCAAGACAAGACGTTTCAGCCCCGCAGGCGCAAGTGGATCTTTGTTCCGTTTGCAGGGCTCTTGTTCTTGCTCTTAACGACACAACCCGGTTGCACTACTGTTATTGCTGGACCCCAAACCCCCCTGCTTTTGCACCAGTCACTTACATTATGCAGATTTCTATGACATCACTAACAATATACTGCCAAGGTACAGTCCTGAAGCCGAGCGTGTGCTGATGCCTTCCTCCGCGCAGCTCGTCTGCAGGATGCCTGAAATCACATGCGACAGACCCAGCGCCTAATTCCGACGCGACCCGCGACATCCCCGCGATTGCATGTGTCCCTTATGTGTCACATGTGCGCTGCATCGCCCGTGGAGCCGCTGGGAAGAGGAGGGTGACTGCTGAACAATAGGGAGAAATGCAGCGCCGCTCTTTGTAACGACGCGGACGGAAACCCACGAGTGGAGCCCGAACAGCTGCGACCGGGAGCCGGGATATGGAGGGGCTCGGGCTCTGATTTGCAAAGCTACATCACTGGATATACTCCGCGCTTCATTTCGCTGAAATCAACAGGGGGAGAGAGAGAGAGAGAGAGAGAGAGAGAGAGAGAGCCTCCAAAAAAAAAAAAAAAAGATGAATTCAGCCGAAGCTGCCGAGGAAGGACTGAATGATTCGGATACAGATGCGTTTTTTAAAACAGGTAAAGGGGGCTTTTTCTTTCCGTGGGATTGCGATCGCCCAGCACTGCGAGGACATGATTGTGCAGTATCCTGTGTGTGTGGGCAACATCATGTGTGTGCATTGTATACCCCGCCGTATGTACTTGTAATGACCAAAAAACACACTAACCTTCAGCTGTGGGGTTGGGGATAATGTACTTTGTTGCAAGGACGGGGTTATCCTCACTCCTGGGAGACAAAGCTCATTTGGTGCTGTATGAGTGCAGTGTATGGTCTAATTGATGTACATGCACATACATATCCTCGTTTTCGGTGTGTTTGGTATGTGTCTGTGGGTGTTCTTCGATTTTTCTCGCCATTATAGATTGACATTTATAGACAGGGAGTGTCTTGTGAATAATAAAACACACATATCAGGAGAATGTGTACATGGAGGTACTGTCCATGTGTAACTCCAGTAATTCCGTATATTGTCTGTCCAGACGTATGCACGAATCTGCTTTTGTCTTCCATCATGTACACACATATACAGTATATTGGCACACATACATCTATAGGTGCCGTATAACAAGTATAGCAAATGAAGTGTCCAAACTGTTATTCAGTTTGTCTTGCTTGGTATCAATCAGTAAGCTGAGCACGCTTTCATTTTCGGTTATGAATGTATATCAAAGGAACAGGGAGGTTTGCTTGGACCCCCTACTTTCGCACATAATAAAACCTTTAACTGTCACTGCCATTAAAATGGTGAGGAGGATATTCCCTCACCCCGTTACATTGTTACAACATTGTGAAAGCCCAATCACCCTGTTGAGGCGTAGTTCATTAGTATTCTTGGTCTGTGAATTCAGTCATATAAGCAAATGTTTCCATTGTCCAGTTTTATAAGATGGAGCACTATGGATGCAGTGGGCTTAATCCTTGTCCAATCACCCATATGTGTTGGGAAACAAAGGGGAACTTAAATGCCCCTTAAAAAGTGCAATATTCAAAATTCACTCTTGTTACACTTCTTTGGAAGATTTTGGAAGAAAGAAAGTCAAATGTCCAAACCTGACTGGACCCATTGCACATCTGCTCTTTGGTGTGACAGCCGAACCACCAGACAATTGAACACATTTCCAGTTTAGTTGGGATAGGGGCCCTGTGTTCATTAAGATGATTGAACACTCTCTAACCCCCAATGGAGAGTGGTGCCTTAAAACCAGGGTTTTAGCAAGGGTGTCAGTGTGGTCCATATAGGCCCCATTAGTATTGTGTCGGTGGATAAAAAGCAGTTTTAGTGTACGTCAGTTGTATTGCATTCGTTGTTTGTACAGCAGTAAACAGTTTTAACATTTAATACGTTGCATAAACACCGTGCAATTATTTATACACAAATAGTGTTTTTTTTAGTTTTTTTTAATGATGCACAGATAATCGTTTATTGTGGAAGCCGAGCTGGTTCTATCCAGATGTTTATTTGTGTTGTTCTTACAGAGTATAACAAATGGGATGGTATATCTGTCCAGAGAATCCAAAATGTTTTATGAGAGAAAAAATATATACACCACATAGACTCTTTCCAAACGTACGTCTTTCATAGAAAAAAGCAGATCTTCTATTTATATGATAGCATCTTCTTCACAGTAGGCCATATAGATACAGACTTGACGTTTTTATTTTTAATTTTTAAGTTGGTTATCCAGAGATTTAGGTGTTCTGGAATCTGATGGTCAAAAGTTGGCCTTGGGTCGAGTTACAGATTTCCATTTTTCCACCTTCTCATGGGTGTGGACACAGAAGTTTGAATTGGATGCTTGATGTTTCTAGGAATATAGGTGTGATGCGAATGATTTAAAAAAAAATAGTTTAAATGGGGCAACATGAATCTGCTTTCAAGCGCTGTCTCTTTCTATTTTGCTTGTTGATAGGTTAACATGTATTTAGAAATCGATTAATGAGACTTTCTCTCATTGTGGTTTTATGTGAAGTTGAGGATCCTGTTGCTGAGAATCTTCTGGTCTTTTCATTCCTATTAGATGGCCAATTTCCATAAGGTGTTCAATCAATGGAAGGACTCCTCTCCTTAGCCTTAATCTTGGTAAATTCCAGTTGTACACCGGGCAGATTGTACTGCTTCAGAAAGCACAGTCAGGTTATTCATCCACTCCAACTTTGAACCTCGCGTACATAACTTCCTCATGACGTAGCGTACATATTTGAGCTGTTATGTAGTAGTTTTCATTCATGAGTATAATAGAATACCTTTTTAAGACCAGTCGTGCAGACTGTCATGTTCTTTGTGAAAGAGTCTAATGACTAGTGTTGTGTTTCTCCTCAATCGTGACCCTCAAAACATTCCCAAACATTGGCAAATTAACAAAAGTGTCAGACGAGGCCTTTTTGTGAGACTGCATGGAAAGTCGTACAAAATGTTGTTGCACTATAGGCTACCTTTAGTTTAGATTGATTAGACAGCCTGCATCCCCTTTTCCTGCTCTGATTACAGTATTGTCTGCTGCTCCTGAACACAAACAACCACAGTATTGTGTGCAACCGAAAATATGAGAGCACGCACCGGGCCTTTGCTATTGTGTAGCAACTCTGAATTAAAAGACATACAAAAAACCTTAATGTTACATGTTAACCACAAATTCCTGGAAGAAATGTGTATTATCTATTAAGATTTGACACAATTCACCCATTTTTTAATTTCGTACAATAAGGAAGACTTAAAAACAAGGTTTAGATTCATGTAATTCAAATGTGTCCCTGAACAAATAGGATCATTTGTATAGGAGTTATAGTGCTTGAGTGAATTAATCTCCTTTGTTAAGTGAGGCATATGTCTGTATCCCCAAAAAATGCTTGCTCAGTTTTTTCAGAACAGATGTATACCAGAAAGTAAGATGTAAACTAAAAAAAATGTGCAGCAAGACATTTTCTTTTGTGTCAAGATTTAGAGAAATACTGAGCGGTGTTATTTTGGAGACTTTTACATTCAGATGAAATTGAAATGACTCACAGATGGCCAGGGCTCTGAAAGCTTCTTGTGCGAATTTGACTCTGCTTTTGCTTTACAGTCATAGTGTGGACATCTGCTCTCATTTCACAGAGAAACATCATCAATACTTTATATTGATACCTTATGACACTCCATATCCTGGGGCAATGGGGGTAACAAAAAGGCATGTTGTCCATCTTTACACCAAGCTGAATACATGTTTCCTCTGTAAAGAAAGACATTATTTGGCTGAATGAACAGTAAACCATTCTTGATATGGGCCTAAAAGTGCACTGGAGTCAATTGTGCTGACAGTAAAATCTTTCTGCTTGCTTTCCAAGAGGTTAGAGGTGGATTGAATTTGGGGAAATGAATGAGTTTATTTCTGATTGGAACAATATGTTTTAATAATCACATTGTGTAATGTGGTAATAAAGTAATGGTGGTAAGAGAAAGTCAGATATATTCCTATAAAGCTCTAGCCTGTATCACACTTGTAATTTATTTATAAAGTATGCAAACCCTTTCTTTAAAAAAGCTTGATTTATATTGGTGAATAACTGCATTGTACAATATTCATAAGCCTGTTGTTTTTCATTCCTTTTCTGAAGCAGAAGTCTCAGCACTCTGGCGACTGTCATTAATCTAGCTAATAACGGCAGCAGATTGGCAGAAGTTTGTGGATCAATATTTGGATTACTTGAGTCTAGCTGTCTGCATAAATAGTTCCTGTTGAGTGAAATACTGTTGGGTAGATACTGGCAATACAACTACTTCATTTGATTGAGTCTTTCATTACACCCTATGCAATAAGCTTATTAACGTAATGAATTAATTACATAATTACACTGCAAGCTATAAACACAATGTATTTTCTTTAAACAAAAAGAAAGTTAAAAAGGGTCATTATGTCTGTCTTAATGATACAGATGCAGGTGGTGTCTGTTAGCTACGCTGAGGCCTCACAGATGTATCTTGTGCAGCTGTCTTGACCCCGGTGCCCTGAGGATCGGGGATATTGGGTGGTGGTCTCAGTTTACCCTTATGATATATGACAGGGAATGGCATCTTCATGTCTGAACCATGATAAAATCTACTTTGATAACACATTTAATTTAGAATCGGTTTCTTGGTCGCCCAGTGGCGGATCCAAGTTGTAAAAATGTAGTCCTGTTAGTGTAATCTTTTTCAGTTGAAAAGCAGCTTAGTTTACTGTAGATTTTTGTAGGCAGAATATCATGTTTTTGCTTATATGGCCTGTCTCATAGTGTTCAATACTCAAGAAGGAAAATACAGAGGACAAGTAGTTCACTTGTTTCATTTGAAAATAATACGTATTTTGAACATAAATGCGTATTTTTTATAGCAGTAAGACATCTATTAGTCCTACATCTTAATAATCCAGTATTTTACTTTGAATGCTGCTATAAATATTGCTTTTTTAATTAATGAATTTTCTTTCAGCCGAAGAGGCTTTTTTCTAAAATGTGCCTTGGCTTCCTTCCCAAATCATAAAGGATCACTGATACCCTGCTGGCTAATCACAAATGGTGGCTCTGCTCTGTGTATCATCACGAATCCTAAACAATGGAGTTTGATTCCTGACTGTCAGATGGAACAATGGCCCCGCTGATGGGACTTCGTGGTCTCCACTGAAGGGAGTGTGCTCCATTTATATAGCTATACAAGCATGGCAGATGGCTAATTGGACAAGATAAACCACTAGGGTAATAGAGAGAGTGAAAGGCGATTTTTAGGGATTATTGAGTCATGATCTGACCTGAAAATTGAAGGAAGTTCCCCTAAAAGCTGGAGCCTCGAACTTTTTTGTGTCTTACCATATGTCACTGCTTGAGTGGTTGTTACCCTGAAAGGATAATGTAGATTGAATCTCATTAGCTTAAAAGAGCTCTACCCCACTCTGGCAAAAGTGTTTTAAGGAAATGAATAACACCAACTCCCACAGGACCCTCAGCATTTAGGGGAAGTGACCCAATTAAGCCCACCAAAACCCAAGCAAAAGTTTTACATGTTTTCTTATAGATATGTGAATTGCTTCCCAACAAAGATTAATCTCTCATCTAAACAATTGTGGTAGATTTAGTTAACTTATTTAATTGCAAAAGTGAAAAGTCCAGAGTGGGCTTATAAGGTACATGTACAAATAAAGGGTTTTAACAGTACATTCTTCAAATTGTATTGATAAAGAACTTTTTTATATTTTATAGATTATTGAATTCAGACCTCAAATAACCAACCTAACCAATTAAAATGTATTTTTATATTATCTGAGACTCCATCTAATTTCCATCACATGGAATTGGTGCATTTGTAGAGGCAGTTTACTATGCTGGTTGTTGGGGTTGGAGTCGGGGCTGTCGGGGCTGTGGAAGTCTGCACAGGTGCTTCAGAAAAAGGAGCGTGATTTGTGGACACTTGCCTGTCTTACCCGGCTCTGGCTCACAGGGAATATTCGAGTGCTCTCAAAGCCACCGATGATGTTCTCTGGCTTGAGAGCCGTGGAAAGCACATCTAGTTTCGCAGGGAATTCCTCCTTTCAAAAATTGTCCCTGCTACCACGGGAATGGCAGCACAATTCTTTCCTCCATTACCTTTTGACTAGGGATGCACCAATCTCACCAAACTCGGGCACTGATCAGAATTGCTGAAATGGCAAAAAATTACTATATGGGCTATCGGACGATTGCTTTAAAATGGCCTATATTTCTGATTTTAAGGCGTTTTTAATATGAGGTACAGTGGGTTCTGGGCTTAGTGGGCTGATTAAGAACAACAGTGGTTCATGGGAAATTAACATCAATATTTTTTATAGAGTTAATGTAAACATGTAATATCTTTATAATAGATCAAATAAATTGTTCTTTACAACTTATACCATTTTTATTGTTGTTGGTAGAACAAATTAAATAATTATTCTGCTTTCAAGCCCTGTGCTAATAGGCTTTTCATGGGCGCTGTTCCGTTTAAGCCCATATGACAAAAACAATTCGATTTTAAGATTGTAATAATTGATATATCATTAAATATTGTTTTAGCTGAAGGAACATCTAAAATGTTTTGAGTTACTATGTTCATCAACAGTTTTTCTCATCTATCTGTGTGACCATCATTCTGACAGTGTCATGCGCTAGCTCCGGAAACTCATGAAATCTGTATTTTCAAATACAAAATAGTGTGTTTAAATACCAAGAAAATTAATCAAATAAGGTTTAATTTGATTTTCTAATCTCTGAATTTGACAATTCTTATTAACACTCACCAAGTTTGGTCACCAAATTCAAGAAAAATGGCTTTTGGGGTGACTTCTAAAAATGCTGCTGCACAGTGGCAGCATAAAATCACACATAACTCAAGAACAAAAAATGTGATCAAATAAAAAGTAACATGACAGTAACAACTTTGTGTATTTGCAGTGATACAGATCATCCTTCTAATATTTCCTGTCTTTTTTGTATTTCAAAATAAAAGAGTAGTCATATTCACTTCCCCTAAATATATGACCCCAGAGTGGTCCATTTTTGTTTTATTTGTTTTATCATTTTGCATGTTTTTAACATAAAAAAAAAAAAGATACCTTTTCAGATTTTTTTACAGGGAAGGCATGTCTGCATGTCTTGGTTTTTGTTAATGTTATTTTTGTTAATGCTATTCTTTTTTTTTAAGAATAAGTCTTTCCAAATTCTGTACTTTTTCAAATGGTGTAACCCATGTAGCTATGTGTAGTATCATAACAATGTCCCAAGTATTTAATCAAGATATTTTCAGGTTACACACATTTTAGTGCAGTTTTATAGAAAAAATACAATAAATTAGTTTAGCTTTTTAACAATAAACCATAATTCTGAATAACTTTAAACATTCACCCACGGAAGCTGTGAATTTGGTGATGCATTATACCTTACTTGCATCAGACAGATATAAATTGTTTTGAGTAAAAATAAACCACCCTGTAAAAGATGACAAACAACTATCTTATATAGGGACTTTCAATAACTTGAAAAACAGCTTAAAGAGGGTGACTAAGAAGTATGGGGGATGATGTTAGTGGATTTAAGTCACTGACCTGTGTTTTAATCTCTAAATACAGCAACTAGATTAGACCACATGCTTAGCCTTTTTTATGCATGATTTAAAGTCTTCTGTAACTACTCTTTAAGTAGATGGCCTATTCCACCAACGTGTGATACAGACCCAATTTGTTTCCCAAGTCTTAATAAAGCCTTTTAGTATCAGGCATGGTTATTATAATAAAACTACAGTGTGGCCTTCTCGAACTGCAAAGAAGCTCGTTTGTTGTTCAACACAAACAGTACTGTGGTAACCAGAAAATACCCAAGCAGCTGTTAATCAGTGCAGCCATGTATACACAAATCAGTGTTCTAAACACAGTCACGTTCAACATTGTAAACTGAATTTATAACTGTTATTGAAGCAAGGAGACGTTCAAAATAAATAATATGATGTTTCTGATTTACACTTACAGAAGTAGCCTTTGGGGTATTCGTATTTACTAAACATTAGGCTCTTGGCAGTGCAATTTTGAAAATAGGAATGTGTGTTAGCATTTTCAAATTATAAAAGATTGTGACTAATCACGCATAACACTGGAAATTTTAGGTTGTTCTACATTTAAACATGTGCTATCCCTTTAATTGTATTTTGAGCCAGTTCACTTTTTAAAATTTAACTCAGAAAGAGCTTTTAACGACCCAACAAAGAATTACTGATTCTGTTTTGCTTTGTTTGCCTTTCAGACACGAAAGGTAAGCAATGACATGTATCACTGCCTTGCTGATTCTGTTAACTATGGTTTTGTTCTTGTACTTTTTAGGATTTGGCTTTTAATGATTTACGTTTTTTTTCATTGTGTGTTGTTCTGGACCACAAATTAGAGCATTTTCTTGTATTTAGAATAGGTTTTAATGACAAGTGATTTAGAATGAAAAATTCCAGCCCTAATCATAACCATACCGTCTTTCAGTGTATCATATATTATTAATACTTCTGCTGCAGCTTGAGAAATGCAAGAGTTGAAAGACAGTAGCTGTTTATTCTATGGGCCACTCCTGTTTTAGATTAAAACTGAAAATAATGATATCCACAATAATGATATTTCCCCTGGTCTTACCATTAACTGCCTCATTTGCACAGTCATTTACCAGAAGTCATGCTCTACTCTGAAAGTCCAGTTTGCCAATTAATCCCCTTCAAATTTACAGTTACAGCTGCTAAAACATTGCCCAGTAAAAGCTTCTGGTCAGAGTGCATGGTGTGCTGTTTAGACCCACAACCTTGAGGGTGCTAGCTTGAATCTGGGCCATACACTTTGATTGTGTCTAGGAGCCCTCAATTGGCTGATTGGTTTGGGTGAAGTTGGGTGTGGGATGCTTTGCTTGCGGTGCACCAGTGACCCTTGTGCCTGCCTGGGTGTCTGCAGGTTTATGATGTTATTAGTGAGAGCAGTACCAGTCCTCTGCCTAACATGTGAGCATAAGTGCATTGCTTAACAATGGTTAAGAGGACTATTGTCTTCATCTGTTTTGGGCTGGCCTGAGGTTATAGCGGGAGTTAAGTTAAATTGTGATTTAACAATGAGTGAGTGTTCCAAGTTGTGTGGTTACAAAATTAGAAAGTGTAATTGTGGAGTTTATGTAAAAAATATGGTGGCATAAATAGAAAGCAAATTCAGAAATTCAAATCATATTTAATCCAATAACAAATATAACCATATAAACAAAGAAACAAACAAAAAAAAGACAATTTGTTCATTTCTATAGACTTCTGAGTTTAAGATCTAAATGTCTGTGAGTTGATTTGCCCTTAAGAAAACATACTCACTGTGGGCCAGGATTGGGTGTTTTTTTGTTACTGAGACAGCCACAAGGTCACACAGCACAGAACAGGAGAGTAGTTATGAATATTTCATTTCTGGTTCTACTTGTGTTCCTCACTGAGTTCACACTGTCAAAAGTCATCAACTTTGCCGTGGTCAAACTGAAACTCATTAGCATTGTGTTGTGACCGAGGAATCAGGTGTGTTGTTGTTGTGCTGATTTATTCAGGATACAGGATACAGAGAATGGGAGTTCAATACTACGAGAGCCAAGACAAATTATTATTATTTGACTGACTAAATTTCCCTTTATAGGTTTAGTCACTCATGTGTTACAAAGACATAATTTTTTCTTATTTTTAAGATGTATAAATACTATTCTTTCGGTATGTGAAATAGATCAAACTGTGCATAACTCTCCATATTTAACTAATTTGGTTGAGTTTCTAGTCTCATGAGATTAAATGTACACTTAAGCTTGTTGTTGTGTATCTTGGCTTGCCTTGCGAACACTTTATTGAGGAGTATTCAAGGCATGCAGTCTGAGAGATTATTATGATGAAAGCCTAACTGACTTCAGGCTTTATTGATGGTTTGACCTTAATCAAAGAGCCTTATGTTTTGTTTAATAAAAACAACAATATATAAATAAACTGTACATGTGTGCCAGAATCATCTCACCTGGACTATAACGTAGCCTAGTTCACAGTGAGCCTTCTGCCTTACTGGTGCAAGGATGCTAAACATATGACAAAGGTAGAGTGCCTTGTATATCATATATTTCTTTTTATATTACAATCTATTGGCTGGCTGAAAAATTTTACGATTTTAATTATTTAGGCATAATGTAGATTAAATGATCAACTTTAAATAATATACTAATGTGAATTCCTGTAAATACAAATCATTAAACTTATTCATAGGGATCTAATGGTCTACATTTCAGTAGCCGTCTAAAGCACTGTTTCGTTAGCTGGTAATTTGAAGTTTTGTCCATGGTAGATGACAATTCATTAAACAGTGAAAATTAAGTATGGGATGAATGTCTGTTAATTATGTTGGTTCATGGGGAGACATCTGGTGGCTGTAGGACTAAAGTACGGACAGGCAGACAACTGGTGAGAGCTGTAATGCCTAGACGTACTGAAGGATTGTGTTTGTTTAAGAATTGTGAAACTGTCACAAATTAGTCAGAAATGTCGGGTGACATACTAAACAGGCACGATGTATTTTGCATGGTTTAAAGACCTGTTTTTTTTTGCCGGAAATATTTTGATGTTTATGAATATTTAATTATATGTGTTTCTGTAACAAAAGTCAACAATGGGGTGGGGATTATGCAAATTAGGTGTGCCATTTATTAAAATGAAGTGTACCAAAGTTGCCAGTGTTAGCTGCACTTGCAGTTGCGTCAGTTAATTAAGAACTGTGGAAAGGTTTTAATCAGTCTCAATCAGCCATCCTTAAAAGGCAATGTAACCAAAATGAAAAGAACAAATTGGGAACAGGTACAGACTGGCCAGCCATGCAATTACTGAGATACTGAATGGATTGAGAGATGATCTGGAGCTGGTCTTTGCAGGGGACAGTGGCAGTAGTTGCTTAGGTCTCCCAGTCAACATTCACCCGTGCATTACCAGGTGCACTTAATGCTTTTTTGAAACAAATGCATAAATTCCTATTATAATATCATACCTTTCAATTTTTTAAGTGGAAAAGGCTTTTTGAAAAGTACTTTTTGAATGTAAATCATACTTGGAAAAATGAGTTCTGCATTCAAAACCATACAGGCATCAGGGTAAGCATTCAGTGCCAGTGGTCAACCTTCCTGACGGATTTTCCGAATGCAAGTAATATTCAGCTAGAGTAACTCAACAGGCTCTGAACCCATGAGATAATGATCACATTAAAAAGAAATGTGAAATGTGTGCAATATATTTACTAGTGGTGGTTTCTCAGCTTTGCTGGTGTAATTCAGAAAAGACGTGTTTAGACTTTTAATCCCTCTGGGTATTGCATGCAGTGGTTAGGCAACTGGACTGAGTTTGGCGTGTACAGCATAAATGGTTGGAAAACACTGCATTGCTGCTGTCGTGTAAAGCTTTTTTTTTTTTCTTTGCCACTTTACGGATATGAGATGGAAATAGTTCCAAATGGCGGTACCACAAGTGTTTTTATGCCAAAAATGAGGATACAGTAGCAGTATTAGTTTACTTCGGCCAATTAATTCTTAGAAGCCTTCTATTGTGTTAGAAAAATCTCAGTTAGTCTGAATTCTGCTTAAAAAATAAATCAATAAATACATATATTTTTTATAAAAACACAAATAGATAAAGCTCAACCTGATTGTATTAGTTTTACACGTTTTAGACCTACTCACCCTCAAACATCGTGCTTCTTTGAGATTGTCTTGTACAATGTGTTTAAAAACAGATGTCACTTGCAACTAAACACTTCTTGTTTGGTAGATTGAATTCAGCATTCTTGCACTGTCATTGTGGGCACGGACACACTTTATGAGAGGACATAGCTTTAAGCCTGTAACCACAATTGACTAAACAGATTTTGAAAATCAGGCCTTGATATTTTCTCTTTGTAATACAGTATGGCAATTCTAGATTTTGTTTTGCTTTAACAATGTTATGATGATGCTCGTTCTCCAGATTAGATCCTGTTGTCAGTTTCTTCTGGCTACAGGATGTGATCATTGAAAGGAACTAAATCTGTGACTTCAGTGTGACTGCTATGGTAAGACCATTTCATGACCAGCTGATCAATGCAGTGGACAGGAAAGAAACAGACAATAATTGAGTGTGCTCTTGTGATGGCAAGTTCCTCCACTAAGCTGAATGGAGTTTAATACAGTTTATTACTTTCTGCCTTTACTGTTTGTGTGTTTCCTGGTGAGACAACGGTGATTGGTAAAGACCATAAGCCTAGTTGCTGGCGACAAAGCCTTTTTGTCATTGATTAACATGGTCTAATCCAAATCACCACATGGAGGAAGAAGCAATTCCTCAGGTATTGCTATTGTTTAAGGGTATGCATGGCTAATGTTTAAGACAAGACCTTCTTCACACAGGAAATGTCACTTATTTGATTATAAAGGTCACGGAGGACCAAGGCAATGCAAAATGTGATAATTGGACTGGCAAAGAACATTTAACATATTTCCTACTTAAGGGTGCAAATTCATATATTTTGCATTGAATTGCCTTACAGAACCATGTGCTTCCCTGTGCATGTGGTCTTAATCCCAGTGATGTCTCAATAAAACAGAGAGGAGGCCCCAACACAGCAACAACTTTACTGGAAATGTTGGTGCTATTTCCCCTCCTGCTTCTCCAAGACATAATGGGCTGCATTAATATCTTCACAGGAAATCATGTAACCCCTTATTCCTTAAGCACAAATACATTGCAAGTGAACTAAAGTCTAGCCTACCAGTTTACCTCAGCATAATGATTTTTCCTGTACTGGGTTAGCAGAGAATTGAAACCACAAATGGTACTGGCTAAAGCTTTACATTTTGTAAAAGAAAATAAGGCATGACTTCTCTAAATAATAGATTAACATTTTTAACAGATGTGCTGGTCATATTTATCCAGCCATTACAGTTACTCTTGTCACGTATATATTTTTTTAAAGAGATTTTTGATTCTTTCAATGTTTTTCTGACATTGTTGACATTTACTGTAAGGTAACAATACCATAAATGTCCTCATAGATATTACACATCTTTCTCTGCTGCTCCAAGTCTACGTCTCTAAAGTACCAGTCATAGTTTTTTCTTATAACTGGTACAGACATATAAAGTATTAGGTGCTATGCAAGCAATATGTGTGAAACAAGAGCCAGACATTAATATCTCTCCTGCTGCTAAATGTCTCACTTTAGCTTTACCGTGATTCATTCACTCCACTCAATCTGAGTGTTTAAACCCTGCTTATTCTTCATCAGTGTGTTTGCCTTCTTTTCTTACTGTATGTTTCAGTATTTCTGCCAGCCAGTTTAGAGAAAGCCCTTATGTTGAAGCAAATGGATGGGGATGGGGGGATGGGGAAGAGATTGAATATTGGTATCACGATCTTATGAGCATAAGTTGTGCAAATGTGATGAAGTTTGATCAATTACTCACCCATTTTCATTTTCCTTTTACTGGCCTCAATGTTACTTTTACTAATCTAATTAAAATGTCTATAACTGAAGTTAGTTTGAATGCATACTTAGATGTGGAAATACATTAAGGCCAATCTTTCATTAGGATGAGAGTTACTATGTTTCTACATTTATGGATTTAGGTGATTTTTTCTTTAATAATCAAATCCATATGATGTTTAATTATGTAGTGTTCAAGCGTAATATGTCTCTGGTGAACAGAGAAATCATCTAACACAAATCTTTGTGAGAAGTGGCAGAAGCTAACACCTGTAACAGGCCCTGGATTATTATTTTGAAACTTTTAAAATCTATTGTTGTTTGTTTCCTTTTTTAACTGTGATAAAGGAAAGACAAATAGCAAATAATTGGTGATTTGTTTTCCCTTTGCATTTCAGTTAAGCTGAGAGCTGTAGTTAAAAGACATGAATGACACACAAAAAAAATAATTAAATTCAGCTGTACTGTTTATGTATAAAGCCATAAGTTAAATTAAATTATATAACATGGTTTTCTTGAGGAAACTTTGAATGAAATTGCTATGTTTAAATCAATTACCCACACACATATACTGTGATCTTAAAGTGGGCATGACAGAACCCTTAACTCAGATACAGGGACATAATGACTCTTGCTTCGATAATGACATGTCTTCTCTTACTTTACACAATTCTCGTCCCCTTGAAAGTCCCTGGAAATTCTAAATATACCCCTAATTACAAAGTACTAAAAGTATATTTTATGTCTTTTCCCATTATTTTTTTTGACGTACAAGGTCTGAAAGGTGCAAAGGGGCTGCTCATTCAGAGAGCCTCCAATGTATTCATATCATCACTGTCCTGATTTATTACCAATAAAGTACAACGTACAGTTTGGAAATTGGCAAGATGAAGAAAAATCACAACTGTAACTGCAGAATGTTCCTAAACATTGCATGAGTACTCGTGTATTCAGTGTGATTGATGTTCTTGTATGTCAATTTCCTTGAGAAAAGGTCTCCTTCGGCTGCTTTCATGGTGCACAGGGACAGAAGCACTGTGGAATGAATGTCTGCAAGTTGGAATGACTTCTGACCTTCCTGTCATTTTATCTAGCACTATCAATAAAGAAATCATCATATTTTGGTTAAGTAGGGTAGTGTTTTCTTCTCTTCTGGAAATCATGTTACTTAAAATAGAAGATGATTTTAAAATGTGCAGCCGGTTTTATAGTTATGCGTGCGTATGAAATGACCCCTGGCAACCACTGAGTAATCTTGGGGGAACCTACAGTGAAATGGTAGAATATCCCATATTCAGATTTTGCTGAGGTGGATGGGATTACCAGTGGCTCTTGCTAACAAGTCTAGCACAACAGCTGCATTTCAGGTTTCAGCCATCCTGTAACGTCGGAGCAGGATATATTTTTATATATTTTATTTTTACCGAAATTGCAACAGTAAACATGGATGATATTTATATTCATCAGGTATAAACTGTAGAAATCTAGGTTGGGTCAGACTTTTTTTTAATATTCATGCTTTAAATATCCCTGTGTGTCTTAACATGCAGTCGGGGCTTTTAAGCTGGAGAGGAGAATGCTCCTACCATTTCCCACTGGACCTGCTGTTCTGCAGAGGTCTCCGGTCCTCAGTGGTGACCGCAGGAGGTTTTTGAGGTCTGACAGGATCAGAATAAAGTGCATGTCTTGGCTGACAGCTATGCCTTTGAGGGCCACTTGTCTGGCTCAGATACTTTATTTTATTTTATTACATAGCCTTTTGCCCAGTTTCTCAGTCGGACATACAGTGGGCACATGTCCTTTAGAATTATTTAATGAGAGGGTTAGTTCCCATTTTTGCTGAAGATTGTAATATAAATTAGTCAGTGCAGTGAAGGAAAGTGTTACAATTATTCTTGTCTTACAACTGCCATTTTTGTTTTCTCCTTAGAGGCACACTTTGGACAACACTTAATTTACTGTGATATAATTACCATACTTTTCCAGTTAATATTTTAATATTAATATTTGCCCTTGAAATCAAGGACTGTATATGGCAATTTTCACCTAAATGGATACAGTATAGACTTCTGACTTGTATTTTCTGGTGGTGGGTGGATTGTGATAAATGAATACATTGTAATAGGTAAGGAGCAGTATATTTATTTTAATTTATGCCATGTTCAGGGTACTTTTGTATGTATTTTACTGGGCTGTACATTCTTCTCCATCTAAATATACTGTCATATCATCTGACGTGATGATATGGTAACATTCAGAGCTGAAAGCAGGATGCATGAGTCATACACTGTGTGGAAAAGATAAGTACACTATTTACACGCTAAAAAAGTGTTCTATTCTACATATTAATGCATACAGAACTGAAGATAAAAGGTGTTTCCTATCTATTTTCTTCCATGGCCTTCTCACTCTTTGCCACAGTCTTTTTATGTATTGACAGAAATACTAGCTATTTTCTCATAATTGTGGAGCCACGGGCACTGCTCTGCTTGTTACACAAGCTCACACTGAACAATTTGATCACAATCAAGTCTGCCCAGGCTAGACAGAGGAGGCAAAGCTCTTCCCTTTGTCAGTATAACTCTGTCTTACCTGGTGATTCAGTCATAAAATAATTGTGGTTTTGTGTTTTAATTTTTGTATTTGTGTTTTGCACTTCTGGGCCACCGTGCTTTTTGTGTGTAGATGTAAGAAACCTCTAATGAATTCTGGAAATGTTTTCCATATTTTACTGATTTGCCCTTCTAGGGTTTGTGTGAAATTGTGCGAGGACCTTGTGTTTGCCTGCCAATTTCTAGGTAAGCTAATCATTATTTAGGACAAATGTAACACTCTTCCATTCACCTTGTGTGTATTGGTAGAATGTAAATGTTATATTGTGAAAGTTCAGAAGGATGGCAAAACACAAAAGAACTTTGCTTTAATCAGGCACGCAACATATTTCCGTCTCATGTTTTCTCTGGTTTCAAATGGCTGATGTTCATAACAGTATTATAATTATTTTTGTTTGATTAACAAAGGCATTTCAAATTCAGGACTTGGCACAGACCTAAGCAATACATCAGTGTTAGAAACGGCTTCGTAGTAATACAATGGCTTTGTCCCACACAACAGCTGACAAGTGTGAAAGTGTGATGTCAGACTTGTTTTTTTGCAGTTCTGTGGTACAGCCCCAACATGAACTCCACAGTTTGATGGTGAACCTCAATAAATAAATAAACAACTGCCTTTCATTCACTTTTTTCTTCAAATCTTACTTCTAGGGATCAAAGTCGAAAATAATTGTCAGTACAAATTGTAAAATGTATTAACACTCAGTCCTCAGCCCGTCCCACTTTTCAATGTGATATAAAACATTCTCTTTCACAGTGATTGTAATAGCGGAAACACTTTTGCGATTTTTCTTCGAAAGATAGGGAAAGAAAAATGATCAGCGTAATCTGGTTAATCCAGGATTTGCTGGAATTTCACTAAACATCTCTTTTTTCTCTCAGCTATTGTTTTAATACAGGAAAGCCACATGGCTAAGTATTATTATCTGCTACTGTAGAATTCTCTTTGAAAGCCTGTTTTTGTTTTTGATCATGCCAGCTTGTGTAGAGTAGGCCGTTTATAGTTCAGCGGTACTTTTCACATCTGATACATCTAAGAACATGTTTAGGCGTTTTAATAATTTAATTGCGATAAGTAGAATTTAGACTTGGCGGTCTATTATTGTTACAAAATGCTTGTTCCATGAG
Organism: Amia ocellicauda; assembly: GCF_036373705.1. Lineage (NCBI taxonomy): Eukaryota > Metazoa > Chordata > Actinopteri > Amiiformes > Amiidae > Amia > Amia ocellicauda. The sequence continues at coordinate 9,306,658 of NC_089865.1, read as the reverse complement.
GCCAATGCATTAACTGTATCTGGCTGTAATTCAAACACCTGCATACAAGAATGCATTACATTTTCACCAGTGGATATTTTTCCAGTATTTACATTTACATATTTACTCCTGAAATTAATCACAGTGGATTTTAGAATGCCCTATTAATGAGCTGTTTCCAGGCTTTCCCTCTTACTTATCAATGTTGTCTGTTGGGATTACTGGTGTGGTAGCAGATGCTAGAACTTTTGTGCAGTGAAGCAAACAGCAGTGTATTCTGTGACTGTTTTAAATCGGCTTATTAATGCGATGTTCACTGGAACATGTACAGTGACTGAATGGACTAGGAGTTTAAAATTGGTTTTGTACAGCTGAATACACAAAGCTAAGGTATAGGATTTCTGAGGGGAGACAGTAGATTAAAATCCAGAATATTACTGTTTTTGGGTAGACTACAGAGTGGGTATGATAAGTATTGATGCACAATGCATGCTTATTCAACCTGCTGGATGTCAAAAGCAGTAATCTAAGTACTGGTAAGATTTAAATTGGTTAGACATATTTTATTCCAAAACAATGACATGAGAATCCATTACTGTGAATAGGCAGAATGCTTTTTAAAAATAAAACCTTATCAACAAGAAAAATATCAGCAATACCATTGTAAAAACTGACAAAAACATGTTTTAAAGTAATAACTCTTCTTATATAGAAGAGTGTTCCATAAAATACTGTTAAAACATTTTAGCACTTTAGCAGTATATCATACAGATTGTAATCATAACTTGTAGGAACGCATCAAATCAACATATTTTGACCTATAGGTCAGTGTGCTTCAGTGCCTAACTTGATTTGTTTTATTTAAAGGGTATACTAATGTAATGTAATCGACCTTAAAGTGTTTACCAAACAAAGGACTTATACAATGGGCTGCTGCAGATGCTTTCGTGAGGAAATTGAAGACAGTCTTAATTGCTTATGCAGTGGAATAACTGAGATAGTTATTAAAACCCTGTTGTACAGCATTCCAGTTGGTCAATTTCACATTCAAAAATAGTTAGTGTACAAACTTAGATGCAAGACTTTGTTCTCTGATACCCTCCATCAGTTGTCATTAGAGTTAGTCTGGTCCTTCTAAGAGTAATCCTTACCCCTAGATATTTACAAGGAAAATATATTGTTTTGAAAGACTTAATCGGTGTCATGGGGTCACCAGGGCAGCTGTTGCCAAGATCCCGTGTTTGAACTTTAGAGCCCACCTGTTATGTTATTACTGAAAGAATGACAACTGGAAGTAATCCAATCAATCTCAACTTTATTGCCACTGGATAAGAAAGGTATAAAAATAACCCAAATGTCATTTTGAAAGCAATTCATAAAAGGTTGAATGTGCCGGCACATGCCAACGTTTTTTTAATTCGGTCATTTATATTTCAGAGTACAATGTTCCACTTCTTTTGAAAGGGATTCGGATCTAGGTGACAAGAAAGACTCAGACTCAGATTGAACATCCTTGAACATGCTACAGTGAGGGTTTTAGCTTCTCAACCAAAAGAGAGCAAATCAGTTCCTCATCCATGATATGCAAAACAGCAACTGCTATGCAAATTGCTCACAAAGAGGTTGGGAATGAAAGCCACTTTGAATTGTGAATTGCTCGATTGTACAGGCTATTCTCTGCTCCGTAGTCATTAAACAGTTCGCATTTGCCTTCTAGTGAGACTCATTAAGACATACTACATGGTGCCATGCACACATTTCTTGCAACACAAGCTGCTTGGCTTTTACTTCACGCTGTCTCTCTACAAACATTTAAGCGGATGCCGTAAAATATGGTATAATTTGCTACAATGTATGGCGAAGGTCAATCTGTGTAAAGCAAATTGAGCTTGAATTATGTCAGAAGGAATACGGTCTATTCCAGTTTCTTCAGAAACCGTCTAATTGCAGAAGATATCTGGTTCCCTACTTTACTTTACGATGTATCTGACAAGTGTTGCTAATATTGTGTCAGTCTTGGCTCTGGATCAGGCTCCCTGGTTTAAGTGAACAATGTGGGCTGGCACACTGTTCCTGTCACTTCTGCCCTGAAGGAAGCGTTGCGTCATGGACTTTGAACATTATGGAACAATGCAAGGTAAATGATTTCAGACTTGTTGTTCTTAGAATCATTTAACTGCAGGCTGCCTTCCTACTCTCTTTGGCATCTTCTGGTCATGTTTACAGTTGAATAAGTATAACCTGCTAACTAGCTGCATTGTTTTCCCTGGTAGAAACTGCGATTTAGAGGAAAGAAAGGATTCTGGGTGACATTTTTTACATCTATTTCTGAGAACGATGATGTGAATCTGCAGCTGATAGGGCAGCTGAGGAACATGCTAATATTAAAACATGTAGCTCTCTAGGGAAGCAATTTCACTATTACTTTGCTGGGTGACTATGAATGCTAGTCTGTTTGATTCACTGTGTAGACTATAGGGATCGTGTGTAGTCAGGTTTAAGTGCTGGACTACGACAAACAAATCCCCCCCCCCTAAAAAAGAATTAAATGTACATGTGATTCATATCCTGATATTATTTATTGCTTGTGCTTTAGGCAAAGAAAGTTCTATGTTTATAAGTCTGCACAAAAATACCTTGTCATTCGATATTGCCATTCTTGTCAAAGGTTCAAGCAAGTAGGCAGGGAACATAGCTGTTACAGTAATTCACTTGCAAATATAACTTTCTCAGGCTGAGCAAAGGCTTTCAGTCCCACCGAAAGCCTGTGCATTATCAGCGAGCTAATGGTTTGACTGACAGTACTTGCTCCAGTCTGTGAAATGAGTAATTGGAAATAAAACTGATGTCTTACGCCTGCAAGCAATTAATAATTGGAACTCCAGCAGGGAATAGCCAGGAATAGATTTGAGTTACAATTCCAGAACAGTGCAACTTCTGAAGATGAAATATGTGAACAAGATAGGAGACAGAATTTATGGAGAGACCTTTGCAGAGATATCCACATGCAGTATTTTGTTAGCTCTCTACCTGATGCAAGCGTGTTCTGTGTATGAAGCATGAAGACACAAAAGTATTAAATGATGGTCTTCCAAGTATGTACTTTTTTGTTTGCTTGGTTTTTTCACGCACAATGTGTAGTTTAGGCATTTAGAGATTGTCCTACGGCTTAGTTGAAATTACAATTTTAAAACGTAAACCGTTGATGTGAGTTCTGTTCAGTTAAGTCTCATTTTATGATCACACTGTTCGTTCTGTGAGACTAGACATAAACCTTGAGGGTCTGGGGGAGGTGTTTATTCACCTGACTAGCTTATCATACTGAGAGCAGGACTTTCCAGTGAGGCCTCCTCTGGGCTGGAAATCCAATCTTCTCAGTGCTTACACAGAGCTACATTTCCAGGTTTATTTAAAATGATTAATAACATTCAACAAGTATGAAATGCCTGCATTATTTTTATTGAAGGTGATCCCTTTGTTTTGAAGAATTTAGGTTTTCTATTCCTCAGATGGCCAACTACATAAAAGTAATTTTATGTTTTGTTTGGTTTCTCTGAATACTAGTGGTGAAGTATTTGGTGAGAGCATATAGGCTAGCCGCTTACAAACTGGTTTGAAGTTAGTCAGCCTGCTATGCGTGCTGCTACCACCATGTAATTTGATTTGATTAAAAATTGTATTGGTGTATAAGATGTGGTGCACTTCAAAATCATAGAGACATCATAAGGACATTTTCTACCCTTAATGGGATACATCTGTGAATTATAGAAGTTCAGAATGCCACTCTGGTCATTAGCTATCACAATATTTTAAGGATGATAAGCTATAAGATCGCGGCTCATGTTTTAAAGTGCATCTTGAATCCTTCTTCGGTGTGACATTATTCCTGGTGACTTTAAGACAAAAACATTTAGCGGGAGACAGTGTAGGTAATCATGTAGGTAATGTTACTATTCTTGGGTGAGATGAGGGTGACAGTGAAGTCCAAGCAGAAGTGTGTCAGATTTAATTACCAATAAAATATTCCATGAACTCTTTCTGTGGCTTACAGTTTGCTGGACAGTCATTTGTTTTTGATAAACAGGATAAATGGTTAATGATACGAAATACACTCACCTAAAGGATTATTAGGAACACCATACTAATACTGTGTTTGACCCCCTTTCGCCTTCAGAACTGCCTTAATTCTACGTGGCATTGATTCAACAAGGTGCTGAAAGCATTCTTTAGAAATGTTGGCCCATATTGATAGGATAGCATCTTGCAGTTGATGGAGATTTGTGGGATGCACATCCAGGGCACGAAGCTCCCGTTCCACCACATCCCAAAGATGCTCTATTGGGTTGAGATCTGGTGACTGTGGGGGCCAGTTTAGTACAGTGAACTCATTGTCATGTTCAAGAAACCAATTTGAAATGATTCGACCTTTGTGACATGGTGCATTATCCTGCTGGAAGTAGCCATCAGAGGATGGGTACATGGTGGTCATAAAGGGATGGACATGGTCAGAAACAATGCTCAGGTAGGCCGTGGCATTTAAACGATGCCCAATTGGCACTAAGGGGCCTAAAGTGTGCCAAGAAAACATCCCCCACACCATTACACCACCACCAGCAGCCTGCACAGTGGTAACAAGGCATGATGGATCCATGTTCTCATTCTGTTTACGCCAAATTCTGACTCTACCATCTGAATGTCTCAACAGAAATCGAGACTCATCAGACCAGGCAACATTTTTCCAGTCTTCAACTGTCCTATTTTGGTGAGCTTGTGCAAATTGTAGCCTCTTTTCCCTATTTGTAGTGGAGATGAGTGGTACCCGGTGGGGTCTTCTGCTGTTGTAGCCCATCCGCCTCAAGGTTGTACGTGTTGTGGCTTCACAAATGCTTTGCTGCATACCTCGGTTGTAATGAGTGCTTATTTCAGTCAAAGTTGCTCTTCTATCAGCTTGAATCAGTCGGCCCATTCTTCTCTGACCTCTAGCATCAACAAGGCATTTTCGCCAACAGGACTGCCGCATACTGGATGTTTTTCCCTTTTCACACCATTCTTTGTAAACCCTAGAAATGGTTGTGCATGAAAATCCCAGTAACTGAGCAGATTGTGAAATACTCAGAGCGGCCCGTCTGGCACCAACAACCATGCCACGCTCAAAATTGCTTAAATCACCTTTCTTTCCCATTCAGACATTCAGTTTGGAGTTCAGGAGATTGTCTTGACCAGGACCACACCCCTAAATGCATTGAAGCAACTGCCATGTGATTGGTTGGTTAGATAATTGCATTAATGAGAAATTGAACAGGTGTTCCTAATAATCCTTTAGGTGAGTGTATATGACTATAGTAAAAATTTAAGTAAGAAAATGTATTAGAGATATTGATAGTAGGAATTACAGGATTTTATTAGCACACTTTTGTTATTGTATTGTAAACCTCAGCTAACAGATAACAATTAACAAGTAAATAAACATACCAGGGAATACTTTTTATTGTAATATTTAATTTCAGCATTTGCTGGGCAGTCTACATCATGCAAGCCTTTTCTATTCCTGATACATCAAAGATCTTGATTTGAGTGGAAGAGACAGATATAACCGTTTCGCTTTGTGTATATTTCTTGCAATCACATATTTGTAAAAAGGCCCTCTGTTACCAGAATGTCTACCTATTCAAACATACCTTTTGGGGAAAAAAGAAAGAAAAAGAACGAACAGTTTGCCTCATTTTCCATGACCAGTATTGACAAGTAAGAGAGATGGTGCCAGCTGTTTAACAGAAGGGCACATTTAACATTCAGTGCATGTACAGTTTTTGTAGCAGGATCTTGTGTGGGTGGACTGGTTTAGGTTTTTATTCGCCTCAGACCTAAAGCTGGGATCAAATACGAAGGCTCTAAGCACAATGATAATGTTTATTTACTGTATTTTCCGAACTATTCTACTGCTGCCTACTGTATAACTATTTTAAGACACAGATTACAGTTTATAGCTGAGATCGACCAAATTATTGTATTTTACAGAAAAAAACATAAACAAAAGGTTGACTACAAATGGAATATAATTACCATTTGACGTGTACTTTGTCAAAATGCGTATTTTACAAATTAAAAGCCTAAAGCTGTTTGACCATAAGGGACCAATGGGTTCCACTGATGTGTCACTGTCTTGGAGTGTGAGTGCATACCCGCAATTTGTCTGATGTGATTTTTATGCATTCATTGGAAAAGATTACACAGCCACATTTGAAAGGAGTTGTACTGAGTAATAATAGATGTCTGAAATAGTAATCTTTTTGCTATTTCGTGAGTGAACTATGTGGTTGAAGAGCAAACATGACACTGTATATTAGTACAAAATACAAGCAGTAAACCGAGTTTCATTATAGCACATTCTAGGAAAGATAAAACCAGTGCAGGATGAGATTTGGTTAAAATCAGAACAAAAGAAGTGACGCAACCCATGGGAAAGCATCATACGCTTTAAATAAAATACACAGTGTAGTTTATTGTGACACACATGATGACAGTATTTTTTGTGTGTGAGTCTAATTTAAAAAGGGAATAGTCCATTTCTTTAAAAATAATAATTCCATATCATGTAATACACAAGTCAAATTCCTTCAAATCACAAATACTGAACTTTTGAAGAGCTGTATCTGTCCAACTTTTATCTGACTGGAAAAGGTGTGAGGTGAGTTGCGTCTTCTGATAGAACATGCATCACCTCCCAGATGGAAATCCCCCCGTGTTCATTTCCAGTAAGCATATGAGGGGAGCGATGGCCTGATGGTGAACTAGCGCTGAAAATGGGGTCACAGGTAGACAGCTGTGGCATGTGGTTGATCTGCTGGTCACGGGGTCTTCAGCGTTGAAAGGTTTAGAGACAGTGGGTGGGCATTAAGGAAATAAAAGGCTTGACAAATTCCTCTTGAGGAAAGAAAACCAGAATACCTGACTTTGAGAGTCTAATGTACTAATGAAGAAGATCATTATTATGGATTTAAAAGGAAAAATTTGGTCTTTATCATCAGTCTCGTGATCATCTTGCTTCTTACATTTTACTCTCTGGTGTAATTTTCTGTGAAGCGAGGACTGACATAGTAATATAGAGAATCCTGCAAATGACACAACTCAAGTGTGAAAAGTCTATGAAGTGGAAGGACATTCACTCCAAATGGAAGCAGTGGCAAGGTATTAAAATTGTATTTAATTATCCCTCGGCTGGTTTAAACTTCTAACACAATCTTCGAGGTTCACATAAACCACTACATGTGTGCTTTCAGCTGCTTTTCCCGTTATGCATCAGAGAACAGTAGTGCTTTTGTAAGACTTTCCATAATGATTGTTCATTAGGTCTACAGCTGAGAAGGTGAATGCTTAAGAAGCTCCTTTCTTCTTCATGAAACCAGATTTCGAAGGAGGTAAAGGATATCCTCTGCAATGGAACAAAAACGCTTTGTGTTACAACTTACAGTACGTTACTGCCCTAAGATAACAGATACCAGGCGTATTGGATCAGACTCGAAGGCCAACCACATATTACTTTAATGTGCACATTCAGCAAGCATAATGCTCCAGATGTTTCTATAAAGGAGATGTTTCTTGCAGCTAGATGATAGTACGAACATGACTATTGTGAACATATTAAATCATAATGTTGTAATGATAATCCTGGTAATAAAGTGCTATTTGTACTAACACCACTACAACTACATGAATGAATAACCTTAACAGTAAGTGTGAGTTGCTGTTCATTGCATTAATTTGACCGCTATCCTTTTTTGGTGGGGTCATGTTCATCAATCAATTTTGATGTACAGTCATAGAAACTATCATTACGAACTACAGATTGAAACCTGTTTGTCTGTGAACTCTGAAAACAATGGGGGTTCCTCAAGTCATCCCCTCAGTGCTCTGTGTGTACAGCAGGGCCTGACGTACACTGTAAAGAACGAGCTGAGATGGTATTAAATGAGTTTTGATACCCGACATGTGAAAGAATTCTCTCAGTCAGCATGACAAGCAGTCAATAACCCCAGCCTTATTAAAGTGACTCATGAAGTCTCTTTACAGGTCTTTTCTCCCTGGGGAGGAGAAGGCTTCGGCATTTCTACATTTGCTTTCATTTTTATGCAATTGATCATGCTTTCTCCTGTCTTCTCTTTTACTCACCCGTTCTACCTTTTCCCTCTTTTCTTTCCTTTTATTTTACTATCATCCATCAACATCTCAGATGATTCTGTCGCTAAAATGGTATCCAGCTTCACGCTCTCTTTAGAAACCCCCCTACTTATCCCTCGTCTCCTCTCATGGGCTGCTATCTGTCTGCTGTATGTGTCTGTTAAGACATTGTGGGGTCTATCCCAATAACCAACGGATGATCTTATTACTGCAGAAACCTCGGATTTAAAATCACCTGAAGCATTTCAAAATAAGCACCTGTTACTTAGCAACAAAATACAGCACCTTTTTATATTCCCATATACATAAGATTAAGGTTTAATTAGGTTGTCACTGCTCTTATACCCTTGAGCACTTAAAGGTGATGTAAGTGAAACTGCATTTTTTAGGCACGAAACAGTCCTGTAGGCAAGCTTTGTACAAGGACTGGTTCATCGCGTGGCTTTTAGTATCTGTTTTTTAATAACATTTCATTTCCTGGTATTGGTTGTAAGACTCGTATTCTGCTGCAGGCAACTGTTCTCCACACACATTGTTTTTAATTTAAAACTGGTTATTGACGGTCCACATAATAGACTCAGTTAAGGCTCAGTTGTAAAGTCAAATGTTAAAAAAATACTTATGTTCGGCAGCAATTCATAATACCTCTTTAATATCTCACCCATCTTTCATTAGGCCTATTAGAATGAGGGTTTGCAGTACAAGTCTTGGGATTTTTTTACATCAATTCGATTTTTGAATGGTTTGCAGTGCTTTGAGACAGCAGTTTATAGTGTTTCCTCAAGGTTAACAATCAATTGTTTTTGTTAAGTGTTACAGAAAACAGCTATTTAAGACCCCACTGAACTTCATAGGCGGCGAACCAGTGGGGTGTAATAGATATGCTGATGGGTTGTAAACCACAACAAGTACTACAGCAGCAAACTTCATTTCTGATAACATGCATGTTTTCCAGTACAAGCTGTTGGATTAAGATCCTCATCTCAGTATACATTCAAATGACAAACCGCAAATCTGTCATTCTTCCTCCGAGTGCTTTTTATCATGTTTTATTTATTGAAATAAGCAATAAAACGAGCAATAAAACACAAGAACTGCATCGCACTGGCTTTAGTGATGAAAGATCACATATCACAGATGTAATAATTTTGCCGGAGAGAAAGAGAGTTGGAAACTCCCAGGTGTGTGCGTGGTGCAAGACCTACTTTCTTAGTCCCAGTGAGGTGCAGGAGGCAGGATGTTGCTATGGGTGAGCTTGTAGCTTGTCCCACTTTATTGTATCCCTACCCATGCTAAAATAGACCTGCAGGAGCTAATGAGGTCAGTAAAGGTGACTTCATATCTTCTGAGTGTGGAGTAGAGACATATTTGTCTTTTAAACTTAAGTCATCAACATACAAGAAAGGATTATTTTTGGTATATTAAAAGAAAAGAATGTGTAGGCCTGTTTTGCATCTTAAAGACCCATAGCTAGAAGATTAAACATTGTGCGGTACCTTTTTCTTTAAAAGAATATTACTTTAGATAAATTGAATATTTTTTCGTTTTACTGCAGAACTTTAGCTTTTGAAATACACTGTTTTTAATGTATCGATTTACATTTCTGTGTAGGCCAGTGAGGACACCAAACTGTTATGCAAATGAAAGGTTTCCTTGGCAATCCCTGAAAATGAATGTCAACGCTGTGATACAAGTGCTGCAGGGTAGAATAAAATGGCATAGAGTGTAGGAGGTTTTATTCATTTAACCTGCAGCTAATGCTTTTTGTTGTGTTTTTTTTTTCTTTCCAGTGGCAGACCTTCTCTGCCGTTTATATCATTCTGTAACAGTTTTGTTGTAGAAATAATATATAAAGTAAAGAGAAGCTTAGGTTTGCTTTTGTCTTAATATATGCTTCAGTAGTGCATCATTTTTCCATAGTCAAGTTATTACTCCTTTGGTATTTTCAAATATCGTTTTAGAATATTCGATTTTTTAATGCAAATCATTATTTATTTTTTAGCTTGTCTCTTAAACACTCTATTGCTTATAATGTTTTACAAATGCAACACATTTTTATGATTGATAGATAGATTGATTGATTATTTAATGTAATGGTCTGAAATAACATTTCCTAATCTTACTCTTAAGTACATATTTCGTATCTGTAATTCTTTCTAAACAGAATGTCTGTGACTCTATTGTAAAATGAGGTGGAGTTGATGGTTTTGAAGGCAGCTTCACATTTTACAGCTCAAAATGAACATGAACAAATATTACCAGGACAGTTTCATGATTTTGAATGTTTAGAGGAATCTTCTCTACCAGTTCATGTTTGTAATTACCATAAAGTGCCCATTCAGTTTAATTTTGTTTTCACAAAGCACCTTAACAAATGGAAGTCAATACTACTTAAGGGAAAAGCTGCTATATTTCATTCTTATTCAAGTTATTCAATACTTTTGCAGCTGGCCACAGGACTCAGCTCTGATCCCCAGCAGCTCTCAACAGTGCAGCCAAGCCGCGAGTAATTCACTGAAAAACCTATACTAGTTATCTGTGTGTATATATCTTAAATGTCCTTTATTTTAGTAAAGATAAGGACATATTGGTATTTTATATGCAATGTAATGAAGTGTTAAAGTGTAATACGTTTTTAGATTGAGGTTACAATCCTGCACAGCTTGGGGTCCACAAGAAACAGGTTGGAGAAGTGTGGATTTATCGAAAGGGAGAGACAGCCATACTACCAGATAGGATAACAAGCACAGAGATGGAGCTTAATACTTTATTACTTTAATACACTGATAAGATACCCTAAAATAATTTGTATCCCTGTCTGAAGGGAAAATGTTGAAGTTTAAGGTAATGTAGCAACACTCACTACTTTCTCATCCTTGCCCAATAAATGTACCTTCTTCCTTCAGCCAATTCTCTTGATTGTACCGTAAAAGATTGTTTCGCGCCTTGGTCAAAGGCGATATATAAATATAAATAAATAAAATAAATCAATAAATAATGCACACCTACTTAAAATAGAATGTGATTCTTTTAAATACATGTAATGTTTGTTCTTGTTTTGTTATGTATTATAATGTTCTTATCATGTGTGAATTATGTGGCTCACATACACATGCCTAAAATCACACCTGTGCTACTACTGGTGGGAACCACTACCCTGTGCTATACAGTTACCAACCTGCTACTAGATAAATGACAATCCCTCTGTCCTGTGTGAGCCATTTCCACAAGTTGGAAATAAGCTGTTATACTGAAACCTATAGTCATATAATCAAAGCTTAATTGCTGCTAAAGTATATATGTGACTTTAATTATGCTGATATATATATATATATATATATATATATAATGTCTTCATAGTAACAAGCAAAATGATTTGTGCTGCCATCAGAGAAAGGAAATAGTTATAATCATTAGGGAGCAATTGCTATGGATTAACCCATGTTGAGGTAAATACTGCTATATCTCTATCTATCTATCTATCTATCTATCTATCTATCTATCTATCTATCTATCTATCTATCTATCTATCTATCTATCTATCTATCTATCTGTGTGTATGTGTTTGTGTGGCTAGATAAAGGTAAATCTTGAATTCATTCATCAACATTTCAATAGCAAATCAGGCAGAAGTGTATATATATTTTTTTTTTAGTGGAAAAAGTTGTGGGTTCAGTACCAGGTTGGGGACACTTTACCTAGATTGCTCCTGTTAAAATCCTCCTATGCCAGTGGGTACTTGTATGTACAAATAATACATTTTTGTCAATAGTAATTTGCTTTGGATAAGGGTGTCTGATAAGAAATATAATAATAACTGTCAAATTTGAAATCTTATGCAGTGAGTTTTGGTTATCAAAGCTAAACAACATTTTCAGCTGCCTTTAATTTTTTTTCCATGTTCTGCTATTGTACTTTTTATTTTTTTCAAATAAACAGTCTTATGAAATATGTCGACTATTGTTCAGAGGTGACCTATCAGCAGGGAGTTGCTGTAATGAAGAAAGCATACAGTAATGTGGAAACTGGCCAGAATTATCACTGCTTTTATTAGCACTTGTGCTTGGAAGTGTGAATTGATTAATATTTGTTATACCTGTCATGGTCCGGGACGCGGGACGCGGCAACAGGGGACCCAGTTGCGGTGCATGGTAGAGGTGGTCAAACAGGCATGGGTCAAATACCAGCAGGACAGGGCAGTCAAGGGCTAGGCAAAGACGTGGTTGTGGTAACAGGCAAGGGTCAGCGATCAGGCAAACAGGCAATCAGTGGAAGTCCAAAGTCGTGGTCAGGAGGAAAAGCGAGTGGTCGAGGAATCAAAGATATAACAAGGCACAGGGAGAGAATGATTGAAGATGCAGGTAAACTGACAAAACTTTTGCGATGAGAGAAGGGTTGAGCACATCACAAGCAGGAACCCAGGAGCACTCCTCTGGACCGTATCCCTCCCAGTCCACCAAGTACTGCAGGTGGCCCTGGAGGCATCGGGAGAGGGGGAGCTGGGGGAGGTGTCTGGAGGCTTTGGACTGTGTGCAAGTGGAGCAGGCACCGACGAACCTGGTGACGTCATGCACAAAACCAGGCCACCAGAATCTTCCCCGAACCAAGGCGACTGTGCAGCTGACACCTGGGTGGCTGGAGGCAGGAATCGAGTGGATCCACCGCAGCAAGTGGGGATGCACTGCTGACGGGACTTAGGTCTGGTTCGCTGGACAGGTGGAAGGAGCCAGATCAGAGGCATGCTGAATCTGGTCCCAGATGCTCCATTGATTGGGAGCCAGAATGCAGGAGGGAGACATAATGGAGTTTGTGTACTGAGGAGAAGGAGAGGAGTCAAACTGGTGAGAGAGGGAGTCCGCCTTGATGTTCTTTGATACCGGGGCGACAGGTGAGTGTGAACTGGAATCTGGTGAAGAAGAGTGCCCAGCATGCCTGACGAGTGTTGAGTCATTTCGCTGACAGGATGTATTCTAAGTTCTGGTGGTCAGTCAGAACCAGTAAGGGATGTGTGGTGCCCTCTAGCCAGACTCTCCACTCCTTGACAACGAGGAGCTCACGGTTGCCAATATCATAGTTGCGCTCTGCTGGTGACAGCTTTCGGGAGAAGAAGGCTGTCCGTGTCGCTGGGAGAGCAGAGCCCCCACTCCGGATTCAGAGGCATTCACCTCCATGATGAATGGGAGAGAGGGGTCTGGGTGTCTGAAGATGGGAGCTGTGGTAAACAGAGTCCATCCAGTTGAAAGTCTGGGGGGATCCCTTTAACAGAGAAGTTAGTGGAAAGGCGACAACTGAAATTGCGGATAAACCACCGATAAAAGTTGGCAAAGCCCAGGAAGCGTTGTAGCTCCTTCACAGTGCCGGACATCGGCCAGTCGCTGACAGCGTTCACCTTCTCCAGGTCCATGTGCATGCTGCTGGCATTGATGACGTAACCCAGGAACCCCACGCGCTGGCAGTGCCACTTCTCAACCTTGACGTAAAGCTCGTTGCGCAGTAGATACTGGAGCACCTTTCACACCTGGGAAACATGCTCAGACAGGGAGGCAGAGTAAATCAAGGTGTCATCAATGTAGACCATGACAAACTGATCTAGGAAGAATCTCAGAGCCTCATTCATGAACACCTGGGAGACAGAAGGGGCATTTGCGAGACCGAATGGCATGACGAGGTAATCGTAATGGCCCGTGTGTGTAATGAATGTTGTCTTCCATTCATCCCCCTCTCGAATCCGGATGAGCTTGTAGGCGCTGCGCAGGTCCAGTTTGGTAAAGTAACAGGCTCCTCTTATTTGCTCCAGGGTGGCTGGCACTAAGGGCAGTGGGTACCAGTACTTCACCGTCACTGCATTGAGCCCCCTGTAGTCAATGGAGGGCTGAAGACCGCCGTCCATCTTAGAGATGAAAAAGAAGCTGGCAGCGGCAGGTGACATGGAAGGACAGATGATTCCCAGATCCAGAGCCTCCCTGATGTACTCCTCCATGGCCTGTGACCCTTGGTCGTAGTAACAAGCAAGTGTCAGGCGATCAGGCAAACAAGCAATCAGGGGAAGTCCAAAGTCGTGGTCGGGAGGAAAAGCGAGTGGTTGTGGCATCAAAGATAAAACAGGGCACAGGGAGAGAATGCTCGGAGATGCAGGTAAACTGACAAAACTTTGCGATGACTTAGAGTTAATGAGGGGTTTAAATGTGGAGCAGAGAACTAAGTTGGAGGTACAGGATGAATGGGAGCAGAGGGTGATCACAGAAGTGCACAGGGGTTTCAGGAATGTTGATTGAATGAATGGAGCTTGGAGAAGAGACTGACAGGGAAGGGTGATGGCAACATCTATTGGGGAAAAGTGGAAGTGCTTGGACTGGGAGAAGAGAGTGCTGCTCTGTAGCCGTGACAATACCCTTGATTGCTTGAACCAAAACAGTCTAAATAAGGGGCATGGGGGATTTGTAATCTTGTGGGAAAGCAGGCATCACTATAAAATCCTCATACATAACTTTTTTTTTTTATTATTATTTAGTTTTATTTCTTTTTTGAAATGCATATACAGCTCGATGTTGATTATGTTTACATTAATATTGGACTATCTAAATATATTGTATCATTTTAAATACTTCATATATCATTTAGAAACTTGAATGCATGGTTGAAATATGATAGAGTTCAGTTCTGTTTTTCTCTTTCACTCAAAAGATGGTAAGGCTAAAAAAGGAATAATTTTCCCTTTCCGAAACCCAGGTCAGTAGATGTGAGCCGCACATTAAATGGCTTAATTTCCACAGTCATTAATATTTTCTTTTAGCTAAATAATTAAGTACATTGAGGCTTTTCCCTCAGAGTATTCATTAGTGACGTCGATATCATAAAAAAGAAAAGTTTCTCGAATTGTCACATGGTCTAATTAGTTTTGGAAGAACTTATTCAGTTGCTTTAATATGCTGTGACTAGGATGTAGAGATGTATTGTGGTGTTTGCCATTACTTGTTGGCTTAGGGCACATTTATTATGTATGGTCTATGAAATCTCACAATAAAATCCACCACAGATACCAATGTCT
Organism: Amia ocellicauda; assembly: GCF_036373705.1. NCBI lineage: Eukaryota > Metazoa > Chordata > Actinopteri > Amiiformes > Amiidae > Amia > Amia ocellicauda. The sequence goes on along the minus strand of NC_089865.1, from coordinate 9,291,453 downwards.
CTTCTAGAAAACGGCACATGTCTCTGAGATTCTAAAAACATGCTGCCTTCAATATGTTATGTAGTTATCAAGGAATAAAACGAATGATAGACACTAATTTTAACAAATCTGCCCCTGTATTAGCCATAGCCTGGTCTTGGAACCTGATTAGCCTTTCATAAGAGCGGAGAAATGATGGGTAAGCAATTTCTTTAGAGCAAGACATGAGTTTACATATGGTGTTTGGAAGATTACAAAGTTACCCCCCCTCAAAATCTGATGCATTTTTGTTTTGCATTCATCAGCACATTAATCTTTTCCTTCTAGAGGAACCCAATTTTGTTGATATGTCTTGGCCCCTTGCATTAAACCCTAGGAGATGATTCAGGGAGAAAGGGAAACACCCCTTTACATCTCCTTCACTGTGGACATCGATGTTAATGGTTAAAGGAGCTGGATCTGACTTTGCCAGGGATAGTTTGTTTGGTGGCTGAGGTACAAAGACTATCATTATTGTGTTAATGGAGCAAGGCTGTCCCTTCATTCAGGTAATGTATTTTAAATAACAAACAATGACATTTGCATAGTTATGCCTGTATTCAAATCTTAGATCTAAGTGTTTTGTTACAAAGATGTGAAAAAACTACAGTGGAGTACAGAGGTATTTTCAAATGTCACAAATAAGCACATTTAAGTTTTTTATATATTTGCTGTCCGTTAGTACAACTTTCTTCCTTAATAGGTACATTTTTGACAAGGTGACTTCAGTACAGGACACAAAGAGTCTTTGCAGTAATTCGTTCCAGGCTGAGATTGTACAGCTGATTTACTTGCCAGCTTCTGGAAGACATGGATCGAATCTTGTTGGGATTCCAGATGAAATGAGTTCAATGTTCTCAAGTTGTCCCCCAGACAACATAAGTTAATATTCTAAAACCACCACATAATTGTCACATTTACTGACGTCCTTTAACGATCCAAGACTGGAAGCTGGAATATAAGAACACTTACAAAGCGCATAGATGATGATTTAGCATTTCCTAATGAATATTTCTTTGCTTATTGCCACTTCTACTGTGTATCATATTTTGATATGATGGTAATAATAATAACAATAACAATATAAACATGCACAAATGTCAGCTAGGCCTGGAATGGCATTTACTGTGTTCCACATACATTCACCCCTCTGCCCCCTCCCCAAAAAGCTGAAAACAAAATGCATGAATATGTTCCTGATTTCACCTTGAATCTTTTGACTTTTGTGGTTTACTTGACGAAATCCATTATAAATGCTGGGGTTGTCAAATCCTGCTTTTTTTTTTTTTTTTTTTAAACTGTCTCGCCCTTGATGCATGATTTCTGGTGCCATAGCCTGATAATAGATGCAACGGCAACAATATCACCTTTTAGTCCCTTGTCTGTGCTGTAGAGATATCTTGGTTTCATGTCTCTTGGAAGCATGTTCTAAAAAAAGTCTGTGTGAGAATATGATGCCGGATTATTTGACGTTTGCCCTTGCCTTGGAGTGTCAGAGTACCACTTCACATTGAATACACAGACTATTTCATTCTCTCTTGGAATTTACTACTTCATCAGATTGACTTAAAAAAATGACAAAACTGAATTGCTATGACTAAGCAGTGAATAGATGCAATAACATCCTGGTTATGTAGAATTGAACAGACTAATTACGTTTTGTGTTGTGAATGTGATATATGACATTGTTTTACATGGCTCAGACACTGTATAACTGAGTATTTGATGTAGTTGCCCAGGTAGGCACAGGTACTGATGTTTGGCCTTGCAGGTTTTCTTATCAAGAGCTTAGGGTTGTAAAGGATGGATTATGGTGGAAACAGTTATTAGTGTCAAATCTAGTTAAGCTTTATGTGACACTTTTCTTCATACTCTTCACATGGATTGAGTTAATCAAATAATGTTTTATATATTTTAGGCTGAAAGGAAATAAGTATATTAGTCTAGAGGCCTATATGGCTTGTGTTCTTTTAAATCCCAGACGCTGACTCGTGAAAGAGTATGCTTAAAAAATAAAAAAGGAATGCTTATATTTGTAATGAAGATGCCTTTCTACGGCTCTCCTTGTATATTTTATTGTTTTGAAATCTGGCAAACACATTTTCATTAAAAGTACCACCATCATGTGCAACAAGATCATTCAGGTTTGGTTCTTGCTTTTATCCTGAGCTACATCAGAGCTTTAGCATGTCATTGTTTCGACCTTCTGCTATAATAAGTTGCACAAGAAGCTGACTAATTTATCTCACACAGCAAAACTATGTCAGGCTGCTTCCAAAGGGGCTAGACTTCTATTATGTTAGCTTAAAAAATAAACCATGAGGTCTCATGTCTTGATATAGTAACTATTAAAGCAGAATTAAAGAAAAAAACACACTTTAACTTTTTAAAGCATGTAGTTTTTTGGTTCTAAAGTTAAAGCTATGATGGCTAAGAATGTAACTAATCCCTATTTTAATTGTAACCCTGGCAATGACAGGAATGGCTCAGACATTTCTGGTAAACACAGGCAAAAAAAAGATAAAACCCATTATCTGAAACGATAGTGTTTCTCTTGGTGTTCCATTTCTGATTTTGGCAGACAGTGAAACGTTCCTGTGTTGTCCATCTTTAAAAGCTCCTCTCCCTCTCAGACATAGTACTGATCATCTTGCAAGATGAATCTTCTCATGTTTTGCACTGAAATTAAAAAATATGTTTTCAATATTGCAGATTATATTTCTGTAGTACAAGCTCTTCAGGAAATTCAACTCTTAGTAATAATAAAAAATTACTTAGCGACAGCCTTTTGCTTTGGAAGGCAGTTCTAGACACCGACAGAAACATGGACTGTGGCCACGCGACTTCCACCCGAGTCATAGGAGGAAGCGTGAATGAGAAAGCATTTGTGTACCGGAAGAACCTGGCAGAGACCCACAACGAACTGAAAATACTTTGTTGTGCTGCTGACAAAAGTAAATGACCTTAAAGTAAGAGGTTAAAAACTAATTATCGTCAAAACATGGCCTAAAACCTAAAAAACAACTTCTTCTTTGGTGAGAGATTTATCGTGCTGATGTTAGATCATCAAATGTAATTTATTGAAACTTCAGTCTCGTTTATGACTACTTTGGATGATAATGTTCTCTCTTAAAACTATGAATGGTATTGGAATGGAATTTATTGATGGTAATACACACTTCAATATATTCTCCCATCCACCTGCTTTTTTGTGTTATACCATAATAAAGATCATAATATACAGACTTCTCCTGGGTATAATATTGTTCAATGGTATAATAAACAACTGTCTGTTGGCTGCTGAAATATACTGATGCAATGCTGTATAAAATTCCTTGTTCACTTTTGCTGACTTCTCTCTTTTCCATGATTTATGCAACTATATTTATTGCTCCTGGAGAGAGTGCTGTACTCTTCTGAAATGCAAGTCTTCAACTATAGAATTATGCTCTTTAAGGTTACTGGAGTAAACTGTACTCCGCCATATACATATTAGTACCATGCAACATTTGTTTGCTTTGGGGTCCTGGTTCCACTTTACCAGTCACAGGGTGAGTCAGTCTGAAATTTGAAACCAGCATTGCCAGGATTTCAGCCTCCTTTTTAACCACAGTGCCACATAATATGTAGGATACTGGAGCGACGCAAGGCTTTGAACACCTAGGTAATAAATGAGAAGCTGAAAACAATTATTTGAGGCAGCTGACTGTTACCACTAAGTGCTGGACATCTTATCATTTCAATTTACTTGATAGAAATGTCCAGTGCTCTTATGTAAATAATATTTTATATGTAGGCTGCTACTTTCCGCACATGAATCTCCCTCTCTCTGTGCTGCTTTGATTTTCATTAATATGGGTGGGTGTGTTTGTGCATGTCTTTTGTGATCTGTATTGGCAGAATAACTGACAACACCTAAAAGAAAGTGGTGTCATCACTGTACAAGTTCACAGAACTGCTGCAGCTCGGTGCAACTAACCTACACAATGAGAGATCACTTTGAGTCTGTAGGGTCATGCCTGCTGCATGCTTTCATATCTTAATTTTGCTTTTACTTAAAATGTTTTTGTTTTTTGTGTTTGTTTGTTTAATTTGGCATCTTAAAATATATGTCCCCAGTATTACAAAAGTGACATGTTCTCAATAGCATTAGACAGTGTTTGATTGCAGTTAACATCCAGCTTGGTTTTAATCATTCATAATGTATTAATTCATTCATTTATTCCTGATCTGGGAAAAGAGACCTGCTGTTTTTTGAACATTATACAAGTTTTCCCAGGGAACAGTAGGACAATAAAAAGTTATTTTTTAATATGACGGAATGGAAATATAGTTTAAATAAAAACTTAAGACCAACCATGCTTTGTTGGAACAGTGGTGTAAATCCAGTTTATTTTCCAGAGGACAGAAAAACTAAATTGAAAAAACAAAATGCTTTAACTACTTACCCTCTCTCATAATTCAGCCTTACACTTTCAGTATAGTCCAATAGCAATACCTAAAATCCCAAGATGTCTTATACTTATACAATTGAATCTCTAAATGTTCTTGGTCTGGGAAACTGATTTTTTTTTTACAACACTACAGTCTGTCCTAGTTAATTTTATTATAGGCAGACTTTAATGACATTGGCAAATGCCTAGCAATATATCTTGTACAGGAAAAGCATGTCTTATGAAAATAAAATTACAAAAATGGTTCTTCACTGAAAAATAGACCGACATTGTATTGGTCTCCGTACAACATCTTTAATGCTGAAGTTGGAGGTAAACGGCTGGAATGCAACAGTAGCAGAGCAATACATAGCTTTGAGGGTACAGAAATTTGAAGCTTGTTGCGGGTATCATTCAAAACATTTTAAAACACTCTGAAGATCAAAGTACCTTGTAGGGGAATAGCTCTTACACACACACACACACACACACACACACACACACACACACAAATACAAATGAGTAAATGTGTTTACTGTTATACACCTGCATGACAATCAGTCCATAAAATAGTACAGTAATGTGACAAAAGCTGAACCTTAAAATTATACATTCTAATTCCAATCTAGAACTTGGAATTAGACTAGATCTAGACTAGACAGTTGTTTGTAGTAACTGTCTGAGTTCTTAGTTGAAAACCTTTTTCGTAACTTTTATAAACTAGTTTGTGTAGTTTTGAACATAAGATGATTTAATTATTCCATTAAATCCATCCATTACTGTGAGGTTACATGCTCTATGGTTAAATACAGGGGATAATTCTCTTCCAAATATTCAAAAGCACTGAATAAAAATAATTAAAGCACCTAACAGTGATGTTTTTTTAAAGTAGTTTAGTTCTCCATTCATGATGATAATTTTTTGTATGGTGTTCCTCTTACAGATATTGTGAAAAGCAAAGAACAAGTATGGTTTTATAGAAGCACATGTGGCTGTGTAGGCATAATTCAATATATTTAAAAAACATTTTGTAAAATAAAACTTTCCTTGGAGAAAGGGTTTCAATGGTTTCCTTCGAGAAAGCCATGGCTCTAGCCTTTCCTGCAATTTGATCTGTTTACAAGTGTGGAAAGAATGTCAAATTGCATTTCACTCAGTGACATATTCCATATTTCAATCACACTGCTCAGCTGAGGAGAGCTGTACGCTTTAATGGTTCATCTTATTTATATTCAGATTCTGATAACTCAGAAAAGTGCTTGCTATGCCAGCAGTCAGTACACCTTGGACAATATCCATGAATGAGCTGTGTAGAGGATGCCATTGGTAGCTATTGTTAAGAAGGAGCCATTTTGTTTTGGCAGTTCATTTCTGTTGTGTGGATTTGGGCTTGTTTGTACGATTAGAATAAGGATACGTTAAAAGCCCATTGTGATACATTTGAAAATAACTGTGGTTGGACCCATATACATGTTAAATCCCAGTACCATATTTCTCACAGATTCCTGCATGTGAATGTTTCCATACACTGAGGATCATAGCTATTTCTGACAGATACCCATGATTGATTTTGAAAGTGTATGATTTAGAACACTCTTAAATAATGGATCATCATTATGTTTATACTCATAATCAATCTGAAATTGAAATAAGGGTGACTTCTCTTTCAGCCACAAAAACATCTGCTAATAATTGTCTCAAACGCAAGACTAAGGAGTGATTCTGTTGAAGGGGCCTGTTTGATTTCCCTGCTCAAAAGATGAATGTATTTGGTAGTACAGAATGCACAGCCACATCATAAAGTAAATCTTTATTTCAATTACAGTTAATGTCAGCAAAAGTATGCTGATTGGACTCAATGCAGATGTTTTTCTTTACATTTTGTTCGTCTTGTAAACAGCTTTGTTTAAGAATATAAGGCTGATTATACGTTTGAGTTCTAATTGTTTTGTAGACATGGCAGAAAGTCTTTACTGAGATTGATTTAAAGTGCATTTTTAGATCTTCCATATTCTATTGAAGTAGGAAAGTATGATGTGGGCTTCACGTCCATCCTTTACCTATGCACCCGAATTTCCTGGCTTGTCAAGTTACAATTAATGCATGCTTGTCTTGATTCCAGAGCAATCATAACCATTATAATTGAATTTTGTTTGTTTTTTTGTGCATGAGATAAAGAGTCTGAGACAATCAGATCTACTGTTACTATTTGCAGTATACATATATTTCCAAAAGCTTTAAAACCATAGCATTTTATTTGATAATTTTAATTCACGTTATACATTTTTCACTCTAGGCAACCTTGGAATCTCTGCTTTTCTTTCCATTCAGGGCAAGACAATGACAAATGATTGTCAACATTGAAAAGTATATTAATCAGAAGTACATCGAATACTATAGGTCTAGGAAGAGGCACATTAAGAATATATACTCAGTCTTGTTTCAGATTGATGAACTACTTTGCAATGAGTTGCAAAAGTAGCTTTATCATAATGTTTGACAGTTATTTTTCTGCTGGTTTTCCTGTAGGCTGCTGATCAGGCTGTGGTTGGAATAAGTTTTCCTAATGCCTTTGGAGCAAATGTCCCAGCTCAAATAGAACATTTGAGACTGAGGAAAATTCTAAGGAATTCAGGAAAGTCCACGGCGTAACTTAATGAAATATATGATTGGAAGAAGTTTGGTTTATAGAGGAGTAAAAGGAGGCCAAAAAGGTTCTTCTGAAAATGATGCGATGTAAATCATTTATTGATTACATTAAATTAGGAAATCATTTCAATAAGGTGTAGAATGTTAAAAAATAAACAGTGCAGAACAGTGTAATATTCTAGTGATCCTATTCTTCATTATTCACAGTTATGAATGGCGTGATTTTATTATACATTTTTCATTCCTGCACTGAAATGTTTTATTTTCCTGTCATTGTTGTTGTACAGGCATAATATTCTCCATTGGAACCTAACCAACACAATTTAAAATTACAGGAGGCAATTTAATATAATATAAACATGGACAAATGTAAATGAAGAAAAAAATGGTAAGGGAGCATTTCTGCGAGGTGCGAGCTTGTGTACCAGCCCATTTAGAGGCAATTGCATCTTTAATGGTTTTCTCTCACTTTTCACGACTACTTCACTGAACAGATTGCATTCTGGAGTAGGATGATGTCTTGGGTTGCTTTCCAAATCCTTTTCCAAACTGGCAGAAGAGCTTGCCAGATGGTTAGAAGTTTTATCATGACATAGAGTCGTTTATTTGCCAGTTTTATTCTTCTTCAGAATACTACATCATCAAGATGAACATAGTTAGGCTAGTGGTTAGGGTAGATTGTGATGAGCCTGCAACTAGAAATAAGATTAGTCATCTTTCATTTCGAGAATGACCCAAAGGGGACTATGGGAAATCAGCAGCAGATTTTGTGGCAATTCCGTCTGCTGCTGACGCAATGTCACATGGTCCCCTTTGGGTGATATTCTCTCTTTCAGATAACCGCATTCACAAACCTGTCATTTGAAAGAATGTCAAATCTGACCTCTTCCACCTGCCAAAATCTCAATTTCATTCAAATGTAATTCCAAAATATTAGTTTCAGAACATTAAAACACGATGCACTATATACAACAATATGTATGAATAACATCTCAAAATGTGGTGGGATTGCAAAAATGTTCTAATTCAAATAGTAATTTAAACTGACATAAACATTGATGTAAAGTTGGAATTGTTACGATGGCTCCACAAGTTATTCCTTTGTTACAAATTGGTGATGTTGTTTGTTCTGGGGACTCCACAGTGCCTGGTGATGTAAGTGGCTTTGGCCAGACATAATGATGAGATGGGGCCATCTCTTATCCAAGGCCAAGGGGTGGCACTGAAATGGAGTGAGTCCTGCTGGGACTGAATTAGTACGAGTCAAAAGGTGGAAAGTCAGCTCTCTGTGAAGGTGCCAGTCCTATGGCTCTGGCTAACACATGAGCCCTACTGTATCTGTTCCAATTCTCAGAAAGAGGCTCCCAGCTTTGTAAAACCAGGATTATCACTGTGTACTGTAGCAGATCTAGACTCTAAGTTGCCATCTTTTTGATTTACATTTGTCTCATTCCATTGCCTGTCGTGTTTCAGATTTGTAAGAAATGTTTCTCCTGTGACACACTAACTGCAGGTCAGTGTGGACTGTTGCTACTAGCAACAGCTGTGTCTGCCCTTTTGCATTGAGCATCTTTTAGAGATAAGAAACATAGGAGGGACTGAGTATAATGGAGGGTTGCCTATTTCTGAGAAACAATTTAATTTGCCAGGTTTGTGATGTTCAGAAAGACTAATTTGGTTGTCATGGAAACATTTTTGAAATAGGCAGAGTGAGAAAGATTGGCATACCAGGATGCTTGAATGCACCGAGGTTAGATCAAGGCAGAGGCTGATAGACAGCCAGAGTAATACAGGAGAGCTGCACAGGAGAAAATTGATTTTAGAATTTATTTGGATGACATTTCCAGCATTACTTACCTTTTTTTCAGCCTTAATAAGCAAGTTGAAGTGTTATGCCATGGTGAATGTTAAAAAGGCTGGTGTCAGCTTTCACCAACAAAAACACCCTGAACCCCTGTCCTTAAATTATTATATTTTTACTTACGTCATGTTGGGTAAAAAATACTTCTCAGAATGTATTATCCTAATATAATTGTTCCAGTTTCAGCCTTTTCCCTTTCTAAGCCCAATGTATAGACCCAGCATATTTGTGCAAAACCTATAGTAGATGTTTTGAGTGAGACGCTAGCAGAACAGCATTTCCTATAGTTGCATTGCTTTAGGAAGGCTTAATTTCCTCCCAACTCCAACAACAATATCCTGGGTGTATATCAATAAGGTTATTAGAAGGTCAAATGTGATGTAATTCAAATGTGATTTACATTTTCCTCAGCTTTTTGCATTCTTTTCTTTTTTGCCTGCCTTTTTTTAAATGTAATATTTTTTTTAATTGATGGTTTTTATATATATTATGCTGTTTGGATTAAGAGCTAATGGACATGATCCATAGCAGAACTGAAAGGGAGCAGTGCACAGTCCCAGCCCTTTCATCACCACTCTTAAATGGTGTGGCACATGCACATTTTGTGTGATTGTAAAATAATTGATTGTTGTGACCCAGATAATGCATATGATTTAGTCACATGTTATCCTTTGCACAGCATACATCTGAGTCCTTACTGTGGTATAATATTTGACCAGAAGCGAAAATGGATTGTTGTGAGTCAGATAATGAATAGGATTTAGCATGCAGAGAAGTCCATAATTGGAAAGTAGTCATTACCCTATTTAGCATGTTTTTTCTTCTTTGTATTAATCACATGTATTACTGATTCCTCTTCCCAGCTATTGCAATTCCAAATATACCAAAGTCTGTTGCTATGTAGTTGTTGCTACAGCAACAGCATTGGGTGACTTGTATCATACCTTCACAGATGTTTTGCTCATGGCTTGTGTGGAGTGGATGAATGCCAGGTGTTCTGTTTTACACCAGGCCATGGCCAACCATAATTGAGATGACACATAATATTTTTTGGACAGAATGGTTCCTCTGGGAGCCACTGACAAGAACAGCATTTTAAATTTGGTTATAGTGAACCACAAAGGGTTACAACTAGTTATTTCTCGAATTTTGAAGCAGCTGAAACATATTTGTTTTTTATGTTAAAGTACAATACATTTTAACAATGACTTATTAACAATTAATTTAGAATAATATATATTTCTATTTTTATGTTTTCTGTGTTTTTCTTTTGGAAGAAGAGGCAAATCTTAGGACTGTTCCATTGACGTTACATTTGTACCAAATAAGACTGATATTAATTTCTACAAAAAATAAACACAAAATCCATGCTGTGGCTTCAATATGTTATATACTGGGAATGCAAAGGAGTGTTGGGTCCACAAGGAAACTCCAAATAACTATAAAACACAAACAATTTCAGATGTATTCTAAATATCTGTATCATAAAGTCTTCAAAATCATGAAAGGCATCGACCACATCAAACCAGAGGAGCTTTTCCAGATCAGCAGGGACACACGCACCCGGGGACACAAATGGAAACTGGGCTTCAAGGCATTCAAGACAGAAAACAGGAGACACTTCTTCACACAGAGAGGCGTCACAATCTGGAACAAACTCCCCAGCGATGTGGTAGAAGCTGAAAGTTTGGGAACATTTAAAAATAGACTGGATAGGATCCTTGGATCACTCAGTTATTAATGGACACCAAAAAAGCACGATGGGTCGAATGGCCTCCTCTCATCTGTAAACTTTCTTATGTTTCTTATGTATGCAGACAGTGGCTACTATTTAGATTGTTTTCTATTAAGAAGAACTTATAACAGCATTCAAACAGTACATGTTTCATATTGACAACAATATAATTTGTATGGACCACAAAAAACAAAATTATAAGCCATGAAGCTAAAGATTTTCCCACCATTGACCATGGGGCTGTGAAGAAATTGGGCTAACTGTCTTTAAATTTTTTTCCTCCCTTTTACTAAATACAGACAGTTCTGAAAAGAAAAAAAAGAACTTCTCATATCTAATTGTGAGTCTGAGTTTGATACCAACACACTTCTTTCTCCCTCATTTGCTAACAAGACTTGACAAAGCAGCAAGACATGGCTATCTCTCCCCAGGAAGGAGAAATGAAACCGAGCATAAATGTAGAAAGGTCTTGGTGGATGCGGTGATTCTTTGAGATTCGCACTGTGAACAAGGAGCTTAGCTGTTTGCATTGGATGTTGGACATCACTCGAGGTACAGGACTGGGATTTTAAAACTTTTCAGTGCCTTTGAAAAAAAACTCTTGCTCTCAAGTAAACATATTGATATTACAACTTGTACGGGTGGCCTTGAGTTGTAGGGATACCTGCTGACATACTGTGACTGAATAAGGCAGCCTAGAAAGAAAGACAGTCCCAGTGTTACTGCCCCACCTTATTAAAGGTTTTGTTTGTTTAATTTCATTGTACACACTACTGTTTGACAGCTCTTCCTAATTAAAATGCGATAAATTGAAGCTGTCGTGTATGCACTGGTTGACAACACTTGACGGTATAGTGTTACAATGAAATGGTTTCCGTTACATCATTGTTTTGTTACCTCTAGATCAGTTTTAGTTTTAGACTATACTGGTGGCCCCCCCTCTTACATTTTGGACGTTTCTCGTAGTTTGGAAAGATAATATGTCAAGGCTGTAAATCATTTGAGAATGTCATAGAGGCCTGAGTGAGTAGACCCTTTTTAATTGAGGGGGATGAAATGTAATGCATGAAGACAGATATAGCTTATTCTTGGCTATGTTTCCTAAACTAATCTCAGTTCTCAAATACTCTGATTCCCTTTGGGAGTTTCGGGTTTTTTGTAGGTAGCCTGACATCCTTCCCTTTAACTCTGAGAACCTAATTAGATGTGATATAGTTGAGTATTTTTGGTGATATTATTGCCTTTCCTCTTAGCATGTGGTTGATTTGTGTGGTGCTCCTTTTTAAATGTGTCTTTTGAATAATTTTAAAATACTTAGAGAAGTCTTTATTGAACAGCATGACAGCAGCTTAGCAGCAGTAATGTCAATCTATTAGTGGAAGTGAAAACCTGTGATGATGTTTAGCACAACACATTCACGGCTTCCCTGCCTGCTGCCAAACACCCTAAATGTCACAACAAATTACCATTGTGCGCAAATTATGAAGAAAACACATTTCTTTTTTGTCCTGTCAAATTCTTTCTATGTTTTTTACCCTTCTTGCTTGCCTTACTTTTGCGAGTTGATTCTCGGGCAGGTAAAGTTGGAAGTTGAGACAACCATGAACTTGAGACAACATTGGTCTTTTCACTCCCAAATTCAACAGAGGAAGACCAATGGGATATCTGTCTTGTAACACTGTCTCGATTACTTAATATTCCTCCAATCATTGAGACCAGGAGTATGTCTTAAAAGATACACTTCTAAAGTTTACCAGCAGAAATTAAAGCTAGAGCTAAAAAAAAAAGTTGTTTTGAGGATTCCTACCACCTTATCCCTCAGCTAATGTGTGATATAATAAAATCCAGCAAAGCATACAGTGAATGAACTACATGAAAATCTACTGGAGAATTAGCAGATTAGCAGTAGAGTTACTGGTGTGGAGATTTAAATGTGCAGAAAGGGAAAAGAGTGTATAAGAATAGCAGTATTATGGCCATTAAGGACTGTGTCTCCTTTATTCTGTTATTAAAGAAATGCTTAACATTTTGATTTGCTCAAAAGGGAGATTTAGCAATATCTAATTTCACAGAATTCCCAAGATCTTCTTTTTTAAATCTTTCAGAAAAAATAATTTGAAAAGGTTATTTTTATAACAAGGAATTAACATCGCTCTTTCAATGATATTCCCAGTTGAGACTAAGTTAATATTTTAAAATTGACTTTATGACCCGAGAGTCTTCTTTTCTTTTTTCTCACTGTCATGTGTATATGACTTTCATACTATGTTGTTATACACACGGTTGGACTGAAGTAGATATCCTGCTATCAGTTTGTCTGCTATCTCCTTATCACATAGGTTATGGCACCTGGTGAGTTAACAGGAAGTTACTTCAAAATTTGTAGGGCATTTTAAAATCCTCTAGGAGAGTGAAACTATTTTTAAGACTTACTTGCACAGCTAATTTCGGTAAAACCTGCATAACCCGCACCTCTTTTGAAAACAAGCATATGTAATCAAGTCATAAAAAAATATGTAAATGCTGATTTATTGATGAATTTATGAAAGCTTGTAAGCAATTCCCTTTCATGTATATAGTCTTGAATGCAGATGGGTTTAAATAAAATCTGTAGGTACAAATATAATTTAATATTGATTAAAATGAATGTTTATGTCTGTTTTCAAATTTTTATTTTTAAAAGATTCTATATTATTATAATTTTCATTACAAAAACATATTTCTTTTATGAATAACGCTGTGTTAAAGCCAATTAAGCACAACAGTACATTTATTTGTCCGGCAATACATCTGGTACTGCATAAAGAAGCAGCATTTGAAGAGGGAAGTGACGATTGGATGAGTAGAAAACATGTGGTATCCTTTTGCAAGTTTGACTTTAGAGTTTAAAAAAAGACCTCTGTAACACAAATGACATACAGACTTTCAAATTGCTCTCAGGCCTTTAAATGGATTTATTAGGTAATTTTTTTCTGATATTCTTAATATGTGAATCTGGAGTAGTGCTGCCTTTCTCCAGCAGGATAGCTTTGGGCTGATGTGTGCCTCCACCAAAACAGAAACATTTGAGTCCATTGATTCCTTTAACAATAAATTGTTTCCACATTAAAATCCTCATACTAATGTCAGTTGCTGCTGGGCCTGTTGTGCAGGAAAAGAATATGTTAAACATCGTGATGATTTTTGTGTTTGTGTCAATGGCTCTGCACACAGAGGTAGTCATGAATGAAACGTAACAAGCCATGCCTCTGGGTGTGCTGGTCCTGAGTATAATTGTGGCCTTGTGTGCAACGCTCAGGGAGGAGAGCAAGTTATCTGGGTTTTCTATCTGATAATCTAATCAGTTCAAATCCATTTAATGTGTTCTCCCGGGGGATATCTGAAGCACATTATAGTGCCAAGCTATGAGACTGAATGAATTACCTGTAAGCATCGTAAAGTGGGACCATGTGTTAATGGTCAAAGAAGAATTTCTGTCCTGATGATTGGATTGCTTATAAGCTTGACTTCATGTTCACTACGTACTTCGTTTCATAAAAATTCAAAAGTTTTCTTTTCTCTCGGGTGGAGTTTTTGCAGAATCCAGAATAAAAGCACTAATCATTAGAGGCAAAACCATCCTTGGTCCTTCCTAAGCTGTTTGAATTGATCCAACTGATATCTGATATTTAGCCGTAGCAGAAGGGGCTGTTGTTTGAACTCCAGCTAATTGGATCATCTAGGGCTGTTCCTTGCACAAGCCTGTTTTTTTATCCTTTTGTTTCTGCATGCATGAGCCAGCCTGCTGAAAATTATCTGCCGACTGATTGGACGAGGATAATTGCTCATCAGTGTGCTTGGCATACTTGTACCACAGAGTTGTGAAGTGGCAAATCACAATTGAACATCTGTTTATGGAGACATCAAAGTGGCATGCTGGCAAGCTTTTTCATCACAACAAGAAAGACAGGTATTTATTTTATTGAGCTAAGGATGGTGAGGTGGATCTGTTTGGTTTATGTTTGGCAAGATGCTATGGTGAAAAAAAACCTCACCCAAATCTGTTAAGGGTTTTGTTACTGAACTTACAGGCAGTGCAAATGCTCTGCTTGTCATTAAGGCTCTCACTGCATTACATTTAATTGTATAATAGAAATTTCATCTTTTTTTTTACATCTTTGCTTTTAATAGTTCTCTCTGTTTTGATGAAATAGCAGTGAGAGTACATGAAAGTTGGTTATTTACCATATGGTAGACTATAACAGATGGAAGAAAGTGCATAGCTTTGAGCTATATGCTTTGGTACACACTATTTGAGTTTTGCTTATAGATTTAAAAATGATTAATTCTTGAACATCATTCACAGAGAAATTACTAGTAACCATTTTGTCAAATGTAGTATCTTTTATTTAGCTTTTTATTTTCATTATTTATAGGTAATGATTTGATTGAATATTAACTGATATTACAGAAACCTTAAACCACTTCTATACCAGGAGTGTTTCAAAAATGCACACAGCAAAAAACAAGCAAAAACAATTGCTGGTGAAATAACTGGTTTTTGAACAGGACTGTGTGACTGGATTTGTTTATTTATTGGTGAAACAATGGGAAGTAAAATAATAGTAACTTAATCAATACACATTTTTCCTTCAAACTTTTGAATGTGTAAAATTATAGTTGATTGGTGTTTATGATATATTTATGGAACATAACAAATTAATATTTGTGAAAATCAAGATGAGTTTGCTTTATCATTGATAGGGAATACTTCTCTTTTCTGAAGGAGTACATAAAATGACTTGGATTAACTACAATAGGATGATGTCCTGCTAAACTTTCCCAATACAGAAAAAAGCCCAAAATCCAAGCAGCCCATATTTACAATCGCCAACATCTGTAGCAAAACAAGATGAAAGATTATGGTCGTTAGCATTTTAATTCTAAAAACAACACTTGTTAGTACTTAGTCTTGCTATAAATGAGCAGAACTGACTTTTCTGAAGGTCGGCTCTATTGATCAAAGGCTTATTTAATGTCTAATTAGGTGTACATTTCGGAGAAGCAGGTGTAGTGAGGAGTTCACGAGTGGCTGTGCAATAGAGATGTAAATTTGTACCTTGTGATTCTCTTCTCTTTCAGCTGTGGGTGTTTGTCCAGTAAAATAAATAGAAAATGACAATCGTGAAATTTTGATTAGATTTGTAATTGTACTCCTCATTTAGAAAGGTAACCGTCACAAATTTGGGAAACATTCATGTTTAAGAGAGTAGGCTACACTTATATCTGGCTATGATGTTTTCCCACTTCTAAATGTAGTGTCTTTTCAGTGGTAGCTTTCACACATCGATTCGTAATGCATGTAGATAACTTATTCCAGCCAATGCATCAACCCACAGTTGCCTCGGTTTCATGTACCAAGCAGGGCAAACTCAGTGTTAGATGCGGCTCCGTATTTTTGGTGTTATGTAACAACAAATAAGGGAACCTGCCTTTTGTATCCCTTTTCTACAGCATATAAAATAACCAAATGTTCTTAATCTGTACAGCCTTCATTCATATTTGTATAACAATGCTGAAATATTTGTATGTCATTTTTGTTGTGCTTTACGTAATACTAATATACTACAAAATAAAATGCTAAAATCTTTAAAACTTAATTTGGATGATACACTTTCATGCCTTGAAGATTACATTTGTTTAATAACAACATTCGTAAGCCTTTAAAACTGCTTTGTGATATAATATGCTGAATTCATAAAATTCATGACTTTGTTATAAAATGTTAGTATTGAACGTAATTCAATGTAATGTGTGGATTATTATTTCATGAATTAAATTACCATACCGAATTATGTTTTGTGTATGTAAAAACATTGTATGCTAGTGTTTGTAAAACCATATAAATCTACTTGGATAAAGATGTTGGATAAATTACTTAATGGAACGTGGCATATACAATTTTGTATGAATTATGAAGTGGTTTTAAGGATTATTTCATTTCTTTTATGAGATTGTTATATGGGTATGTGTGCATAGAGCATGAAATATCAAATGAAATATCCCCCTAAATTAACAGATATTTAAATACTTTTTTTTCATTATAGAAAGCAATTTAACACTAACTAACATTTTTGTTTGTATATTTGTATTCAAAAGGAAAACGTGTGAGAGTGGGTATAGTATCATACAATTTAAATATTTATTCTTACAGCGCACATGGAATTAACAACACAGTGGGATATATACGTTACCTAGTATCATATAGTTACAGAAATAAAACAAATTAAGATCAGAACAAAGCTAAACAGACTCTTAGCAATTTTTGGATGCTAAAAACAACCCAATGTTGACTGCTGTAGTTTATGTACTGAGTTCGACAGTATTTACTTTATTCCTTGGCTTTGGACAGCATCATGCCTAGACATTTCAGTGCTTCGAGCTGTTTAAGGGACTTTCTTTTTCTCAAACAGCATCTAGTGATTGAGCTTTTATAGTAGATAATATATATATAATACAATAACTTGGTTTATGTTTCTAAACTGACTGAAACATGTTCCTAACATTCCCTACACAGAAATATCATGAGTAATGAAGAATGGTTTTGTTCAGGCTACCTTTTCTGCATTAATAAGGTTTGTTAAAATAATACAGTGCCACAAATAGCTTGTTGGAAGGGATGGGTATTCTAATGGTGGGAATTGATTGCTGCTGTAGCTTTCTCTTTTTAGAGTCACATGAGGATGCAAGTGACAGAGCATTGATGTTTTCAGATATATTTCTGAAGAGCCCTCATCACCCGTTATTTGCTACATGGCACAGCAATTTGAGCAGATTTCACCGTGTCAAAGGAAAATAACTTAGAACTGAAAGCCAACAGGGCTTTTCTCCAGGGAAATTGCTGTATGATTTCGAGGGGATGTAATCAACCCTTTAATGTGTTTTGACCTTATATTTGCATGCATTATCATGTGGGAGCTGAAGCGTTTTCTTCACCAGATGCTGTATCTCGCTGTTATGTCATGGCCATGAAGCTCTATTGTGTCATTTCATATTCCAGGAAGTAGTCACACAATGAAAGCCATTAACAATAAACATTGTTTTCTGAGACTTTGTCAGAGGCATCTAAAATGTTATTGGGGGATTTCAAACAAAGATGACAAACAGAATAATGCAGATAATACGCTATTGTGTGCCAATGTCCCAAAGGAAATTTGTATCAATTTAAACACAACTACTATAGGCAGACATTAGTCTGGCTCAATTTCATTAAGGACCTGACTGACATTTAGCACTGTGCACAAATCAGGGAGGGGGACCCACTTCACCAGCTGAACCAAAAATACTGTCACTGCTGGGGGGATTTTTGATAGTTGCATCATGTTTATTGATTGATTGATTGGTTGATTGATTAATGGAGTTTTAATTTATTATTAGGTAATAAACATAAAAGTAGGGAAAAAGTCTTGTTTTTGTCAATACATGGAAACAATAATGTAGTTTCAAAAATACAAACTTATGGATTCTATTTTTATTTCCTCATATCATTCACCTATTTTAAGATACTACATTTTAAAGTCATTACTACCTGTTGATACAGGATCAGAAGAAGACAATAAAAGCTAGCTAGCTGGGTAGATACAAGGTTTGTTGCACAGGCAATTTTACATGTGTGATGACTTTACAAGTACCCTGTTTCAGTAAAACCTCACTTTAATGATGCTGTATAAAGTGACTACAAACAGCATTGATTTCTCAAGCCTTTTTTTCGGACTGGCTTGGCAGAATTTTAGAGCTTTCATACGTCTCCGATCCTCAGCCTGCCCACAGCAGTGTGCAGGCAGCAACAGCCCAGAGTATATTGTGTCCCACTGCCTAGACTAGAGCAATTGCAGCCTGAATTGAAATTGACATTAGTGACATTTACCTCAGCATGTATTGCAGGTGTACAGCACTGTGCTGACAGATTCTTCTGAGCAACCGGTAATGGCTTAGTGGATCAATGCAGACAATAAAGTGCTAATCTTGGAAATGCCACCATGGCAGCTTTTTTGTCACATTTTCTTTGTCCAGGAAAATCTAGCCTGCATTGTGATTAAACGGGCACATTCTTCAGTTTATTACAGGAACACAGCTAAATTCTTTCCTCACTGCATTGTTCAAAGTTTGTTTTCTTGTTCAAATCGTGTGTATATTTGAGCAAATGGGAAAACGCTAAGAAATTACAACATCAGGAAGGAACCTTGACTCTTCTGTATTAGAAAGTGATTCCTGTTTTTTTCACAGCAAATGTGTTTTCTTTACACAACTCAGATAGTCAATGTGAACAATACATGGAAGCAATTTATAATTAGAAATAATCACATGATGGGCTCTCAACATTTTTATTTGAGCTACATTGTTTCAATTATTCTACCTTTGCCAGTGCCTAGCAAACATCCAAATGGATTGTTTGCTATCAGATATCTCCCCGTCTCGTATCTCTTACTATTTACCAAGCATACATAAACCTACGAGAATTCTATATGAAAATGTCTTGCTTTTCTTTGCTGCGAGGCAGTTCTCTGTACATGCTAGACTGTGGAGTCCTTAGCTCATAGTAACCTTGGATTAAATTAGCCTGTATATTCCATTAGTTTCACTTGGCATATACATTAAAAACCTTACCTTAACCGTTACAAACATAGATGGTCTAACATTTTGCATTTATGACTAAAGCTATAGGCCTATAATGATATGATTACTTTTAATAATATGACAGATCAACATAAAGCTTAATGTCATGCTGTTATTCAGGTACCACACCTTTGAAAGAGAAATAAATCTTAATATACAGAACACACTGCATAAGATAATTGACTACTCGGGTTGTGATATTTTCGTACTGGAAGCACCTGCTTCGGTCTGTTTCATGTTCATACGCAGTTCTGTTATGAATTGGAAGGAAGAAAATGAAGGTGCAGACGTTAGCCTTGACCCAATGTACGCACATGTTTTTTAGTGAACACACATTGGGAGATTGGAAGCTCGGGATACATTTCAACAGAGCACGGAGAGTTCTGCTGTTTAAGTGCTGGATTTATTTCGAATCATATGGGATACATTCAGCAGTCTCCCTGCCTGCAGTCCTGGCTCTCTGCGCACCCGATAACACTGTCTGCTTTGTCCTGTCTAGTGAGAAACGGATGCAAACCATTTTTCTGCCTCTACCCATTCATTATGTTATCAGTTGGTTAGCTACAGGGATTACGTGATTGTAAGCCTATCTACTGTCTTCCTTGAAATTCTGTTTCTAGTGAGCAAAGACAATAAAGAATTTATCAGGAATAAAAATCCACTTAAATAGTAGGGTCTTGAATCGTGTCGGTTTGACCTGCTATTATCTACGGGACAGGATGCGTTGCTATGGGCTACACTTGACTGCTGTTGTTCCCTTCCCGTGGATGGCTCACGTGGCAGACTGTACACCTACAGTAACCCCAGAGAAAGGGGTGGCTGTGCAACACTGAGCTGCAATACATATCCTGAGGACAACTTGCTCTGGTTTTAGAATATATGACGATTTGCTTTAAGGATTGTACATGGTATTTCAGGGCAAGAAAATACTAAACGAGTAATTTAAAACGAGTCTTGAGGACTATGGCTGTTCGAAAATAATATTAATTAACAAAAAATGTTATGTTTAAAAGGAGGGAAGCTTGTTATTATGTTAACATCTTGGAGTTCAGGAACTAATTTCCTGGATAGGTTTGAATAGTGTTTAGATAGATTTCACATATGATTCAGTGGTGCCATTATTTTCATTTAAAATGGTGTGCTATTTCTTTGTTTGTTTGTTTTTGTCTGGCCAGTCTTTCACTCTCAAAACAAATGGAAACTTATACCCATTGTGTCTGAGCTGGATCTGTAGCACACTGGGTAAACACACTTGTACATATTATACATTGCCAAAAAGCTTTGACTTCTTTCCTACTTTCTTAAAATGGAGGTGGTCTTTTTTTTCTCTTGCATCTTGGTATTAAAACTTTGCAAGGCTGCATAACATGTAACCTGACCTTTAGCCAGTGTCCTTTCATTTGACTAGGGGCCGGATTAAATCAAAACTTTGACCTACCCGCTAATAGAAAACTCAGTGGCTTCATTTTTAGTAAGATGCCACTTTCTTCTAATCATAAATGTAACCGCTACTATGTACAGATTTGTAGTTTTCTATTAGCTGGTGGGTAAAAATTTGGATTAAATCTGGCCCTAGATCTTGGTTTTAAATTATTTTTTTGTTTTGCAGCCTTTGTAAGCTCTGTGGCGGCTCCTTTAGGTTTCTTGCAAACCACCACTGAATCATTTATAACCTATGTGAAAATGAAAGAAATATATATATCTCCTCAAAGTAAAACATTTTTTTTAATTTATTTTTTTATTCATTAAACGAGTCACTACTCCATAACAGGTACATTAAAAAGCAATTAGTCCAGAAATTTAATTTTAAGAATCTGGATTAAATAGTAAGGAACAGGAAATATTTTAGGATTATCAATAATTTCAGTTGAAGGCCTTAAGTATAAATTACTTTAAAATATATTAAAAACAGATTTGGAAGATTTAGTCTTCTTTCTAAACTGAACTTTGAGTACATGCACAGTGACTCACTGGCTGAGATACTGCTCAGTGCAGATTTATCAGCAATATTCATAACATGTGGGAGTAAACTCTCGCTTTCTTTAAAAAAAAACTAATTTGATGAACATACTAGGGAAGATGTCTCCTGGTCTTTATGTCCCAGCTGTCAAACGCGAAATTGGAAAAACAACAGATTGCACTACTAATTAATTATTGCCATCAAAATTTGTCCAAAATTAAGAACAGTGTGATCTTTAAAATAATATAATGTGTGTGCGTGTGTCTGTGTGTGTGTCAGTGTATTTGGGGAGTTTCATTTAGGGGACATGTCCATCTTTAGTAGTAATCGTATTGACTGCTGTGGACAGTTAACAATTGTGAGGTATAGACATCTGTTGTACTAATTGCGCTCTTCTTGCTTTCAGCGTTTTGTTAGACTATTTATAGATTATTTGTCTCAGATTACATTTGGAGACATTCAGCTAAATAGTGTTCTAGGACAACCGTGCTATTAGGCTAGAAATCTAGGTGACCTGCTGTAATTTTATACTTTATTTCCCAAGTGTCATTTGCAAGCATAAGAGACAAAGCACCCTCCCGATGTCTTGTGAAATTCTTGGCATGGTGCTTATGGATTGTCCAAGGGCCACAGGATGACTCGAATATATTATGTAATTTTTTAAGTATGATATGAATATGGTTTTGATGCTCTTTGAATTCTTACTTGCAACAAAGCACGACATGCACTATGTTACTTCTAGCTATGTTTCCCCTAATTCTTATTGAGCTTCTTTGTATGTTCTGTGAAAAGTGTGGAAGAATAATGTGTTGAAAAATATCCAGAGTTTGTGATTTTCTTTTGACTTGTGGATTTCATGAAACACAAATATTTACAGTGCTCTGTGGGGCACTTGAGCTCACAGTCTTATTACTCTGTGGCTAGGCATTACATTGCAGGCTTGAGCCATGTATGCTGTACACAGTAAGGCGGGTGGTGTGGAAACATCTTTGTCAACTTAAAAGAAATTCAAAACGGCCATATGTACCCTGCTCTTGATATTCTGCTTTGATTAAAAACATAATGAAATCCATTCTCAATATTCCTGTGCAAGACTGGTTAACCTTTATTTAAAGAATAGCACAAACCTTGACCAGGTGGTTTTTTTAAAGAAATCACACCTAAACATAAGCACTCGCTAATTGTGTGAGTAAAATATTAAGCATACATTAATACAAGACTAACTGGATTGCTATCCTAATAAATCACACAGGAATTATTTTATATTAATAAACAGAAAAAAAAACATCTTTCCAGAAGTTTTAACTCAAATAATGTATAGTAGTTCATTGTAGAATGATTATTTGTATTAATATCACAGTAAGTAGCTGTTACATAATATACAATAATCTGGTCCCTTAAGGACGCAAATCAAGAATAATGTAACAAACTGTTAGACATTGAAATTCACACATTTTTTTAACTCTTTTGCTTTAGGCTACCAGTTTCCAGATGCAGTTTGTTAAAATGTATTTTTAATAAACAATATGAACAATTCAAAGCAATTTTACAATGCAATTAATTAGTTTTGAAGCTGTTCTGAAATGTTTTATTATTCAAAACCTTTTCTGGAAATGACCGACTTTACAATTTACTGCAAAACATTGATAAGCAATGCAAAATCACATAAAATCTTCAGCTGTTGTTTGCTGTAGACAATGAATCTAGAGATCTAGATCTGAATGATTTATTAATGCATTCAATCAATGTAAGAACAAATCAAACGTTCAACTGATGAAGTTATTTACTTAGTGTATGTGCATATTTGCTTATGTACTCAAATGGATTGTCTAAGGAAGTTCATTTTCAAAAAGGTTTTCCTTTCATTTCCTGTGTGTTATTCTGCTATTACAGCTTAGTGACCTTTTGTATAATAATTTATAATTTACACTGGCTGAAATGCATTTAATGGGATTGTAATTTACCATTCTGAATATAATTTTACTATACATTAATAAAGACATTCTACTAAAAATATTAAAAATTGAAAATGAAGAAGTTGATCCATTTTGTTAAAATATTACAGGAAATTAATCTACAACTTTGGATGATGACAGTTTGTCTTGTCTATACCATACCTCGACTATTCATCGGTGAAAAAAAAACGTTACTTCACTGACATCGTTAACAGGGGCATTTTAACTGGTATTCACTTCTCTTCCATGGCAATGTGTTATAAGTAGACAGTTTGACAATTGGCATGCCTTCCCTTCTGTTAAATGTCTCTTTTTTTAAAAGGTTCAAAACACCAAAAGGACTTTTATATCACAATTTTTCCAACTTAATGGTTAGTTAAACAGGCTATAAGTCTCTGGAAAAATTATAAAGTAAAAGAGACCCAGTAATGCATATAATTCCTATTACAATATCACATTTGGCCTACAGCAGCTTACAGGTGTATGTATTTGAAATTAAATGTGTTTAGTCCACAGCGTTTCAAATTTATCTTATGTGGAAGTTGAAACTTCTTCAGTAAAATATGAAAGTGATATGAGTAGTGTGTGTTAATTTAGATTGAAGCATGCATACAAAAAGGAGTTTATGTCTACTGATTCAAAGTACAAAACCCCTTATGCATGCCTATAATCATAAAATGTCAATTTGTCTGTTCATGTATGAAATTAAATGTGCATTCTATTTGTTATCAATATTTACTTATTACAGAAAATAATAGATAAACCTCCATATATGATGATGAATATGCTATGAAATAAATTGTGGTGTTACAATATACTGGTACATTTTATTTTTATGTGTGTTTTAGTGTCCAAACTCAAAGAGATTGTTTTGTTAGGATTGACTTTGTCTCCTGTAGATTTCTAAATCGGCATTAAACAAAAAAGACTAGTGTTAAGTGCTGTCACCATGGACTTATAGAATATAGACTAAATTCAACCGTTAAGTTACCATTTCTACCTTCAACTAAAAGCAACAAACAGGTGTGGATTTAGAACAGTCCCTAACAGTTCATAACCAGTGACAATAAATTAAATCAATGATTTTATGGACTTGTTTCAAATTAGTTAACATCTGAGTTTGATGTCTACATAACAGCAGCATTATGTCAGGGCTTGTTTCATATGTCATGACCTGATAGAATTCAGTAAACTGGTCAACCTACAGGCCTGGAACATAGTCTTTGAAGATTACTTGTGATTTTTGTTTTTTGTTTTTTTGCGTGAAATGCTTTTAAAATATGAACAAGTGAAATTTAACCTGTGAATATTATCTTTTTAATCTTTTTTCAGGGTCTTTCAGAAATGATGGAATTAAAGCATCTGATGTCTTGCCTGTACTAAAAGAAAAAGTGGCCTTTGTATCAGGTGAGTGGACATTTAAATCCATCTTGGGGAATTACTTTAGTACAGCTGAATGCTTTGTGATTTGTTCATGTGATAAACTAATGAGACACACTGGCCATGTGACGTGTCTGATAGCCAAGAGTTGATGAGTTGGGCATTCATGTAAATCAATTTTTAAAAATACTTTAATTAAATAGCAGCTTGCTCTAAACTGATTTTAAGGCTGATATGCTTATGTTTTTGTTATATATATATATATATATATATATATATATATATGGGGCCTTGTATATATTTTTTAATTGGATGTGTTATATGATTTACATATATTTAGCTT
The DNA here is from genome assembly GCF_036373705.1 of Amia ocellicauda. Lineage (NCBI taxonomy): Eukaryota > Metazoa > Chordata > Actinopteri > Amiiformes > Amiidae > Amia > Amia ocellicauda. The sequence continues at coordinate 9,266,464 of NC_089865.1, read as the reverse complement.
TAGATGAACGATGTGGGGATTTTTTAAACATGCAAATAGTTAACCAGTTCACAAGGATTCACTTTCCTCTAGATTAAACACAGGTTCAGTGACAATAGTCCTGCACTTAGAGCCTGTCCTTATATGGTGAAGGAGATGGATTATGTAAAAACATAATAAAATGAAAGACTATTCAGGAACTTGGAAGGTGTCTCTTTGTTAATAACAATGATGGGCTCCTTGTTTGACCCCAGATGTTTCCTTTCTCATTGGGTTTTATCCCTCCCCAGGATTGTACAGTAGTTTTCTCATTCTCTGTGTCTCATATGATGGACCTCTGCTCCAGATGTTAGAGCTGGGCTGATACCAGATACTTTTGGGGTCAGTTTTGATGGCCTTATACGAGTAAAGTCAAACACTAACGTTACACCAGAGGTGTGCAGATAAGGATTTAAAAACCCTGCTAGATACTAAACAAACACAATTAAAATGAAAAAGTAGATGATCAAAAATTAAAAATGACAGTCCACACAAAAGACACAAAAGTGGTAGGAAAAACATTGTATTATTTACATTTTTGTTTTTTAACTAAGGACATGCTTAGTTGAGAAAAAAATACAGATAATAAAATGAATACAGTGATTGAAGCGGTGAATAATGCATTTAATTTTAGGAACTCTTGCCTGAATAGGAATCCTTTTTTTTTTTTTTTTTTTAAATAAGCAACGATTTAGTCAATGATCTTCTGTTTAAAAATCCTTTGGCTTATCTTCCAGTGTTTTATTTTCTAACAAATGGGCGAATAAACATTTAGAAACAGAGAATAAAGGAGAAAACTGTCCCCTCTGCTGTAAGAGATGTTTAACAAGCAAATGTCAAAGACAAGCTGGAGTTTGTGATATAAAGCCTATGGCATTATGGCAATGGTATATTTATAATTGATTACGTACAAGCAACAAAAGGAATGTTTCTTTCGACACAAGGTATTCCCTTCACTGTGGTGCATCCAAATCTTAATTCAGCCATTTATTCCAGTATGGTATTAAAATGAAACTTTTTAAGGCAGCTTCTGCTCAGTGTCCATGATTGAAATATTTTACACAAAACCCCTGCCCAAGTCTTGTTTAATAACTGTGTAGTGATATTTAACACAATTTGTTTCCCCTAATGGCTAATTTAAATATCACTTGACGAGGATATGCATTTCTAACTAACTAGCTTCTGACAGTGCTTTCTTGCAGGGTTTTAAAAATACTTCCTCTTCTTCCAGATGGAGTTTGCTAAAACTATATGTTGTAGTCAAAATGTAGCTCAAAAGTATTTGCTATTTGGTATATGTCAGTTTGATACGCACAAATACTAAATTATTCAGTGCTCCAATAGAATATAAAAGATATGGGGATAACCCTTCCAGTTTGATGTTGTAATGCATTTATTCATCCTCTTCATTGGCATCTTCCATGGTTATCACTAGAGACTCGGAATATCATTTAGGCATTGATACAAACGAACAACCAGAAATGAACATCCTGAACATCCAAGTTTCAGGATAAATATTTCCTCTATGACCCTTGATGTGGGAGCTACTTTGGCGTAGATATAAGGGAATTCTGCCCAGATTAAATCACGTTTTCATCAGTAATTTATTTTTCTTTATCTTGTGATACTGAGCAGTGTGTAATACCATTTTGGCTCATGAACAAAGAAAATTACAACCTTGAAGATGATGATTGATGCTGGGTGGCTTTTAGAAAGGGGTTGCTGAGTTCATCTCAGTGTCACTTGGAGGTATTCGAAAGATGGTGGGTTCCCAAAAAGTGTCAGCAAGAATCTGTCACTGATTTTAATTCTTTCCCTTGGTAGCCTCATGATTTTTTTGTATCTCAAGGGGCTCATATAATTATCATTATGAACAAGTATGTACTGTACTTCATCTGTAATCAGATAAGCTGTCTCTCTTCACGTTTAAATAAGGAAAATGACGAAAAACCGTTCCCTTAGAAGAACTGCATAATTCTCATGCTTCTCACGGTAAAATAACAGTTTAGAAAATATGTAAAAACTTGATGTAATAATCTTTTAATGTTGTATTTAGTTAGCAGGGCCTCCAAATTACACACTCAGTGTTGCATTCTGGGGAATAGAATGTTGTTAATTCTACCCACCAAAGCATTTGCATCTGTACATTTTTTTTTATGTATGTATATCTATATGCATACATGCATGTACAGTACATGCATATTAATGACAGGATTTTCCATGTTTTTGTTGTTGCTGTTGTTTTGGTTTCCATATACTCAACCCTTATAATATGTCTACAGGAGGCCGTGATAAAAGAGGTGGCCCTATCTTGACCTTCCCAGCCAGAAGTAACCATGACAGAATAAAACAGGAGGAACTCCGAAGACTGGTGACATATTTGGCAACTGTGCCAAGGTAAAGACAATCATGCATTTGTCAGCTCTGCAAAATGCGGAGGCTGTGGTGTTCAGTGTTACATAAGCAACTCTAGATCATGTGATTAAGAATATGCTCTGTTTAAAAATGATTTATTCAGTCAGGTTTTTCCAAGCCTATACAGTTCACTAGAGAAAACCCTTCTACAGTAACTAAATGTATTTGTATTTAGTGTGTTATCAAATTGGAGCCTCCATGAATTAAGGATTATAAAGGACACTGGTGGGAGCAACCCAGAAGAAGAATCAGTTGGAGAAATAAGATAAATGTGTATCAAATAGTCCTTTATAGTTTATACATTGATGTTTGAAATATACAATTAACTTGTGCTTGTCCTCTCTAACAATCTGCATACCGGTGTTTGTATATCTCTATTTAATGTGTCCATGTGTATAGGGGAAAAAATATATAGGGGACCTTATATTTTACCAGAAATAATAATTATAATTATTATTACATTTATAAAGAATCATATAGAAACCATATTGAATGTGTCATTGATAAAAAACATGAAATACTTAATCATGCTGTCAGCAGTGTTGTAATCTGGATTATTTTTGTAAACAGGATTTATTAAATGTGATGTATAGGCAAAGAAATACCATCAGTTAAGTCCTGCTGAGTTGAAGTCGGCAGATTGATTCATAATGTAGAATCCTGTAAAAAATGCAGATGGATTTTTTTTAAGAAACTGTTGTATAATAGATGAATGACTTTGTTTGCCTAGGTATATTTTATTCAGTATGCAGTATGGACTGCTCTGAGTTTTTTATATTTTCTCTTTCATCACAGCCTGATATTGTCATGTAGGGCTTTTCATTTTGAACAAAATCTGTATTTCTTATGTGTCACTTTCAGTATTTTACATAATAGGTATTTTTGCTTTCTATAACATATTTCTAATATACAATGTTTTATTTATAAGCCACCCTCAATAAACAAATATTTAAAGTGCTTTGTAGATAAAATTACTTTACGCAGTGGTGAAATATTTAAATTTTCAAAGTGCAATTGCTTTGTATTACTTAAATGGTATATGTATCTCTGGCCAGAGATTTTGTCTTTACAAGTATTTAAAAACCAATACAATGCCTACTGAAAGTCTGCATCCCTTTAACTCAGAGTTTCATGCATTTAAATGAAGATACCACACACTGTGAAGAGGAAAAGTTTATATTGTGAAGAAAAAATACATATATACACAATACTTAATAGTTAATACTTGGTGGAAGCAACACTTTGGCAGCAACTTTGCACACCTCGATTTGACAATATATGACCATTCTTCTTTACAAAATCCTTCAAGCTCCGTCAGGTTCCTTGGGGAGTGTTGATGGACAGCAGACTTCAATTCATGCCACACATTTTCCATTGGATTTAAGTCTGGACTTAACCTTGTTGTTCCTTATCCACTACCATGTATCTTTGGCAAGTCGTCGTGCTGAAAGGTGCACTTCCATCCCAGTTTCAGCTTTCTTTCTGAGGAAGCAGATTTCCCTCAAGGACATTTCTATATTTTGCACCATTCATTTTCCCTTTTATCCTGACAAGTGTCCCAGTCCCTGCTGATACAAAACATCCCCATAACATGATGCTACTGCCACCATGCTTCACAGTAGGGATGGTGTTCTTTGGGTGCTGTGTTGGGTTTGTGCCAAACATAAAGTTTTGCATTTAGGCCACAAAGTTTAATTTAAGTTTAATCAGACCACAAAACTTTTTGAAACATTGCTACAGAACCTCCTGTGTGTTTTTTTTTTGCATACTTCACATAGGTGGGCTTTTTTGAGTACCACACAGGCCAAATTTGTGGAGTGCATGAGACATTGTTGTCACATTGACCAGTCTTGACCATAAAAGCCTGTAATTGCTGCTAAGTTGCCACCGGCCTCTTGGTAGCCTTTCCAGATCTCTCTGGTAGTTATCTTCTTGCTCAGTCATACAGTTTGGAGCGATGGCCTGATTTAGACAGGGACATGGTCCTGTCATACAGCTTCCACTATAATTGTCTCAACCGTGCTCCAAGGGATATTCAAGGCCTTTTATATTTGTTTATACCCATCCCCCCTGATCTATGCCTTTCAACAACTTTGTCTTGGAGTTCTTTTGAAAGCTCCTTGGTGCTCATGGTACAGTCTCTGCTTTACTGCTGTACTGTAGTTATACATATCACACAGGACAACAGTTAACTATATATTAACCCTACTAATTTGCTTATTCTGTTCAATTGACGAGATATTGTAAATACATTTCTCTGGGTGCAAAATGAGGTGAAAATGTCTTCCCTGTCAAATACATGATGTAAACCTTTCAACTATGAAACTTACTACATATTTCATTGCTTTTAACCTAATCTGTGGTGTAATGAGCACTAGATCATAGAAGAGTATTTTTTCTTCTTAAGACTGCTTCAAGCTGATATGCAAAATTATTTTTATAAGACCTTCCCAATAGGACTGTATCTGCTTTGCGTACGGCAAGCAGTTGATCCCATAACTCTGGGGACACTTTGGAACAGAATAGGCTATTTATGTTGCCCTGCATCTAAAATAATCAGTTTGCTTACTGTGTAACTTTTTCTAAAATTATATCACTGCTCAAGTAATATACATTACAAAAGAGTCAATGTATGACATTGGTATTCATGGCAGTCTTTCTCTGTTTTGAATTTAATAAATATTTACTGTATTGTAATTCATTAATGATATGCCAGCATCAATTGAGGGAATTGTTTATGCATTTGTATTTGTTGAAGTTATGGGGCCTTTAATTATAATTTATTTCATTAAATTCTTATTCTGATACTGTCTTTCCTTGTTTGTGGCGTCATTCAGATTTGCAAACCTTAATGTAACATGTTTTAAACTAAGTTAAATATATCTATTTTTGTGCCCTCTGTGATATATTTTGACCTTTACAAAGAGGGCCTTCAGGGTATGTACTAGTTGTGATGCGTTTCAAGTGTCGAAGATCTTTGTATGCTGGTGCTTAATCCATTGAGGAGGAATGGCAGTGCTCAGTGCTGCTCAGTCAAGCATTGATCAATTTTGGCACAGTGCCTATGGAGTCAACTTCAAAGCTCTCTGTAATGTACAACAATGGTTTGTTAATTAGAGTTTAAACAGCCAGATATTTTAGGGCAAAATGATGCAAGTAGACAGCAGATAGTTCCTAGTCCTGACCTTCCTTCATCAACATATGTTCAGTGCTGAAAATAGGAAGGATCTTTTCATGTGGTGAAGGAGTTGTGTCATATCTTTGTGCTAACCCTCTTGAAATTAAAGTGTACTGACTCAAGAAAGCATTTGCATTGGAATAGATTTGCATGTGTTTAGAGAGCTAAATTTTAGATTGATCTCAGTTGCAGCTTGCTACGATTTTGAGCTTTCATCATTTCTAAGCACTTAAAGTTTGAAGATCTAGTGAAAGAAGAGAAATACTTAGTTAATATACTAAAATATGTAGAACAAAGTGCATTTGAACAATTTGTAAATTACTGCATTTTTGCTTGTATTACTGCCTGGTTTGTAATATTGTCCTGTAAATTGGACTAATATAATTGAATGAGTAGTTTAAGTATGCTTTATTGGAAACATAGCTGAATCTGTAACCACTGTAACCATTGCCAACTGGATATCATAATTTAAAAATGTATTCTGGTTTTCTTTATCCTTCTAGCTAAAATGCAGTTTACTAAGCTGATAATTAATGTGTCTCTGTTGCTACATATTCCAGCTTCCATCTGTGTTTTCAAAGATACTCCCTTTATTGTAACACAAACAGTAGCCAAAGGTGATTAACAGTATTTAAATCGATAGTTATAGTGTAAGTGAATTTTCAAACGCACCAGTGCGACAGCTCTCTGGGGACCAGTCAACAATGGACGAGTCTATATTCATAGATTTATATTAATACAATTTTCTTAGGTTTTTCGATTCAATTGCTCCTGTGCACAGACATAACATGAATTGTTGTATATATATATATATATATATATATATATATATATATCATACACAAGGGCATTGGGATGTTTCAGAGCCTTTTGATATATTTAAAAGTTGTCTATGAAGCAGTACATTAGGCAGTCAACTGTATTATACTGCTCACTGGTTTTGTTTGTAAAAATCAATAAGAGGACTGTGAACCATGCCATCACGTCAGCAGCTAACCAAGGCTGTGACACTGCAGGGGGGTTATCTATAATCTAGATAATTATTTTTAGTATGGTAATAGTTAATCAATGTAATGTTTTAAAAAAACAAATGAGAGCTTTTCACCTATTAGGGATAACTCTTGCCTTTCACAAAAAGTTTTTGCGAAATGACGTGTAACTTGCTTTGCTTCATGGCCTACATTTATGCATTTTGCTTTGGAATTAGATACTTATTAGACAAGTGGAACATTTTTCAGAACTATTGTTACTTCACAAGCAGCTCATCGTATCTGTAGTATCAAAGCAAAACAATAACAAAAAACCAAAAACCAAAAGCTATGTCCTGGAGCATCTGAGATTATCTTTTTCAACGAGCCCTTTCACTGCTGTAATATTTGTTTGCTCAAATGCATCCCTTTTGTTGTTGCTGCCAAGTGACCCATAAATAATTGAAGATGGAGGAAATTAAAGGGATAATAAGGTTGCTTTTGTTGTACGAATAACTACACGCTTGTGTGAAAATAAGTGACATTGTGATCTATGGATTTGTAGCCTTAAAGCAAAAAGCGATTAGTATCATATTAATTCCAGTAGGTTTACAATGGTTCAGAGGGCACAGAGTTAAGTGATTTTAAGCTAATATATAAAGGACAGAATTTTAATATCATCTGAGCCTTAAAACTTGTGAGAAAAAAGGGTTGCACTATATTTTGTATATGTATGTAAAAGCTTTCAGAGAACCAATATGTTTGGTGCATTATTAATAAAGATTAATTAATTAAATTAATTAATAAAGAATTAATAATATTTCTGCTGTTCTTGGGTTCGACTAGCAGAAAAATAAATTATTCTAATCTATTTATTTTAATTTAGTTTATGCCTTTATGGGAAGCAAGAGCAGATTCAGTATAAATCGGCTAAAGGCTCTTCAACTCCAAATCATCTATAACCTTTTCTCTTTTTTTTTTCCTTCCCCCCCGTTACATGCTTTAAGGGTTTATTTGATGTCATCAGAATGTCAAGTTAATATTTGTGTTTTTCCACTTCACAGCGAAGATGTCTGCAAACGCGGTTTCACTGTAATAATTGATATGCGAGGTTCCAAGTGGGACTTGATCAAACCCCTCCTGAAAACCCTGCAAGAAGCTTTCCCTGCTGAGATCTGTGTTGCACTTATTATCAAACCGGACAATTTTTGGCAGAAACAGAAAACAAACTTTGGAAGTTCAAAGTTTACATTTGAGGTGAGAACTTCAAATAAATGTATCCACTGTGACCGTGTTGCCTGTTATACATGTCTAAAGTATTAATGTAAATACCACAGTAACAATAGGTTAAGATGTAAGTGTCAAATAAAGATTTATCTTTACACAGTGTTGGTTAAACTTTAATTACATTTTCATACATGAGTTCTGTTGAGACCTTTAGAAACAGAGACAATACAAACTGCACAACCATTTCAATAGTGCATGGTTGAATGGCAAAACCAAAGCTTTTAGTAAAGCCTGATATTTATTCTATCAGATAGATTCCCAAAAGCTTAACCAAGGTTAGTGATGTAATCTTTTAGGTAAAATGACATGCTTTGTTGAAGATGTGTACACAATCTGCAGGAGGGACATTACACATAAGTAAATATTTAAAAAATGTGAACAACCAGGGCGCACATTAGGTTTTGTCCTGTGGCAGGTTTTTGATGACTGACTGAGTACTGAAATATTTACAGCTTATCAATGTTTTACTTTTAGTTTTTTTAATGTTTATTTTTGTATAAAAAATTGTTGGCTGTATTTAAGATTTATATTTGCTGCTGCAAACATTTGCTGCCCAAAACTACATTTAAAACCTGCAGAAATGTTTTACACCATGATTGATGCTGTCTCTTTTGTACTCTACACTGCACTGAAATTGATTCACTCTACAAAGGTAGCTTAAAGTAAATGGCTTCAAATGTAGTAAATCAACCATGATGATTGTGCAGCCCTTCACAATACTCACAAGAAGGTTCAACACCGAACCTGACTTCCACATACAAAAAAATGTAAAAATGATCACGTCAAAGAATTTAATACAATAATATGAGACACATTTTTATTTCATATCAGCAGAACATGACATAATTAGTTATGATTCTATGGTACATAAAAATAAAACATAATTCCAATTTTCAAATACATTTTACCCCACAACTATGCCCATACAGATAATTCATTAAAAAATGGTTTCTGTCCTTGTTTTTGCAGACCAGTATGGTATCAGTTGAAGGCCTTACCAAGCTAGTTGACCCATCTCAGTTAACCGACGACTTTGACGGATCTCTGGAGTACAATCACGATGAATGGATTGAGCTTCGTGTTTCCTTGGAGGAGTTCATCAGCAGTGCTGTGCACTTGTTATCCCGTCTGGAAGACCTGCAGGAGATGCTGGCCAAGAAGGAATTTCCCGTGGACGTGGAGGGATCGAGGAGACTGATCGACGAACACACCCAGCTGAAGAAGAAAGTGATAAAGGCCCCGGTGGAGGAGCTGGACCGAGAGGGGCAGAGGCTGCTGCAGTGCATTCGCTGTAGCGACGGCTTTTCGGGGAGAAACTGCATCCCTGGCAGTGCAGACTTCCAGAGTGTTGTGCCAAAGATTGCCAGTCTTCTAGACAAACTGCACTCCACCAGACAGCACTTACACCAGATGTGGCACGTCAGGAAACTGAAGTTAGATCAATGCTTTCAGCTCCGACTCTTTGAGCAAGACGCAGAAAAGGTAAATCTTTATTCTCAGGTTTTCATTGTGCTCGTGTATAAAGGACTTTTTCTGTTCAAACTTCACTGTTCAATACAGTTTAGCACAGTAGTAATAAAACACAGTTGTTGTTCCAAAACCGGCAGTAACTGATAACATCTACTTCTTGCTTTCCAAGACCAGTTTTAGATGTAAAAAAATGCCCTGTGTAAGATTTAGAAATGCACAATCTGCTGGGATATAAATACTGCAATGTCTTCTGGGTAGCACATAGTGAAGTCATTGGGAAACAACAGGGTGATGAAGTATGTCCACATGAGATGTACGAATATTGAATTGATGGCAAATTAAAACATATCAATAAGATCCATGAAATTAATGAAAAGTAATGGCCAGATTGTTTTTAGTAGTCTTATTGTGGTTGTTGTTCTCAAAAGCATGCTGTATACATTCAGTGGAACAATTGTGTATTAGTATCAATATACCAGCTGTGCATTTGCTTCTTGTTTAGGTGAATGTGCATATAACTTTGAATTGGGAAATGCTATTATGCTATTCTATACCCACTTGTAGATGATTATATATTTATTTTTCACATGATTGTAAAAAAGGAGCTTTAACATTTCAGCATATGGAAACATTTTAAGAGTGTATAGGGGTAATAAAGAGAAAACTCAGCCACTTACAGAATGTAACTTTCCATTAGGCCACATGCATCTGTATACTTGTGGTAGTTTTCAAGGAAATCATAGTTAAAGAAGGATTATCTTTCATCTTTTGAAACACTTTTTTTGGTGCTGTTAGTGTGCTATCCAGATGTAAAAATGTCCACATGGTAGAATCCATTTATTTTTCTTTTCTGAGTGCCAGAAAAGAAAATGAAGTAGGAAAAAATACAACCGCATACCTTAGGGTATAAAATAATGGGCCAACCTATATCCCTGTACACTACTGCACTTATTTCAGAAAACCCAGAAGTATTTGAACATTTGAATCGGTATGTTTATCTATTCAACCAAAGACGTCCAGCTGTAGAACGAAAATCATTTTGAAATATTAAGATGAAGATATTTCAGAAGACCATGTAATGATGATAAGTTATAACGATCAATCAAGTCTATCATAATCATATTTATATACCACCTTTCAAAGTGATACATTTAATTGATACTTTGAAGTGATACATTCAATTAAATACAGTGGTTTGAATGAAAAAATTGCCAGAGGAAGAGGTTACTGATAATACAGTTAAGTAAACCTGTATTTGTATTATGTAATAGAAGTGACGTTACTGAGTTACCTTCAATGATCATTTTTTGTCTTTGTATTTCACACAATGATGAACTAGTAGGACAATAGCTCCCAAATTATACATTGAAGACCTAATTAGGATAAATGCAGTTACTTCCCTGATTAGTGTCTGCCCCCATGGTGCCTGTTCTTAGGACGAGCAAAGTTAGATATTAATTTCCCCAGTGTGGCCCCGCTGATTTAGGACCGACTTCTGTTTGTTTCCGATAATGCTAAGTTGCTATTTTTTTTCTTTTCAGTATGACATGTTTCCTTTATAGTGCATATGGTACAGCATCCTTTCCAACATAAAAGCATTTTAAATACACATACTAAATCATGCATAATGTGTTTTTAGTCTGCTTTGATTTTGAAAAGAGGCTCTGTTGTGCATGGACTTTATAGACCGACACTCCTTCCTTCACTAGATTCAGTTGCCCATTCTTTTAATAGTAAAGACAAACATTAATCTCATTCTAAATGAACCCATGTACAGTATCGGATAGTTTTGAATGAATTCTTGTTCCTATCTCAAAATTGTACCAGATTAAACTCAAAACACTATTTATTTTTCTTTTTTGTAGACGACAACGCTGATAATAGATTACATTTAAATGCAATATAAGAAGTATATGTATTCCAAAATAGAATGCAAGGTATATTTTTTACTTAAGCAATTGATTTTAGAAAAGGTGGCCTATATACAGAGAGAGAAAAAATAAAGCATGTTTTTACAGCTTTCAGAGATTTTCAGTGACGAAAGCAGAAAACAATTAAAGATTTAGGAGAACCCAAAGCCAAATGATTTTCTGAGATCAATATAATCCCTGTTGAAAAGGAGACATATCAGAGTGTTTCCTCCTTTTCATTTAGACGAGAAATCTGTTCACGGCAGGATTGATTTTTTGGGGAGTTTCTAAATGTGACAGCTTTTGCGGATGTGATAATCAGTATAAATACGTAATTGCGTAGCACATTATACACTTACTTAAGCGATGATGTTAGCTTAGGCATTGTCACAAATGTCACAGTCTATTTGATTTAGTTTAAATGTAGTATAATACAGCCCGGATTATGAAAAAAGACGCACAGTATCTTCTGAGAAGTGAATTATAAATAGGACAGGGGCGTTTTTAGATCTTCCCGGATTTTAGGCTGACATGTTGATGAATGACCAGCCCATTATAAAATTCACATTTCATTTGTGATTGGGAATAAAACGTAGATATGTACAGCTATTGACAGAATAGGAGATACTATTGTCCTCCTTGGACCACATGGCATTACATCAGTGTGGCTAATGGTGTTAGAATGGATTACTCAGGGAAAACCCATTGCCAATGGAGACATGAAGGAAGATAGCAGCACTGATTTGCTGCGATTATGAGAGTATAAAGTCTTAAGTATTCCTTCATTGGCGTTGATGGAGCGGATACAGTTTGTTTTCCTCAAGAATCTACCCAATGTGCCTTAATTGGTGCAATTAGAGTTGCAACCTGCACTTAGTAATGGCGGTGCCTTTGCTTTACTAACACTTGCAATTTTAATGTAGATTGTGACTCTTTTATTGCTGTTATTTTTCTTTTTAAGTGAAAGAAAACGAAAGACATTCAGAGATGTATGCTGCATGTTTCTGTGTTAAGGCACTATAAATTAAAAACACAAACATGTTTTTGTGCATTATACAGTGATTTGTGCTATCGATGCACATTACAGGTTACACTTCCCAGATATTTAATATTGCAAAAGTACTGACATTACTATTTTATGTCTCTATCTATCTATTGCTTGCTCTCTCTCTCTCTCTCTCTCTCTCTCTCTCTCTCTCTCTCTCTGAAGTATTCACCACTCTTGGACTTTTTCACAATTTGTTGTGTTGCAGGCTGAAATTTAGATGCATTTAAATGGGATTGTTTTGCCTTTTCTTAAACAGAACTTTTTTATTTGTATTTAATGTATCCATTCATTTTGTTTATGGTGTATAATGTGTTCTGTGTCTTTGAGATTAAAGTGTGGAGTTTAGACTGCTGCATTGGTAAGGTCCCCACATTTTTAAACTATGAATGTGCTCACATTCTGGTAAATACGACAGAATGTAAACAGAACAATTAGAGACAAGGCCTCACTCAGTGTAAATATTTGTAATTTTGAAGTCAGTAAAATAGCACAGCAATTTGTGTCATCGAACAGCTTTCATACATTGTGAAACTCAGGTTCTTTGTGTTTACGAACTTCTTAATTTAGATGTTTGACTGGATCAGTCACAACAAGGAGCTGTTCCTGCAAAGCCACACAGAGATCGGGGTCAGTTACCAACATGCGGTGGATTTACAGACACAGCACAATCACTTTGCTATGAACTCTATGGTAAATTTTATTTGTTTGTCTTCTTAAATGTTTTTTTCATAAGGATAACTGGAAAAGTACTCATGATTTTAAAAGCATTGCCTCATCGGTTCCTGGAGATTTGTATTGATTGTTTGAGTGAATAATTCACTGTTAGTCACTCAAAAGCTCTCATGTGGAAGTAAATGTCTTGAAAGCAATAACAACAACAAGGCATTAATGAAGACCATTGTTCTACCATCCAAATGAAAGCTCTAGAGGCATCAGTGATACTACCTGGCAAACTTTATATGAAACATCTATTACATATTCAAAATGTATCAAGTGGGTACGTGTGATGTTAATAATATGTATGTGAAAGAAAAATATTGAATGAGAAGAGCAAATAGTCTTAGAATTAACAACCAGATAGCAACCCACACAATACAAGTGTTGTCCAGTGGGAGTATCAGTGAAGATGTACCTATGATTGGGATTTTTTGTTATGCCAACATGCAAAATCTCAGCACATGCAATAGGCATTTTTAAATAAGGTGTGCAGCAGTTTCATTTCCCAGTGCTGTTTCCTATCCGAGTGCCTTTATGTGTTATATGCCTGCTTCCTCCTTCTTAGAATGCATATGTCAACATCAATCGGATCATGTCTGTGGCATCCAGACTGTCAGAAGCTGGCCACTACGCCTCCCAGCAAATCAAGCAGATCTCCGCTCAGCTAGACCAGGAGTGGAAGAGCTTCGCGGCCGCCCTGGATGAGCGCAGCACCATCCTAGCAATGTCTGCCGTGTTCCATCAGAAGTCCGAACAGGTTAGAGTTACGTTTTAGTCGCTTTAACTCGTTGGTGCAGAGGGAGACAAATGCCTACAATAATGTGGTTTAGAAAAAGAATCAAGGAAAGTATGTTCCAATAAACAAATAAACTGAATACTCCATTCTAAACACCATTTATCTTTCCATTAAAGAGTGCTGATCCTCACTTACTTCCCAGCAGCCATACAGGAACAACAGTGAATGTGTTGATTTTTTGGACTGATTCCAGTTTCTGTCGGGTGTGGACGCCTGGTGTAAGATGTGCAGTGAAGGAGGCCTGCCATCTGAAATGCAAGACCTGGAGCTGGCCATTCACCACCACCAGTCACTGTATGAACAGGTCACTCAGGCTTATGCAGAGGTAAACCATACTGCATCTTCTGAGGTTATGTGTGAAACGAGAAAAAGAAAATGGAAAGGGTTTGAATTGTTTAACTATTTTACCCATTTTCATGTTTTTGAGTGGTTACATGTGCCAGATAGCTACAGAAAAGCTTTTCTTACAGGAGTTATTTTGTTTTATAGGATCCCAGCCCACCATCCCCCATGATAGTTATACACTGACATATGTGGATTTCTGGCAAAATAGTTAAAATTCAAACATATTTACAATTTGAAGTGTTAATTGTCTTAGGTGTCACCTCACCTTATAGTAACAGTCTAACCTGTGATTAACATTAGTCTGGGAATTCAATACATATTTATTTCATAGTATTTTTTTGTTCAGTTAGAATGCTACAGCAATTGCTATGCTTGTGGCATAATAATAATAATAATAATAATAATAATAATAATAATAATAATAATAATAACCAATTGATAATTTCCACACATTGAATATATAATGTATCTTTAGCTCAAAATTAAATAGTTTTATTTATTTCATACTCAGCAAGAACGCAATATTGGAACATTGTTTAAAGACACTGCTTTAATTATTATAACCTGTGAGAAATACCACTGTAATATCCTCTACTGTATTTGCACTGTGACATTTTGTATGCTGTTTAGTGCCTACATTATTTATAATACTTTACAGTGTAGATACACACGCCTGGCCCATTCATGTTTGGTGTCATTTTTTGGAGTGTTCTTTTAAACAGTTAAATTACTGAGCCCTGTTTTTTTTCTTTCCTTTATTTTATTTTCATCAGTAAATACCTCCTATGCTCCAGCGCTCCTATACAGAAAAAAGAGACGAGAAGGTTAGCAGTGTTTGTGTTGTGCCACAGATAAGAACGTATTGATATATAATTTGAAACAAACGTATTTAAACTGTAGGCTGAATTCACTTAATATATGAAGTTCAAAACTGGAAAACATATATACAACTGGAAAAAATCAGTTGGTTGTTTATAATTAAGTATTCCATGATCAATATCAAAAACGTGTCTTTCTTGCAATATTTATTTTAAAAAACAATAGTTGATTTGGCGCCTTTCTCGGAATGTGTGACTGCAAATAAAATGTAGGACAGGCGACTAACCACCCGGCTCTGTTTCTGAACCCGACTGTAGGTGAGCCAGGATGGGAAAGCACTGTTGGATGTTCTTCAGCGGCCGTTAAGTCCCGGGAATTCGGAGTCGCTCACGGCGTCAGCCAATTATTCCAAAGCTGTACATTGTGTCTTAGATGTAGTACATGAGGTACTGCACCATCAGCGACGGCTGGAGAGCATCTGGCAGCACCGCAAGGTTCGCCTGCATCAGCGACTTCAGCTCTGTGTCTTCCAGCAGGATGTCCAACAGGTAAAAACCTCGGAGCGGTACAGGTATTAGTCAAGGTGATGGAAAAAGAGTCTTGTGCTTCCTGCCCCGATTCTTGTTGCAGTGATTAAAGTGTACGAACTTGAAGTTGGGAGGCTTGAACCAGGGATGGCAGTAGATGGTATTGCGTCACGATTAGAAGGTTGAATGTTGATGTAAATATGATGGATATTTATTTATGGTTTGCCAGAAAATAGCAATGCAATTATATTTTTTTCTGCTCTGTTACACCTGTTCGGTGTAAACAATGAAATAAATTTAATCAAAGTGCTATGTCACTTATTTATTTCCTACTTCTTATAAGTGCTGCAAGCAATCACAGGTTTGGTGATCAAATCAAGAGTCCAGGCTAGCGTTAGAGACCCCAGTAAATGTAGACTTCCATTAAGGTTAAGATTGCATGTCTACTGACTAACACTTAATTGAATTGGGTGTATATTTGTTTGGGCCTAGCTTGAAATGTTTGTGTTGCTGTATTGTGTAATGAGTCCGTTGCATTGATCTATTCCCTCTTCCGTAGAATGCATACATCTCTTGTGTTTAGATCACTTTTGCAGGAAAATTATGTTTGGTGGTCAAATTAGGGTTACAGGTTCCACATTAGTGTTATTGTTTAGGTGTCACAATATTCTTTAGATGTCTAATTAATTGGTATTTTTGAGACATGCTGCAAACTTCTTAGAAATCTACATATTGAAGTGAATTTAATGTTGTTAAGGTTAAATTTGTTCAAACATAACCATTGTTGAATTTAACTAGTATAACTATTTAATTGTCAGTTACATGTTTGGGTAATTAAATATCTACCATAATAAATATTCATCTCCTGGTTTGTATTGAATTTTAGCCTCAAGGATTTTGACATACCCTTCACCAAAAGTTGCTATGAATCAGATAATGTGTGGAGGTTACACTGCAAGTTGTGGTTTAAGTGTGATTCATGGACTCTGTTTAAAATATATTTTCTTAAAGCTTTTTCCTTTTTTTCTTTATTTGTTGACTTTGGAAGGCCATCATTCTGTGAAACCATTTGTGGGTATCACTATATTAAAAACAATACATAAGGATTAACCATGGCATATTGCCTTCTCATATCTGAGTTTCTCCTTCATCTTACAGAGCAGCTATTCAAAATATAAAGATATTAGGCCTGAAATTAAAAAGAAACAGGTAGATATTTCCAAAGAAGTTACAAATATTTACATCTCTACTGAGAGAATATTTTCCAGAATGCAATGCATCTAGAAGTCTATTATTTCTGCTTTGAGTTTTTGGCAGGAAGCCAGAGTTAATATCCCTCACATTAGTGCCATAGTTAAATATAGGCCGGATCTTAGTCAGAAGACAAGTGGTTTTATCAGCAATGTGCTTCAGCACTTAGGCTGGGTAAGTTTCACCCAAAGACTTGGCAACTGTGGACGCCAAGATAACCTTTGAGATCTCCTCACTTACAAAGATAATACTGCCCAACACGAAACAGTAACAACATGGCCTTTATGTTAAACCTTACCTTAGCTTATACATATTTATACTTTCAAATATTCATATTTGTCTTTGATATGTTTCCTGTAATGTTGTGGCGAGCACAGTGTGAGGGCTGTTGGCTACAGGAATGAGACAGGTACAGGTGTGAACCAGAAAGAGTCTAGGAAGTAAATGTTCTCATTGTCATTCAACAGAAATGGCAGCCTTACCAATCCAGTCACCATAGAGCTGCAGTAGCAGAGCCAGAGCCACCCATTCATCATCTTTACATAGTTACCTTAAAATGACAGCTCGCTTTAGTTTAATGAAACCACAAGCTTACACCGAGGAACCCTAAATGGCTTGCAGATGTATTTGTGCTGTAGCTGCTGTAGCACAAACAGAATTACTCTCTGAAAGACTAATCCACATCCTAACTGCCCTGAAACTAGTACCAGCAGTGCATGGGGACTGGGGGATAAGCATACACCCACTCCTGCCACTCAGACCTCAATGCAATACACTCACTTTGTGTACAGCTGTCTCTTTTATGGTGTGAGTATAGACACTAGACGTTAAGTTTTAAAATATATATAAAAAGATCAATTGTCTGCTTTGAAGTTTCAACCATCAGAATGAAAAATTGTGCTATTGATCACTGAATTTTCTCTGCCCACTATAATGCGTTATTTATATAGACACATTGAGCTTTCCCTGCAATTAATACCAATTACAGGCATGGCAATACAGCTTGCTCTTTATGAACAAGTCTTAGTGATAAAGGGAATTCGTTATTTGTTTATGTTTGCTTTTTCAAAATACTTTATAGAAAATTATATCGTATTTGTTAAAAAAGAGAAAAGAGTATGGATTGCAGTTTAACGGTATAAACAGGACTGTTGTCGTTTTTTGGCTTTCACAATCATATCAGATCTAACAATTCAAACTGAGACTTCAATTTTACCTCAGTCTGTAGCCTGACCGCTTTGATATTCTGCATAAATGGCAAGATTTAACAAAACAAAAACAAAGCAAAAAAAGATCTGGCAGCATTGTCTTGGGAATGGTTTCTCTCTCTAAGTATACTGACATGATGAATTCCATGAGCATAACATGACGCAAAAAAAAGTGTATTTTCCCTTAGTGAAATAGCAGTAATAAAATACGAGTGACATTGGAAAGAGTTGGATACAAAACCATAATTTATCTGGACAAACGAGGCTTCACACCACTTGCTTACTCAAGATGTGAATAGACATTTTGTGATCAAGGCCTACCATCATCTCTGTAAGGAATCAATCACGATGGTCAAAGAAGGGTCAGTCTGTCTTACAGAGGAGTTTTGACTGAAACAGCACTTTTCTGTTTCCCCTCTCCTCAGTGCCGTACCTAATTATGTGCCGTTGTATAAATCGTCATTACTTATTGTATCTTCGCTAAATGAAGTTCTGTTGGATGAAGAGAGTGCACAATAAGAGAGGATATTGGACTGCTGCCCGGTACATTAGGAAAGTAAATTCATTCCTGGAATGTATACATCTTTTCTTAAAGGGAAGAAAATGAATCCATGGTTAGAAATGAAGACTGCTTTAGTACTTTCACCTTAATAATACGTCTGTTCTCAGCATAGGCCTTGAATCAATGTGCTAAAAGCCAGAGTGTGTGAACATTCAACAGTAATGAATGCAATGCCAGAGATACTTGTACCTGTCTCTGATTTCACTGGATATAGCGATCCTTTGAAAGGGAATGATACTATGGCTTTTTTTATTTAGAGGACACAAATTACATATTGTTGCAAAGAGATAAGGAGCAATAAGAGGCTCAGTGTTTCTCTTGTGGGACAATTGTCTCTGACAATTTTTCTCCCCCTGTATGTGTTTATCTGAGAGGGTTGGCCTTTGCAGCAGATTTGTTTTTGGGAGGGTTAAACATTTTCAAACGTGCTCAAATTAATATCATTGGCAACTCAGCATGAACTACGCGCCTCTTTCAGAAACTTTCTTAATGAGTTTTCAACTGTACATCGGCAGCCTGCCTGCGATCCCTTGTTATTTTTTAATTAACAAACAGGACTCATTAAGCACTTTGGACTATGATTGGTTTTTTTTCAATGTCGTAATGAAAACAATGTTTTGCTTTTAGTCTCTCTGATTTCCTCTCAACAAAGAAAGCTAATTACGGTATAATAAAACTGTGTGATCGCAGGCGTGTTGAAAAGTGGCAAAACCCGGCAGCATCAATCAAATAGTTGTGGATAAATGGAAATGAAAGAAAATAAACCGTTCCCTAAATATCTCCTTCTGTGAGCTGTGTATCGTTTTCTCTGTGTGTTCCAGTGGTCTGTAGATATTTGTTATTTTCAGATGGTAGGGACTTCTTGATGTCTGTGGCTGAAAACGTCATATGATCATATGAAGATGGTATTCTGTAGTTACCACGGACACTTTCCAGTTTTATCGAATGATGCAGGGATGTTAGCCAGCTTTCTGGATTAGCAAATGTTAGCCTTTGTTGTAGGCTCCTTGGCAAGCCAGAGTTGATGAGTGATTGAAGCTCTTCCATTTCAATTGGCCAGTTGTCAATGCCCCGCACAAATGACAGTTCTGGTGCGAATAAAACGAAGCACAAATCTCTTTCATTTTAAATCTCCTGAGTCTTTAAGGGTTTTCCAGAGAAAATAGATTCTTCATATTCACTGTGTGGGATGTTAATTTAGACCAACTGTTAAAGGACATCTATAAGACGTGTTAAATGTAGGAAGGGTTTGAAAAGCAGGAGCTACTGGTTCACTTTAGCAGTATTTGCTGCCAGGAAATCCCACTCCTGGAACATTCTTTTCATTTCTCACATTACAGTTTAAAGACGTCTTTATAGCCAAGTAGGGAAACAATGATGTTTTAATGCTGGTTTATATAAGTGGTAAGAGGATAATAAGTGCTAGGAATGTAAGGGCACCAACCATTTAATAATAAAAATAAGAATCTGTGCTCTTTGAGATGAGAGAAAATGAATTGGAAGTTATGGCAATTACACTCCGTGATGTTTTGATTAAAATTTGGTTTAATGCACTAAAATGATTTAGAAGTTTGCACTTACATGGATGAGTATAGCTCAACACACCAGTCAGTATTCGTTTATGTTCAGAGTGCTGCAGATGTCTGGTAAAACAGGGAACTGTATGTACTAAATCCTAGAATACTGTCCTACAAAACGTGCACTTCACAATTTCAGCACAAGCTCACTGCGACTACTAGCGTTCATAATCACTTTTATCAATTTTTAGCTTTCATGATAATAATGCTGGCTTACAAAACCACATGCTTGCAGTTCTAGTTTCTGGTTGTTCCTGTACATTTCAGACTAGCGTTTATTTAGGAGGCACCACTTAAAATATTGTCTAATGGCTTTAACTGATGCCGAAAATCAGGCTCTCGACAATATGTGTGCTCTGGGTTTTGTAAGTGGTGCCTGCAGGGCTGCAATCACATGTTTTGCCCTTCCACGTTAATTTATTTAAAAAGAGGTTGTTTCATTCCCTGGTACAATATTCCCAGAAGAGCCTGCAATCCCACGAGGTTTCCATGTTGCACCTGGAACAAGTCAATACTTACCATACATGGCTTGCTTTAGCCTTTCTTAGCAGTTTAATGGTTTTGTAAGTTTCAGATGTCACGGTGCCTCTGTTTCAGAGGCATTATATTGATATTTTGACCACTATTAATATCATAAAAATATGTTTACGCATTGTGTTGTTTTTATTATATATTTTAAAATGAAATGCATTCATGTAACTGATCTGCAGCAACACATTACTCTGTCACAGTTTTTGCAGACCATGAGATTGAAACTAGAGCTAATTGAGATTGGCATTATGCAAGAGAGGCCTAATCTATTTGTCCCAAAATTGTGTGAATTATGTATGTCAAAGGAAAGCAGGCTGTTTTAGGATCCTATTTTGATAGAAGCACTAATTAAGATGAGAAGAAACAAATGGTGTTGGCACCCTCATAGGCCTGTTTCACAAGCACTTCATTACTCACACATGCAGGCATAGATGTATGTAGCAGCATCACTTTCATGTTTTCTGCCTTCTCTGACTCAGGGCATATACAGTGATGGATTGTGATTATGGAATCTGCACTTCGGAAAATGCAGGAAAATGAGATAATTGAAGTAGGCCGGAGAGTTATTGTTAGGATATCTTGAACTTAAACAAATCAAATTGAATATTTTATACTGTGCTGATTTAAAGCAGTGTTATTTTCAGAATGCAGTAGTTTCATGCTGCTGGGTTAAAGGATCAGAAAAGCCACAGGACAGTTTTATATTTCAAGTTTATCCTAAAACAAACACAAAAGACTAAACTGATGATTTAATTTCTGCAGCAAGCCTGATTTTCTGATTGCCATTCTGTACACACTTTACATATATATGTTGAATGTTAGTCAGAAATGTTCAACCTGAATGCCTGAGGCGTTAATTCAGAGTGTTTTATTCCTCTGGGTATAAACTTAGTCTCAAATCATAATAAACCATTTCTGCAGTGGTTTGGTTATGACAGGACTGAATGCAAGATTTTATTCATGTATATATTGGTCTATCCTGATTCAAATCTGATCAGCTTTAATATACATAGCTCTCAAAAAATATATACTTACCCACAATATCGTTTTTTCAACAAATCTGGTGTTTCAACTCAACAGTGATATTTTCTGTGGAAACCTCGGTTATATGCATGCATTGTTCTACATTTTGCATATGCAAATCATTATTCAAATATATGCACAGTTTATTTTGCATGCCTGTGATGTATGAAGTTTCCTAATTGAGAAGTTGTTTTTCTATTTTTGTTGATTTCCGACACGGTTAAAGGATCCAAGCCCAATGGCAGTCTTGTGATAAGTGACTATTAAGGATTTGCCTCTTCCATGGCTAAAGTGGTACAGGGGATTTTGTTCTGTGTGTTGGTTACACCTTCATCGGACACCTCTGTTTATCTTTACAGGACATGTTAATACACAAGTCTTCCTCACCAATGTTGGGACTGGGATTGTGTTGCTATTTTTCAGATATTCCAATTTTTTGTGGATGGAGAGTTAATAATGCATGCAGCTTTCTGAATGTGGCTGTCTTCCCCATACTGTTTTTGCTTTCCAATACTGCACAGATTGAAAAACTTATAGGTCAACTGCAATTTTGCTTGTCCCCACTGAATCTTTAGTGTCTACAAGCTGCTCATTTTGAGGACTTTAACAAGACACTCCAGACATTATTTCACACAATCATTCAATCACTGAGGCAGTGCCTGCATTTATTCATGCTCACATCAATCACAGATGGCACTGATTTCTGAAAAATAACCCCTGTAATTTTGAGGCACTGTAAATCCGAATCACTGCTGATCACTATTTGTTGTGTCATTAATTTTAAAAATGGCCTTAAGATACAGTCATGCAATACATGAGTGTATAGCTTAGAGCACATTATACTACATATTTAATGAAAATGAAAAGATGTCCTATATTTAAGATCATGTATCCACTGTAAAGATGTCTGTCATCATTAGAGGGAAAGGTTCAGCTGAAATCAGTTACTACAAAATAAATTATGTTTACATGTTGAGCAGTCAGCAGACTGGGATTAAATCAAAACTTTGACTTCCCCACTAATACAAAACTACAAACCTGTACTTGGTGGCAGCTTCATTACTTATAAGATGCTACTTCCATCTACTCATAAATGTAACCGCTATGATGTACAGGTTTGCAGTTTGCTATTAGCAGGTGGGTCAGTGTTAATGACTTGCATTTTGGCTGCATCTTATCTCTGTGAGAAAACCTGCCAATTAATTCCTTGCCTATGCTTCAATATGCTAATGGCTTTTAACTGCTAATGTCCTGTGTTTTTCAACCATAGGTGATGGACTGGATTGAAAATCATGGAGAGGCCTTTCTCAGTAAACACACAGGAGTTGGGAAGTCACTTCACCGAGCAAGGGCACTGCAAAAAAGACACGACGACTTTGAAGAAGTTGCTCAGGTAAGAAATACTTTTGATGTACCAGATGTCTGTTGCTGTTTTAGTATTAGATGTAAGGATAAACAGGTGTTATTTGGTTGTTTTTTTACACCATATTTGTGCGCAATAGTCAACCAGTTATTTACTGTTGCTGGATTCACTTGAGTCATCAATCCATTTATACACCAGGCTTTTATAGGATACATTTGGAAATTAACATTTTGAATACAGAGTACATATTACATTGGATAAGGTGAGAATAAGAATTTTATAAAGTTAAATGACTATAAAGTATTGCATGCAGGGTTTCATATGAAAGTATATATTTCAGTTGCCACCTTCATTGGCAATTAATTTCAGTTTTTATGGAGGTGTTTTTGTTTGAAATGGTTTATAAGACATGCATGGTGAAAGCAGCTGGGGCCCAGAAGTCCAATATATTTCAGTTTCAAACACTTCCATTTGCCGTATGTCATTTTCTTTTTAAGCTATCATAAACTTCAGCATTTCGTGAAGAAAAGGGTATTTTTTATTCACTCATTCGCTAAGAAATACATTTTGTAAGAAACTAAAGTTACTAACCCAGCTAAAAAAATATTGCTGGATTAACATTAAATATTAACACTGGACCAAATGTCTTAGTTGCGAAGACAGTTCATGACCAGTATTTAAGATTGAGGAAATCTAAATCATGTCTACTGAAATCAGAATTCTATTTAACTAAAGGCTTTAACTATTTATTTTCTCTGTTTCTATAACGCTATGTTGCCTGAGCTGTTTTAAGAGACTACTCTAGTTTTGTAAAATATGTCTTTGTTAAAGCTATAAGTTATTTCAAGTTTCTGAGGTAGAAAGGTGAATATAATGATAGTGATTGGATGTGTAATTATGGTTAAGTATGACATAACAGATTTAAAATTCATGTTTAAAGGAAAGGAGCTAAAACGTTTCTTCAAATATCTGCAAAGTTCAAAGAATAGGAAAACAGCCAACATAGTCAACTGAAAACCTTAACACCGAAACACATGAGACATAGCATTTGAACACTAATGCTTAAGGCTGTATTTTAATTATAAAATCCTGGTATTAACCTAGAATTAGAGCCATCTCAGGACTGATTATGGATGGTTTGATTCAGGTCACGAGGTCTACCAGTCTAATAAGATAGAAATGTCTACAGGGTTAATGTAATGAAACTCATAGTCTGAAAGCCTACCTACTTGTTTTATCTGGAAAGCAATTGATTTGTTATTGAGTTTGTTTCTGTCATAATCCATATTTTCCTCAGAATACAATTGAACTTTCTCAGACAAAATATTAATTAAAGCATGTGACATTAAAACTATGGTTACTTGCCAATAATAAATAATGTGAATAACATTTTAACTGTTCTGTAATAGAACCAAGATATGTGTATTCAACACAATTTATAATAATAACTACATAACTTCATGATGAAAAACACACAAACATAATTTAACAACTACCCAGCGCTCTCCCTATTGGTGTCTGGTTACCATGCTTTTTTTTTTAAATTCCTGGTATAGGACACCAAATCATCAAATTAAAAAAAATGGAGAAACAAAACAAATGCAACTCTAGATGAGCAGACATAAGAATAAGCATTTCAGAGTTATTGATTATGGTACTGCTGGGAGTTAACAGAAGGCTGTTTCTCTCTGAAGAAAAGCTTTCTTCTGGAATTGTAATACTAGACAGGAGGTGATCTAAGGGTGTTGCTATAAGGATTGTCTGTCTGCAATGTGAATTAATCTCAGCCTATCCGATTTCAACTATTTAAATGAAGACATTATTTGGCAGCGTATATAAATATTGCAGTTTCCTATGCAAATATGAAGTATTCTTTTGTTCTTTAATTATGAAGTGTACATTTCTTTGCAAATCAGGAAATAGTTGTCTCTTTTGGTCGTTTTTTGGAAACTAATATTTAATAATTACCTCAAAATGTTTATCACAATTGATTCAGTTCTGTTTATTTTATGAGTGCTGTAGCTTTTTAAACTATGATACACTGATCCTATATGGCTTTATCTGAACAAAAGTCAATGAACTGGTTAAATATATGTCTGTGATCCATCTTTCTCTTCCTTATCCTCCCTCCAACATGTTAACGACACCAGTTCAATTGCAATATACGTTTTCCATATGAATTCAATTTCCATTAAATGCTTTATTACTATTTAACCTCACTACATGTAATGGTCCTGCAGGTTTGGAAAGTTGTAAATTAATGCGTTTAAAAACGGATCAGGAATTGCCTGATGATTAAGCAAATAAACAAACAAACTACATTTTATCTCTGGATAATCTAGAGATTTGCGAAGATTAGACCCCCAACCTAGGCCAAATAAGTCTCACTTTCCTGGATACTGTCTCAAACGTACTGCCGTTTATAGGCCTCTTGTAGAAATGTGGAAGTTATGTTTGGGTCAGTGGTAGGTTTATTGTCTCTCTCTGTTTGTTTTCTTTGTAGAGCACTTTCTGTGTGTATTTTAAAACGTGAACAGCAGTCCTGTCCCCATGAGGTCAAATGTAGGCTCATCATTGCTGCAGCTCAGGGAAATTCCTAGGATTTTCTAGATAAGCACGTGCTTTCTGTTTATTAATCCAGCCCGATGCCTGGTGCTCTACTGACTTTTGCATACAGATAAAAAAAGGTCTCATGCCAGGGATTGGATTACTGTGCATGGATTTACATTGCCGTCCAGCACAGATGGTGATGCCGCTTAAATGTAATGCAATTGTTTTGGGGGTACTTAGTGAAACGTTTATTTAACCCATGTTGAAGAGAGCACAGGCTGCCTATTTATTTATTTTTAAAACCATGCATGCAGTACACAGGTCTGTGTCTCACAACTTGGTTTTCTCTTTTTTCGTTTGCCCACCAGAACACATACA
The DNA here is from genome assembly GCF_036373705.1 of Amia ocellicauda. Taxonomy (NCBI): domain Eukaryota; kingdom Metazoa; phylum Chordata; class Actinopteri; order Amiiformes; family Amiidae; genus Amia; species Amia ocellicauda. Next base: position 9,240,523 of record NC_089865.1, on the reverse strand, counting down.
CCAACGCCGACAAGCTCCTCGAAGCGGCCGAACAGCTGGCCCAGACGGGAGAATGTGATCCGGAGGAGATCTACAAAGCAGCCCGCCACCTGGAAGTGCGCATCCAGGACTTTGTACGGAGGGTCGAGCAAAGGAAACTACTCCTGGACATGTCCGTTTCCTTTCACACTCACACCAAAGAGGTATGGCCGATGTGGCGTGCGTGGTCGCCTTTCAACTTCCTATTGTTGGTACGTGACAGACAGAGGCAGGGAAGGAGCAGGGAGCTTCGACTGAAAGGGGTTTGTGGGTTTGAGCTTCCTGTCTGTGGGCAGAAGCTGTGCTAACGACTCCAGTGACAGGCGTGATTCAGAGGGGATCAATTTAAGATTACCAAGGTATGCCATCATTCTTATCGCGGTCTGCTGTCCAGGATCCATTCCAGACAAGAGATAACATGCTTTTGTTTGTAGGTGGTAGGGATGAGGAGGGGGTGGGGGCAAGTTTTAATTAAGTGAGAGACATTAAAAATCCAAAGAATACATTTGATGAAACTGCTGTATCCCATTTTTAATCAGGCAGTGCTCGTCTTTCTGCAGTTTTCTTTTTGTTTTGCTGTTTTGCTATGGCATGACCTAAAGCATTTTCCCAGCACAAGAAACTATTTCTCTGCTTCTCACATTTGACTCTGAGGCTTTTGCTTTGTGACCAGTTGCACTCCAGGGAAATGCTCCATTAAGCTCAATTCAGTTACCAGCAGGGTCTTAGGACAACAGTGGAAGACATGGTGGTTTTAAAGTGCTTTTCTCATGTGTCCAAGATTTATTACTGGTTGATTATGTTTATGTTATATATGTCTGTAGGTTAGAGTTTTGCCTATTACATGGTTTTTGGTGTTTCAATAGCATGTCAATAAGATTTTTGTTCCCACCCTCAATCATCTGTCATTTCAAATAATTAGTGGTCAAATTTTAAATGGATACATTTTATATGGAGTGGTGTAGTTCTTTTGGTACACCTCACTGACATGAGTGAGCAATGTAATTCTGAGGCACTCAAATGGATATATCTGCAGGCGATATGAATCAGAATTTTAAACTGCCACAAAAAGTGTAATAAAATGTAATATTGCCTTTGCTTGGCTGACGAAAAGAGGTTAGCAGCATGAGATTAGTTTGTTTTTAATATTGAGAATGAGCTGCAGCACAGGTCAAGGGATTATAGTGATCATAGTGCAATAGATTCACCAACTTAAGCTACATTCTTGCTTTTAGGCTATTTTTAAAAGAGATGGTTTATTATCCTTTATTTTTAAGTTTTCCTTTTTCAGTTTTCCTAATAAAAATCCTAATATTGTAACTGATAGATTTCGTATATATATACATTTTATAATAATAATAATGTAATTCTTAAGTCTGTGAATTCCACAAAATGTATAGTGTAAGGTAAGCTTGTAGTATGTTTACCTGGAGCAGTTTCAATCAATATGATAAATTGAATTTGGAGGCTGAACTATCTTTTTGGCATCCAGTGTCTTTCTGTTTATTTGGAAAATTAGCGGGACCATAGGCCCATAAAGAAACAAACAAAACAAAGAGGTTATGCAGTGGGAGAAAGATGGTGTCTGTTGATATTGACATCAATTCGATTGGAAGTAGATGTGTCTGTTTGGGATTCACCCTTAGGAGAATGATGAAATTACAAATTGTGTAATTTCCCTGCTATGTTGACATTCTTGAACGTTGTTGTGGTTTTTGTGTACTGATGGAAAGGATGAGGTTGAGAGCCCACCCCCCAAGATAAAAGCCAAATGCCACTTGTAATGTAATGTAGTGTCTGCTGCCATTGTGTTTAGCACTCACAGTTTAGTGGTCTGTCTGTCACAAGAAACTATCACCATGGGACCATCAACACTGTTTCACTGATTCCTGTAACCAAGAACCCATCACAAAGTCTAACTTAATAATATTAACTCTTCATGATGCTTTAACATCTGTCAGTTAACTGTTTTGTAATCACATTACTGATCCTACACAGAGGTGACCTACTGCTCTTTAAACCATCATGACTAAGTATTGTAGTTAAGGGGTGGGGGGATTTTATTTTAAAGCTGTTGTGGAAGTTCTACTTCTTTTTGTTTTAATAACAGTACTTTTCTGATCTATGTTTTGAGTATCTGAGCTTTGAGTAATATTTAAAATTGTACCCTTCTGCTTTAACAATTACTGGTGTTTTCTTCAATAATTGAAGCAAGAAGGGCAGGACACAAGCTAAAAGAGCCTAATTATTCTTTATGCATTTGGCCTGCATTTTGGCTTAAGCTCGTTATTGACTGACATTTAATATATTGCCTGCTACAAGTATGAACAGCAATTAGCTTAAGAGAACCACCAACTCCTGAGTAAGCAGGAAAAAGGTAAATCTGCTCTTCACATTTCTGTAACCTATTTGTTTTGTAGTTTAGTGGTATATGTTTCAGTTTAAGAACAACAAGGTAATTGTCCTCTTAACAGTTATAAACTCACTTTCAAAATCTGGCAGTCACAGATCTTTTAATCAAGTGACTAACTGTGGAGGGGTCCATCTGTGTGTAGGATTTATTTGAACTCATATTCATTAGAATAGAAAAACTGCAGGCTGATAAGCTCTCCAAGGGTCAGCTGTATCTGAATAAGTGATTTGTTTAATATAGTTAGAGAAACCAAACAAAAACATCAATGAGGCTAAACGTAAGTGAACAAATATTTGAGCAGTAACTACAATATTAATCTGACAAACTTGGAACTGAACCAGCGCTATACAAACATGTATTATGTGTTCCCTCAAAGTATTTGTCTTAAATTAATGTTCAAATAAAAAATAATTGTGAAAACAGGTTATACTGTTTAGTTTAGAAGCTGTTACTTTATGATTCAACATATACACTCATCTAAAGGATTATTAGGAACACCATACTAATACTGTGTTTGACCCCCTTTCGCCTTCAGAACTGCCTTAATTCTACGTGGCATTGATTCAACAAGGTGCTGAAAGCATTCTTTAGAAATGTTGGCCCATATTGATAGGATAGCATCTTGCAGTTGATGGAGATTTGTGGGATGCACATCCAGGGCACGAAGCTCCCGTTCCACCACATCCCAAAGATGCTCTATTGGGTTGAGATCTGGTGACTGTGGGGGCCAATTTAGTACAGTGAACTCATTGTCATGTTCAAGAAACCAATTTGAAATGATTCGACCTTTGTGACATGGTGCATTATCCTGCTGGAAGTAGCCATCAGAGGATGGGTACATGGTGGTCATAAAGGGATGGACATGGTCAGAAACAATGCTCAGGTAGGCCGTGGCATTTAAACGATGCCCAATTGGCACTAAGGGGTCTAAAGTGTGCCAAGAAAACATCCCCCACACCATTACACCACCACCACCAGCCTGCACAGTGGTAACAAGGCATGATGGATCCATGTTCTCATTCCGTTTACGCCAAATTCTGACTCTACCATCTGAATGTCTCAACAGAAATCGAGACTCATCAGACCAGGCAACATTTTTCCAGTCTTCAACTGTCCAATTTTGGTGAGCTTGTGCAAATTGTAGCCTCTTTTTCCTATTTGTAGTGGAGATGAGTGGTACCCAGTGGGGTCTTCTGCTGTTGTAGCCCATCCGCCTCAAGGTTGTACGTGTTGTGGCTTCACAAATGCTTTGCTGCATACCTCGGTTGTAACGAGTGGTTATTTCAGTCAAAGTTGCTCTTCTATCAGCTTGAATCAGTCGGCCCATTCTCCTCTGACCTCTAGCATCAACAAGGCATTTTCGCCCACAGGACTGCCGCATACTGGATGTTTTCCTTTTTCACACCATTCTTTGTAAACCCTAGAAATGGTTGTGTGTGAAAATCCCAGTAACTGAGCAGATTGTGAAATACCCAGACCGGCCCGTCTGGCACCAACAACCATGCCACGCTCAAAATTGCTTAAATCACCTTTCTTTCCCATTCAGACATTCAGTTTGGAGTTCAGGAGATTGTCTTGACCAGGACCACACCCCTAAATGCATTGAAGCAACTGCCATGTGATTGGTTGGTTAGATAATTGCATTAATGAGAAATTGAACAGGTGTTCCTAATAATCCTTTAGGTGAGTGTATATATATATATATATATATATATATATATGTAGCAAGTACAAATAATAATTTATTCAGCTGTTTTTTTTCAGTCACACTGGGTTCAAAATATATCTGTTTTGTTTGAATGCCAAAATTCATTAAGTCGAACGGGTTTTCCCCCATCAAATGATGAAGTTTAGATTTAAAATGTGAATATGTTTTTATGTTGCCAGTGAAGGTTCACAAGTATAATTATTTTCCTTTCAGATGTTCAATGTGAAAACCACATCTCACAGGACACATTGATGGTTTCTCTTAATGGAGCACTTTTCTGTAGAAAGATTGATCTGTCTGCATTAACATCAGCTTGAAGCACTGAGTTAAGAAAGACAGGATGTACTGTACTGCAAACTAACTACTTTTTCTCTTTAATTGTATTACAGCAGTGAAATCACCTGTAGTCCCTACACAGTAATATGTAAATCACATTATAACTTGTGTCCAGTTGCTTGATGAAAAGTCTCAAATTTGCCAAATACTGGAGTTGTGGATGTGGAGCCTTTTTGTCGAGTGTATAAAATAAACTCAATTTAGATGGCAGTCTGCATGTCTCACTGTATTCCTCTGATTTAACTGTTGCTCTTGACCTTAAATGCATTTTCTGGATGCTAACAAGTTTGGCATAGAAAGACGTTTGTAGAACAAAGAGTCTTGCTTTTTTTTTTTTTTTCAAGTAATCCAAGCATTTAGAGAACATTTCAAAATGTAGTAAACATTATAAAAGCTGAATAATTGAAAAAACAAACATAATTCACAAAAAAAGCATGTTTCTACACCTCTGTCCCCTTTTCCCCATCTTATCTGGCATGGTTCACTCAGCTTTCCCTTATCGCTGAGCCCTGCTGTGACAGGTGGGCTGAGCACCAGCGCTGCTGCCTGAGAAAGCTGCCTCTCGCATTAGAAGCATGTAGGGGATTAAATGGTGAGGGAAACTATGGACTGGGTTCCCTCCCAGAGGGGGAAACTGTTTTAACTGACAGTGGAAGGGGATTTCTGACCCGTAGAAATCCTCCTTTCTGGGAATCTCTCTCGCCAGGAGTTGAAATGCTTCTGAGTCTTTACACTGAATCATTCTCGGAGAGTTACCTACTCTGATGGAAACCTTTTAGCTGTATTTCTTAGATGAATTTGTGTGCAACAATATGGTTATTTACAGTCTGGTCTTAAAACACTTTCATCTTATTTTGTGCATTTAACTGCAGATGTTATTTACTGATTTGTTGAAAATATTTGTTCTTCCCTATTTTAAAGGCCAGTAAGAAGTATTAGATTTAACCTACTAACATTGTGAGTTTAAAATGGTTCCATCCTATCTAAATAGCTTTTTTTGTAACAAAGAAATACTGGGTCCACAATATATCAGAAAAAAATATATATAATGTAGATTTATAAATAAATCCCCTGGTTACCTTTTCCATAGGTTATTCAGATTTATTTTTCAATCCCTGTGTAATTCTTACTAACCTATTTTAATGTATAAGATGTAAAAGTCCTTTAGTGGTTGAAATTACAAAACTATTATAGAGCGACATTTGTAATCCTGAGCGTGCTCAGATCAGACATGAGGAACAGTTTCTATGGCAACCGCTGAAACTGCAAAGCTACTCTGCTTTATAAACATGTTAACCCTTACAATGAAAGGGTAAATTACTCTCAAACGTGTTGTCTTTTATTTTCTCAGACCTCATAAGAGAATAGCCACTGTGATATTTGAGAATTCATTTGCTGTAAAGGGCATTTGTTTCAATCTGGACTATTTACCCTAGAACTACAATAAATGGAAATATGCTAATTTAGATAATACAAAGGGATTATTTTTTAATCCTAATTTATATGATTGTGATATGACCATATTAAGTATCTTAGCTTTTTGCTTTTCTTTGATGCATTGTGTAGATCCATCTAATCTTGTAAAAACAACTGGTACTTTACCAATTTAGCAACTATTAACCACCGGTTAACCCCAATCACAGATGTAATATAAGGTTTAGCACACATAGTCAACTACTACAATTAAAAATATGGAAATTACTTTGATTGAAAATAGATATAGGATGAATGAAAGCTTCATGGTTTCTATTACTGAAATCTCTTTGTTTCATTCTGTTTTATGTTCTTATTTACTCTCTTCCTTGACTCTCAACATTTTACTTACTATGACATTGATTATAATAAATGTTATTAAAACAGAATAGCTTATTCATATGGGATTTAAGATAGTGCATGCTCAGTTCAGACTTATGTGCTTGTTTCTAAGGCAACCAATAAAAGGCAATGCTTCTGTGGCCTATATTACATACTGACCCATCAATGTCTAAGTTTGAACTCAGATGTATTTCTCCTGGTTAAGAGTTGTTGTAACAAAGTTATTAACCCTGGACTATTAATGTCTGTACGCTACCAGGAGAAACTAAATTAAAATGATACTACATTATTTCAGTTCTACCGACAACATAAGAATTAAATAGCACTTTTTTATTTTTGCTATAAGAACCATACAGTTACAATGAATCTGATATTTGCCATGGTTTCATTATTATTATGCTATATTCTTGATGTCAACAGCTATTTTCTGTCTTGGATAGGCTTCAGTTTCTGAAAGCAAGGCGCTTGTGTTGGATTTGTGGGTCTTAAATGATGCAGATTTTCAGTAAATGTTTTGAACAGCTTAATTGCAGTTCAGTTGATTACATTAAGACACTCTTGTTAGAGCTGCTGGCCAATCAGTCTCTATTTCTTCCCTCCTGTTGTGTTTAAAATCAATAATCAGCAAGTACAATGCACATATTAGCTGATGAGCGTTCGGTCTATTCCAGGGCTGGAATCTGAAAGACTGGATTTGTCTTTGTAGATGTATCTCTGGTTTATTTTTAGAAAGAAATAGAAGGCCCTTTTCTTGAAGGAGAATTTTAATTATCATGAACAGATGCAAAGTAAGATGCAGCCAAGAAAAGGAATTTTGAAATTGCCAATCATGTATTATTTTATACCCTCCTGAGTATGAAATTATCAAATGATAATCACCTGCTATGACTCCAGTACAGTAGACTGCTGACATGGTTCCTTCAAAAACAGGCTAATTCAAGCCAAATCAACCCTGCCAGTGCTTGGCCAGTTGCAACGTCATTCTGAGGGAAATCATAGATACAGTCAGTTATGATATGTTTCTGCTGCAAACTATTTAACATAGATTGTGCTTTCTTCTCATGTTTGAAAGAGATGGGGTGACACAAACAACCTAATGCAAGAAAGCTGTCCTGTTATACCAAATCTGTACCCTGACTGAAGCTTTCCTAGAGCAACTGATGTATAATACGTGTGGGTAGGAAAAATGCATTACCTCTGAATCCCCATCCTCTAACCTTTACACTATCGTACACCACACTTTTCTTCTTGGGCTTTAAAGCCTGTGTTCCCCGATGCACATATTGACACGTTGTTTCAGTATTCGAACACAGACATAAAATAAATGTTTTTGAGTTATATGAGAACTGAACTGATAAATAATTGAGTGATGGGTAACATATTCATACACGTGCTCCAAAACAAGGGATTCAAACAACAGGGCATTGTGTGAAATTTCCAAAAGAAGTGAAGGCCTACTTTGATATCTATTGACTTTAAGAGAAACACATCTGACATTTGGGTGCGAAGGAGGATTTGAGGCACTATCGTGGCATCTTCAGATCTAATCATGTCCGTCCCTGTTAAGAATAGCTCAGACTTTGTGGGTTCAAAGAAAGACAATATTTTATGTTTCACCATCAGCATCAGCCCATATCTACCCGCTGCTGGATGAAGGCCTCCCCGAGATTTTTCACTTGCTTCGATCTACAGCTTCCCTTTTCCATGTCACGTCTGCAAAGTTTATGATTTCATCTTCCTATCTTTTATGTGGTTTTCTTCTAGGGATTTTTCATCTCTTGGCATCCATTCAATAGCTTCTTTTGTCCATCTTTGATCTGTTTTTCTTATATGTATCTTGTAGATACAATGCAGATTTTAGCAAACAAATAGATAAGACACTGAAATGCATTTTGTGTTCATTTGTACATGCAGCAAACAATTAGAGAAATAATGATCTTGCTGTGCGTATGCATCAAGTACAGTATATAATTTTCTGTCAAGGCTTTCTGCACAGGAACATGGGAGAATTAAAAAGGTTAACAGATTTGTTCTGGGTTTTGTTATTCTTGCTAGCTGTGGACATGGATGGAAGACCTGCAGAAAGAGCTGCTGGAAGATGTTTGCTCTGACTCGGTGGACTCTGTCCAGGAGTTGATTAAGCAGTTCCAGCAGCAGCAGACAGCCACGCTGGAGGCCACCTTGAATGTCATCAAGGAAGGGGAGGACCTCATCCAACAGCTACGGTGAGTCAAGCCTTTTGTGTCCTGAGTTTAATGTCAGGCTCCATATGAGATATTGGTGGGAATAATGAAGACGTTCACTCCCATCTCATTCCCCAGGGGACATCCACTAGGAGTTTAATTGCCTGCAACTAATTCTAGCTGCTTTTAAGGGACTTCTACTCTACTGCCTTAAAGCAGTTGGAAATGGAGTATATATTAAAACACATTTAATTTTGCAAACATATATACAGTATGTGTATATATATATATATATATATATATGTTATTCCTCTTGGCTATTTTCTAAATGGTGCAATAATACAGAGAGCTTAAAAAGGTCTGTTTTTTTAAACACAATTGGATAAGCCATGCTTTGTGTGAGCTAAAGGTCCTTTATTAAATGTAAGGACTATGTGTTAAGTTAAAAATATGTTATGTATCTATGCCGCAATGCAGGCTTAAGTCACAGTTGATGTAGTGTCATCTGATGCCAAATAAAATGTGTTGGTACTGCAGACTTCAAAAGACTTCGGCAGATTTATAATACCCTGGGTCCTTGTTAGTGCGAAAGGGTCAAATGTCAGTGTGCAGAAAACTGGCACACTCTCCCTGCTGGAGCCGTTTGGTTCGGTAAAAGCTGTGCTTGATGTTAGGAGGAAAAGTAAAGAAAATAAGTGCATCTTCATTTGCCTGCTTCGAGCAGGACCCTTCCACTTGCATGCACTAAGTGAAATGTTTTGTGTCATAACCCTGTGCTTTCAGATGGTTTTTAATGATTTCCCCGTGTGTTGTTTTCTTCCACTTTTTGTCTTGCCACAGGGACTCGGCCATGTCCAACAATAAGATGCCACACAATAGCTCCATCAGCCACATTGAGAGTGTGCTGCAGCAACTGGATGAAGCCCAGGGACAAATGGAAGAGTTATTCCATGAGAGGAAAATCAAACTGGATATTTTCCTCCAGCTTCGTATTTTTGAGCAGTACACCATTGAGGTAAGCGCTGGCTAGCACCGTGAAGGCAGTGGGGTTTAACAAGCAGATGGGGAAACTCTCCCAGGAGATGGGTTCTCCTTCAGCACGCTAGGATAGAGGGTCTCAGCTGGCAACAGGGGGAACAGAGAAGGAGGTGATTCACTATTTGATGGTACATCTGGTAACTGCTGTGGCTTATTAAATAATGCATTATTTCTTCCTAAGAATGGTTGGTTCCTGATGACTTTGATAGATAGCAGTGCATCTTATTTTTTATGGGATTTAATATTACATTGCAATGCATACATTTTAGAAGTCAGGGTAGGTTTGTTGGAGTTAAAATTTATTCAGAACCAGTTTTTGTTACTAATAGTATTTTACTTATTTGAATGAAAATCAGTTTAATCCATGTTATGGCTTATTGGCTTTAGGCATTTAAAATCTTGATGCTGGTAAAGGTTTTATTTTTTTATTGTTTTAGGACATTTCTGTTTTTAAACAGGTTTTGTGAATTATGTACATGATTCACAGCAGAGTTGAAGCTCTCTTATCAAATGATATCTATGGTCGTGAATGTGCAAGCTTTAATCCGCCGTAGCCAGACTGCGGTGTGAAGGAGGGAACCATCGCAGCCTGGCTGTTGTGATTAGCCAGGCGCTGTGACTGGTGTCAGAGCCACTGGAGCGGGGCAAGGGATAAAATGGATAGCAAAGAGAGATCCCTATTATACAAAATTAATTGACCATAACGAACAAATGAAGTGAGCTGTGCAGATAAGGCATAATTAACTCCTTCACACCTCAAATGTTCCTTTTACACCAAATTCATGACTTCTTATGTTTCATTATATATAGTTGTGTATTATTATTATTATTATTATTATTATTATTATTATTATTATTATTATAAGAAGTAGTGGTAGCAAAAGCTGTTAAATTGGTGTTCATTTAGCTATGGGATATTGCTATTTTTATTATATGTAGCAACCATAACTTTGGGGTGGTCTGTGAATAAATATCAAATGAATGAATAAATTAGTATTGTAATAGTTCAAACACACATGTAGATATGATATTGATATTAATTACACAAAAATCACATGGAAGATTACAGATTTTTTCATTAAGTGTTGTACTCTTTTCCTAAACTTTGACCTTAATATGTGTTCATGAGAATGATTACATGATAACTGCATTACGCCATGCGAGTATGAGTAACACCCGTGATCCCAGACCATACAAGTCCTTTAGTGGTGCGCCTTGCTTTAGGTGACCGCAGAGTTGGATGCCTGGAATGAAGACCTCTTGAGGCAGGCCAACGATTTCAACACCGAAGACCTCACCCTGGCAGAGCAACGTCTTCAGCGCCACACTGAGCGCAAACTGGCCATGAACAACATGACCTTTGAGGTCATTCAACAAGGTCAAGACTTGCACCAGTACATAATGGAGGTACAAGCTTCAGGTAAGAAAAAGGGGGACACAGGAAAAGGGGATTATTCACTGTGAGTAATTCTTAATTAATTTGCTATAGAAATGAGATACACCTTGAAGTGCATTTTGTTGCTGTTTTGGATGAGCAAGTAGAGAACTTCGGACAGGCCATGTATTATCCAGCCAGCTGTTTGCATTAAGCAGCTGTAAAAAATACCAGGAATTAGGTTAAAAAGCGGTGCTTTTTCTTCCGCAATCCTCTTACAAGTGCTGTGCCTTAATGTGACATACTGGGATATATTTTAACTGTCACAGGAAAGCTTAAACCTCCCAATCCCCAGTTAACATGCAAACGTGGGATCCAGTGTGAACCACTACTACAGAGGCTCTGCCTACTATGGAGCTTGCAACAATTGGTGTGGTTGGCAGCTCACATCCAGCACCAGAAGGAAATCTTATTCCAAGGAGAATATATTGTAGTTGTGATGTAAATTGTCTTTCTTTTAAAGATATAAAGATATGATCATGGAATGTGTTTTTATTCCTTTCCATGCTGGAGTAGAGCTGCTGTATTATAAGCAATCAGCCTTTTTCTCAATCTTTTTTTTCTGTAATGTGTAATCTATTAATTTAAATAAATATATTTGATTCTGCCATGGTCGGTCCCAGGGCAGCCAAACCAAATTAAACTCAGGTGTAATAATTATCCACACTTTTTATACCTAGACTTAACCATTCAATATCAGCACATGATTTTTGTTTATTTCAAGAGAAGCATAAACCGGTTTTAAGCATTTAAAGAAGTTGGCGCAACAGGTGAGGCTAAAACCATTTTGATTAGTAAAATCTTGACGTTGCCATTACATTTCCTGAAGGGATCCACTGATAACAACATAAAGTCCCTGAGTTTCTATCCACCCCAAAAATAGCCCACTGTCTCTGTAGATAACATATAGCATAGTTCCATCTACTGGAGGACTTGTGTAAATTCATCTAGTAATTAACATTTAAGAAAGCTTTTGTCTGTTGCTGGCTGTTTATAAATGTTATTTCAGCAGAAAAAAAAGGAAGTCCATCATTAATTGCCTGAAACCATATCAGGAGACTAGGCACATACTCTGTTAGACATTTAAAGTTTGGTTAGACATAGAGGCAGTTTGGTTTCCAGAGCAAGACAACCAGTTGACCTGAGCAATAGGAGTTGATAGTAAAATTTAACACCCAAGCCAGCATTCAATAAGTACTATCTGGTTATGTCTGCATGCATATTTTAGTTTAATTTATTATTCTGTTGAAGCCTGAAGAAATGTCTTTCTAACTCCTCACTCATGCTCAGTCTATAAGAACTGCACAAGGATATTTATATAGGTATTTTCCATTGTAATCCATAATCCATTGTTTTTCTTTCTCAAAAGGGATTGAGTTGACGTGTGAAAAGGAAGTGGACCTGGCCACACAAGTGCAAGAGCTGCTGGAGTTTCTTCACGAGAAGCAGCACGAGCTGGACTTGAGCGCTGACCACACTCAGAAGCGGCTCGAACAGTGTCTGCAGCTCCGGCACCTGCAGGCCGAGGTCAAACAGGTACACACACCGGGAAGAGCCAGGGCACTGCTTGCCATGTGACCAAGCGGATTATCAAATAATACTGTCAAGTATGCTTGCTGGGGTTACTGAAAACCTTATAGATCTGATTCCAGTTAACAAGAACACAGAGGACCATTCCGTGAACTTGCTGAGCACATTAGCTCAATATTTTATCAATATTTGGCTCGCTGTGTCTGGTTATTGAGCCACGGGCTGCTCTTTCAATATTTCTTGTTACATGAAACCGATCTCCATATGGTCTTATGCCTTACAAGTAACCATATATGGTTTCCATTACTTTATCCAGTTTAATTTGTATTAATAATAATAATAATAATGTTCCAAACAATGGCTGACAATTTGGAAATGGCATTCGATATTTATCTTACGTTCTGTCCTGCAAAAGCATCAGCAGGGCATACATTGAATGCTTGCATGTTTTAAGGCAGTATATTTTTTGCTTTACAAATAAATAGAAAAACCCTACTGGTTAAATATTGCAGTTAAACAAATAAACAGCATTGGCAAAGGAGAATTCTCTTACGGTAATTGTACATGATATTTGTTAATGGTATAAAGGTTGAAAAACAGAAACAGTGATTATAATAAGTTGAAAAAAAAAGATATCCATTATCTAATTTACTGTTGATTCTACTGCACTTATGGAAATGCATGAAATAGTAGCTCTTTACTTTTGTTATGAAGGTTTCTGTTTTAAACCTCAACAAATAGAAACATCCAACCTAAAACCAGTATCTTAGCTGTGATGACACAGTTAATTCTTTGTCTGTTACAAAGGCCTGGTTATTGACTGTCCGGTTGTAAAGACAACTGGTCAACACAGAATTAATTTACAGCATTGATCTCTGTTATTTCGTATATGTTAAACTGGTCATAATTCACTTTAAATGACTGACTATACTATTTTTAGATCTGTATTTTACAGTCTCTTGACATTACGTTTAATATATTTAATTATTTCTCTATTTTGTTGAAAGCAGAAAAATAGGTTTTGAATATGGTGAGAGAATAAATTAAATAAACAATGGGCCAGATTAAATCAAAACTTTGACCCACCCGCTAATAGAAAACTACAGAACTGTACTCAGTTGCGGCTTCATTTTTAGTAAGATGCCACTTTCTTCTAATTATAAATGTAACCGCTATTATGTACGGGTTTGTAATTCCAATGTTTATGTCTACTACACAGTGAAATGAATAGATAGAGCAAAACAAAATATTGTTTCTGTCTCCATATATATTAAAAGGACTTGCAAATCTAAATGGCAGTTGTAGTAGATTCCTGCTAGGAAGTGGAATCTGTAAAATCATCTCCTTATATAGAATATTATTATTAAAGTTCAAATGAATAATTCAGACACGGATGCTGGAAAGCCATTCATTTATTTACTATTTTTGGAGACCAAAAACGGAGTCAAATAAATACACTACAGATCGTCACTTAATAATTGATGAACTGTGCTAATCTGCCGTGGGGATTGAGCTGAATAGTGTAATTTCAAATGCCTTGCCTGTTGCCACACTTGCCGTGCCACTGCCAAGCAGCCTCTTCCTGTCCAGACATTTTGAACAAAGCATGAGCTCGATTTCTTCTATTCATCAGTTCATGTTTTATTGCTCCAAAATGCTGCCTCGAGCAATGCAAATACTACATTCAAAACAGATGGGGAAAACAAAATCTAGGTTTGCTTAAGGCATCTAAGATTCAACCCAACTACTTTTCTATGTAATTTACATTATGACCTTCATATCTCAGCCATACTTGGAATAATTTCATCAAGTTTGTAATCAAAATTAAAACAGTAACCAGCGAGACCAATTGCAGAATGCCTCAGTATTGCTGTGGGACTGAGGAATAGAAAATGACTTGTTGTGAAAGGCTTTCAACGACTCTAAAAGGTGCATGGAAAGATGAAGCTGAGGGGATCTTGATGACATGCAAACTAAAAAAACTATAACATGGAGTATCATGTACTGTACATCCAGAAGCTTTTCTTCCCCAGCCCACTTTAGCTTTATCTCCGAACAGACCAGAGTCAAACCTCAAGAGCTTCTCACCATTCAAAGCTAAACTGGCAGGAGGTCACACGTTCCATTAAACATACACAACACCTATTTCACTGTGACAGCAGGGACCACTTTGCTATAATATCCTGTGTGGGGATGAGTAATTGAAGAAACTGGCTACTCTGTTGTAAGAATTCTCAAGGAGCTGTCATTGAAAAGAAAAATCGTTATCGAATTTGCGTTAAAGAAAATGGTCTTAACAGTCCCCTGGTACATTATCACACATTTGTGTGCATTATAATGACTGGCTTATAAAATGATCCTATTTAGGTACCTTTTGGTTGGAGTGAATATATTTTGCACACTCTATAACAGCCTAGGTTATGTTTTTATTTAAGTTTGTGGTGTGCTCAAGATAAATGAGGCAGAAGTCAGCAATTCTATTTTGTATTATGTGGACATTTCAGCCTCATACAGATGAATACACTGTACGACTCCCAAGGGGCGACTTTGAGTGGTTTTATACTGTAACACTTACAGTTATGTCACTTTTGATGACAAAAATGACAGCATCAATTAATGTCTGGTGGTTAATAGGAATATGCTAACATTTTAGAAGAAAAGCTCTGGAAGTTATCTTGAACCTCCATGTGCTTTATTTTAAATGCTTTTTATTAAAAAATCGATTTAAATTACAGTATTTTTAAAATTGCTATTAGTATTAGTATTCAGTATTGATATAGTTTCTAAAATAGATTTAAAAATGAATGATTGATATATATATATATATATATATATATATATATATATATATATATATATATATATTATACTTCAGTATGTATTTATTCTGAATCTATTTTCCTGTGTGTCTAACTGTTAAACATCTGAAATATGTGGGTGATTATCTCCACAAGGAACATGTGCATATTCTTTTAATTAGAAAAAAACATCCATTTAAACTAAAATACAAATTTTATATAAAAATAAATAGGTCTAATTAAAATGGCCATTTAAATCAATGGGGGAGTTTACACACAGTGTTATTACTTGTGAAATTGTGATGCATGTGCACGTTCAGGTTTATGTCCCAAAAAAGAGCCACAGAGAAGGACATAAAAATGATGAAAACACAGGAACGATATGCCCATTTCCACATGTAAATCTGCATTTCATGTGCAAACGCTATTGAAATAATCGTATATCCTGAAATCACTCCATTATAAAAGTGTAAGATAACTGGTCAGTTTGTTATGGGTTTCAAGAGGTTTCACGGTTAGCACTGGTGTATTTCACGTTAATGGTAATGTGGAAAGCTCTCCCTCCCCCGATTATAATTATGCTCTTTGTATCTGTTTTGGTCTGTTGTGCACTGTTCAGGACTTTACATCATGTTGTAAACCTAACTTTATAAAACCACCCTTTCTGGGATTTTTACTGCAAAAACAGCACAAATGCTGTCTGTATAGCTAATTTGCATATTTACACCATCCTTTGCCCTTCATTTGCATAAAGTCGGGTTAACAGCTGCTCGTCCTGAGTGCAATAAACTAAGACCATGTAAACCCGAGAAGGAGAGTCATTTAATCTTAGACTCAAGCATATTGTCTCTAGTAAGGTTACACGCTTGTAAACTCAGCCAATGTTATATTATGGCAGTTATTTCCTGCTATTGATTAGACTGCAAGAACATTGTCGAGTAAAGGAGAACAAATGGGCATCTTTTGTCTTCACCATACCCCATTAAACTGAACCATTAATTATCAAGCAGTCTCCACAATCAGACAGTTGAATTCCCTCCTAACCCATGGCTCTTGTGTCTCATGTGTCTCCTGCGCAGGTGTTAGGTTGGATTCGAAACGGGGAGTCCATGCTCAGTGCCAGTCTTGTCAACGCGAGCTCCCTGTCAGAGGCCGAGCAGCTCCAGAGAGAGCACGAGCAGTTCCAGCTGGCCATCGAGGTAATTGCTATAATAAGGCTAATTGTTTCAATACGCATTGCCATAAAAAGCCTGTATATTGACATGCAACAAAGGATTAATATGTTGTTTTTAAATATATATAATAATTTAATTTTTCAGAAGTGTTTTTTTTTTTTTCGTGATGTAAAACTACAGTGTAAACATTACAAAATTGCAGTTTTCAAAGAGGCAAGTTAGGAATCTTGTGTGGAAACTGAGTATGCTTTTTATGTACTTCTCCTTTAAAACTGAGCCATGGGCATATCCATGACATGAGACAGTTCTGTTTAATCTCAGGGATTTCTGCAATACATTTGAATGAAAAATCTTTTAAACAACTATGTTTGTGACCTTGAATTTTGTAAATACAGGACAGAGTTACATAATGTAATCATCTTAATGCAATCACCACTGCCTCCTTGATACAGAAGAAATATAATGCTTTATAATCAGGGGTAGAGCTACAGGCCTACCACTTAATGTCTGAGATTTGAATACAAAATTAAACAAAATCAAAAGGGACAGAACATTTGAAACACTCACTTCTGTATCAAAGCACAGATTTTTGATTTAAACTTTTTTAATTTTAATATCAGTTCTTAAAAATTGAATTAGGGAGTTAAGTGGTCACTTAGATTTGATATCATGTTAACAGATGTTAAGGTGACAATCTAGATTCCTAAGTATTGTACTGGAAGCAATTACAGAAATAAACTGCTCCAAGAAATCAAATGAGAGTTAGATTTACTGTTGTTATCCTCAATATTTTTAAGCAGTATGTTTCACTGCTGTCCTTTATTAACTTTAAACAGCGTTTTTGTAAGATATTTCTAAGTTTAGCCTCATATAATTAAGCTCGTAGGAAAGCCAAAATTCCTTGTTTTTTTGCATAATGGCAACCTGTCTGATTATCCTGTTCTATTTCTGTCCAAACGAAAGAAGTAACTGGATAAATGTACGTTGATTTAACCTGGATAAGAAGTAGTAATTAATCTTTTTATTTATCGCATTACTGAAATAGATACATTTTTGTTTTGTTTTATTTTAAGTGAAAATGTTTTTTGTAAAAATAAACAAAATATATTTTTCTACTGAAATGCCATCTTGGTAAAATATGTTTGACTAAAGTTTGAATGAAAACTGATGATAACTGATGATGAATTGAAACGGTTTTATGTTAAGATTAGTATTACAATTAATATTAACATTATACATATATAATTGTAACCCCTGAGTTCCTAACTCTGTCTGTCTTCAGTGTATTTAACTTTAACTGAATACTGGCAATAATCTGAAAAAAACTTGGCAGAAGACTTTCACTCCAGTAGTTTCCTGATTGAGCTACATTGATTAAACTTGTAAACTGTATTCAGTGCCTCTTAAAAAATGATCTGTTGCCTTCTCTGTGCCTCTGCTCAGTCCAGTGACCTAAGAGCCATGCAACTATCTGACAGCAAAGCAGTTTCCAATAAATTAAGGGTTACAATTAAATGAAGGGACTCTATTAAAAACAAAACAGACAAATAAGCAAAATCAGACAAAACACCATAAACAAATTCAATGACTGAATGTGTGTTCAGTATTAAAACATGTTCAATATATTTTCTCTAACTTTGATTTATTTTATTATTCTTATCTGCTGTGTGGCCGACAACAACACTTACCATTTTGTTTGATTTCTTACATTCCCCATGCCCACACCTCACCTGTGTACCATGTGCTGGCATTTCTGCACAACCGTCACTCTTCCGCCCCACACAGTCCCTCTTTCACGCCACTTCTCTGCAGAAAACCCATCAGAGCGCCCTGCAGGTGCAGCAGAAAGCAGAGGTGATGCTCCAAGCGGGGCATTATGACCCTGATGCCATCAGGGGTTGTGCGGAAAAGGTGGCGCTGCACTGGCAACAGCTCATGCTCAAGATGGAGGACCGGCTTAAACTGGTCAATGCCTCCGTTGCCTTCTACAAGACCTCAGAGCAGGTGAGTGGCATCAGTCTACCCTGTGGGAAAACGTTCCCACACATTCAGTGCACATCTTACACTTTTTTCTGTTAAGTACAAAAATCCCACTGCATTCTTATGTGCTCTCAAGTACAGATGTGTTCATATTTTATCCTAGGTTTCCTAGGTGTCATTAATCTCGTTAATAGCGAATTTAAAGAAAAGGGTTTTTGAATTCCATCTTATTTATTCCGCATACATTCAACAATAATAATAATAATACAAAATTAAGAAACTCATGAGTTGCTTAATAGAGTTCTTGCATGCTTTTTTGAATTTAATGTCTATTTATACAGATCTTTGCACCAAATCAATGTTTTGTAAAATCATTTACAAATTTTGAAGTATTGAGTAAATGTTATGTCAGCATCAGGCAAATATGTTCCCTGAATCAAAGATTTATGGACATTTATGGACAAAACCTATTATGTGTTCTGTCACCTGTGATTATTATTTTATTTATTAACTTTACACAACTGTCAGATATGTCAGTTTGCCTGCAGAGATGCCTGTATGTAGTCTGTCCCCAAGAGAGACGTTTGTGTGTAAGACTGAATGAACTTGTCCCTTAGTGGCAAAGTCTATTAACATGTTTTATTGTCTGGAAGAATTAAGTAAATGTATTGTTACTGTATACATTACAGAGTTTATTACTATAACTGAAGTACAGTTGCAATTGTATTGCTTTGCTGATCCTGATAGGTGTGCAGTGTGCTGGAAAGCTTGGAGCAGGAGTACCGCAGGGATGAGGACTGGTGTGGAGGCCATGACAAACTGGGGGCCAGTGCTGAGTCAGACCACGTCATACCTCTGATCAGCAAGCACTTGGAACAAAAGGAAGCTTTCCTGAAGGTATAATGCTTCATGGCTCTCACATATGTGACCATTAAGTGCACACAGTTACCTTACGTATCGGGTTTGAGCATTAAGCAGTTAAAAGTTTAAAAATGTTTAAAGATGTTTTAACAATACAATAACAAAACAATACATATTATGCATTACATGTTAGTTTTTTCTTAGATGAAGAGTGCCTAACTGTTGTCTTTAGAACAGTTAATAATTATTTAGATTTTCCAATGCGTAAGCTGCTTTTTTCAATAAAAGTTCCTCCCTCTAACTCAAGTTAAAACATAATAATAATGGAGCCAAATTTCACAGACTTAAGAAACCAGTCTCCGCAGACAGGATGTTTTTATGCAGTGTTCTCTGCACAATCATTTATTTTAAGCACCAGTTCACAGCTATGTGGGCCATGGTGGGGTCCCTGGTGTGACCAATGTCAGTGTTCCTCATGTCTGTACTTGACAGAGCAACCTTGCTATTTAGCCACTGAGCTTCTGAACCTCAGCTCCTGATTATATATAGTCAGAAACATTTGGGGGCTGCTGTCTGTTGAAACTCCTAAATCGGAATCCCCCTTTTAAGACTTACGCATACTAACATGTGGTTATTGTTTTTCTGCCAGTAAGTTGTTATGACTATTAATTTGGCATGGCTAATATCTACACTACACAATATCTAAGCATTATTACATTTTCATGCTAGCTATGCTTGTTTAATGTCAAAATCATTTTGAAAACTGCAGGACTATGAAACCAACCCTACACAGTAGTTATTTAAGGTGACACATAAATCTAAACAATTTAAACAGGGGAATATTACCAAAATGTACATTTTGAAATACATTTCGTATAATGGGTGGGATATTTCTGCCTGGAAGTGTAATATTACTTTCCTATATATGTCATAAACTTGAGGAAACCATGCTTTTAATTTTTCTTCAGTGGTAACATTACTGAAGAGTTAACGTTAATGAGGTTTATGTATAATGCATCTGGCACAGGGCAACAGATTTAAGCAACAGTTAAGCCCATGGTCATACCAAACTAACTGAATTAGGTTTCAATCTTGTTTAATAATGCACATAAAATTATAAGACCGTGAAGATTAATGTCTCTTAAGTCTGGTGTGACCATGTTTTAATAGACGGTAAAACCCTCTTTGGCAGGCATGTACATTAGCAAGGAGGAATGCAGAGGTATTTCTGAAGTATATCCACAGAAACAATGTCAGCATGCCTGGGGCAGCAAGTCATACCCGTGGGCCTGAGCAGCAAGTGAAAGGTTAGTACATGCATTTGTTAATACTGTTTCCTTTGGTTCACTCTTCTCTTGTGTCATGAAATAACAGCATGATTCTTGATTTTCAGGGTCCTTTATTGTCTGCTTGCAAAAGGCAAAGCATAAGTAAGGAGAGAAGTAAGTGAAATAGAGACTCTGGCCTGATGAAATTCAAACCTCATCCCACCTACCAATCGTCAATCACAAATGTGTCAATTGATGGTGGCTTCTTGCTTCTAACCAATGGGGAGCTACCATCAAGTATTGGCGATTGGCAGGTGGGTTGAAGTTTTGATTAAATCTGGGCCTCTGTGTCCATCTTTGGCATTGTGACTATATAGCACCCCAACTGGCACGAGTCAGTGTGGGCTGTTGTTGACATACCCCTGTGAAATCCTGGTAAACCCACTTCCCAGGGCACCCAGTGTCAGGAATGGCCTGCAATGTTCAGATCAGGATGGTTGATCCCAATTTTAATGGCAATGCTGCCTCCATAAGTAAATGGCAGCACTAATCCTCTCATAATTCCCTAGTCTTATGTTCGCTTTTAAACTTAGTATCTGTTTACTTATGTGCAGACTCTCTCTCTGTAAAACAGATATACATATCTGTGTGTATATGAGATGCAGAGTGGAGGCTGGTTGTGTATATGTGTCAGGAATGATACAATTTGTAATTTTAAAATAACTTGATGACCTCCAGCTTTATTTGCATTATTAATTTATTTTGTATGAAGTGAAACTGTGGAATGACTTATTGTTGTGGACTTCCAGCTATTCTGAATGAACTGCTCCAAAGAGAAAACAGGGTCCTGCACTTCTGGACAATGAAGAAACGAAGGCTAGACCAGTGTCAGCAGTATGTCGTCTTTGAGCGGAGTGCCAAACAGGTAATGGTCTTGGTTTCAGGCCAATTTGCAGAACAAGGGAGTTTTTTTAATCACAAATTATAACATTTCTTTACATCGAAATACTTGTGCTCCTCTCCATATACTATATATTATTGTGTAGTGAAATAATGAAATCATGAAGGGAACATGCAAAGATGAGACTTCAGACATTTTGTTTTGACTTTTGCAAACAGGCCTTAGACTGGATCCAAGAAACTGGCGAATATTACCTCTCCACTCATACTACCCCTGGGGAGACTTGTGAAAAAACTCAGGACCTCTTAAAAGAATATGGAGAATTTAGAGTCTCAGCCAAGGTAAGAAATGTACAAATAGTGTTATATGGCTTGTACATCAGTGCCATGTATTTAACATTTTACAACAATTTGCAGTGATTTGTTTGCTGTTGTTTTCTGCATTACAATAAACCTTTGTGTTGAATTCTCTTAAATAATAAAATAAAGTTATTTATCAAAAAGAAGAGAGGAAGTAGACATGCGACTGTAGTGTATTATATCATTATAAATGATCAAATAATGTGGTTTCTACATTTACATGGCATGGAAAATATGAAAATTCTGTCCTGGATATTCCTAAATTATATACATGCCATATTACTGGTGAATTGTCAGAATCAACTGTGATCATTTTAATTGTAGTTATCCAGCTTTTACTAATACTGTGATATTTTGGTGATTTCTATAGACTTCATAAAAATGGGAAAGTATTATGAGCCTGATTCTATGAGGATTATTATTAACTAAGTTCTGAATAAGGGCACAGGTAAAATAGTTATATTAGACTGTAATGAAATTATGGATTTCTGTGCAATCTACTTTGAAAGCTCACTTGGAGAAAGATCATTTGAGCACAGTATATGTTTTGCTTTAGCAAACCAAGGAGAAGGTGAAGCTGCTCATTCAATTGGCTGACAGCTTTGTAGAAAAAGGACATGTGCATGTTAACGAACTGAAGAAGTGGGTCACCACAGTGGACAAGCGCTACCGTGATTTCTCACTGAGAATGGGGAAATATCGCTCCACCTTGGAAAAATCTCTTGGCATCTGTTCGGAGGTAAGACTTTACTCTTTAATAGTGTCTTCAGCAGGGCTCTGCATTCAGTTACTCTCCCCTGGCTTTAACTGAGGCTGGAATGAAGTATACTGAGGTTTGGATTCAGAGTGTGCCAGTCCTCATGAATATAGATGTCTATTTGCGTATGAGAAGTATTCTCTTTTATTTGATTTCTCTAGACTGCAGTGGCCCCTTATTGCTGATAAGGCCACAGCAAATACATCTAGCAATACGGATCTTAAGAGAATGGATATATTTGAAAATATTGCACAGTTACAATTTGACAACTCAATAACATACCCTGGAATATTATGTAATGCAAATGACCTCTGTTCATTTTGAAAACACCATTTTCTATGCAACACAAGGCTTCCTTTTTTCTTTTAAAATACAGTAATTACTTGGAAATCTTTCAGCAGAATGAAGCACATTTCAATGTGCATTTTAAACATCTTTCTGAACTGTCATTACTAATTGCATGCTTCATTTTAAAACCCAAATTATATTTTTCTGATCTCCAGCTTCTTACTTCTTACACATTTTAATCAGGAGTTTCCACTGCTGTTGTTTTATTGAGTCCACATTTTCCACCTGGAGAGCTCAATCAAAAGTTCAGAAGTAGAGTTATTTAGAAAACTAGAAAGATACATAATGAGATTCATCCTGAATCATAACTAGTTGATTTGAAGGGAGGATCCCAAAATTGAAATTGTTTAAAGGGTCTCTGTCTAGCAGATAAACTGTCAAACAACACCAAGAAGGCACCAATCTGCAGCATCTCTGTTGGACAGAGTTTATTTATAGAAATGGCGGGGCTAAACCCTTAGGACCCAAGGGAGTGACAAGAGGAACTGATAAATTCTCACACCACTTAAGCTGATGTTTTCCTGTGGCTAATTCTGCATCTGATTCCCGATTTTCTATTACACAATGGGATAATTTGCAAAGGTTGCCATGGCACAGAATTGTTAAAAAAAAGAAAGAAAGAAAGAAAGTATTTATTATTGTTACATATTAATGTCAATGAGCAGGATGGGATCACATTTCTTTTTATATACAATATACAAAGAAAATAAATCATGAACAAAACAAAAATATTAAATAGTTATTGAATAATTTATAATTGTATTAGATCCATCGCTTCTTAAGTAATTAATGAAAGATATTTTGTTTGCCAGTTGTCAGGACACAACATTTACAATGAAGATAAAACACATATTTTAGCTTTCCCCTTGAAAAGCATCCATACAGCATGGCCTACATTGACTTGTGCAGGGACTGGTGTGCACAGGAATAGATGCAACCTTCCCCGTAGCTATCTCTTGTCAATATGCAGTCAGCAGGGAGACTTTGGCTCAAGCACTATTTTTCCTTCTATTCAAAGGCAACCAGTGGCCTCATTAAAGAGCAGAATGACTCCCTATCACGATCATGTTACCTTGCTTTGGGCTAAACAGAGACTGTAGCCCATGAGGGCTGAGGCACACAAAAAAGTAATAAAATCTGGGGTCAGTACTAAACTACCTGCTGTACAATGAAAATTGCATCCTTTATCTTAAAAATATACTTCAGCTGTATTTTATCCACTTCTTCAAAGAGGAGAAAAACAAATCTTATTTTCATCAGTTATTATATATGACCTAATGCTTGGGGAGATGTTGATGGGAGCTAAAAAAAAATCTGTTTTATTGGTAGGATAATAAAGATCTAGAGCTGGATATCATCCCAGCCAGTCTCACTGACCCTGAGGTTAAACTCCGAGATGCAAACCATGAGGTCAATGAAGAGAAGAGAAAATCTGCCAGGAAGAAAGAGTAAGTTGGGTTATTTACATAAAAACAGAAGTGCCTTAAAGATATGATCTAAACATATTGAATGTATGGCATTCATATTTTTCTAAACACCGTTGTCCTACATTTTGACCATCATCAAACTTTTCTTTTGTTAATTTTGCTCCAAATTGCAAAATAAACATGGTCAGTGTCAGTGTATATTTTCCCCACTTTAAACATTCTTTCCCTCTTTTTATCCAGGTTCATAATGGCTGAACTTCTTCAAACTGAAAAAGCTTATGTCAGGGACTTGCATGAATGCTTAGAGGTGAGCAGTTTGTTTTGTGAGTAATTATTATTGTGAATGTTGTATTTGAAGCATTAACTACGAACACATTTACAGTTTATACCAATATCAATATTTTGAAATTGTGTTTGAGTAAATATATGTATGTACAGAATCTGAACTTTCAGATTTTATTTTCTGTGTTGTAGCTGTTCCTTTACTAACAGATCTAGGGGACACTTACATTTTTGTAGTAATAGATAATGTTAGGGGGAAAAAACGAACAAAACAAGGAATGCATGTTCAATAAAAAAGGCAAGTGTCTGTTATGTTTCATCGTGTCTTTTCCTTTGTTTAGACCTACCTTTGGGAGATGACAAGCGGGGTGGAAGAAATCCCACCAGGAATAGTTAATAAGGAACATGTCATATTTGGAAATATTCAGGAAATTTATGATTTCCATAACAAGTATGTGAAATATATATAAGATTTTAATATGTTAATGTAAAAAACACATATGTCCTGCTGGAAACAGTACACCTGAATCGTGCTATAAGACATTTCAGAAATACGTTTGACAGGTGCAGTATGTAACAGAAACAAACAATTGCTCAGAAATCAGCTGTAAAGAAAGGAAAACACCTAAACATTTGAAGTGAAGCGGATTAGACAGTATTATTATATGATTTATTTATTAATAGATGCCCTTATCCAGGACAACTTGCAGTTTACACAAGAAACATTTGTGCATTTTAACAAAAATGCAGTAAAAGAGTCAGTACAAAATACAATAGGCATACATCCCAGTACAGTGAGCTAACAAGTGCAGACATAATACAGTTAAGGTATGTGCCTGGGTATGTGCTAAAGGATGGGGTAGGCATAGGAGAAGCTGCAGTAAAATTATATAAGTGCAAACAATACATTAGTAAGCAGGAGCATAAGGAACCATAGTTTAATTAAGTGCACAATAGCAAGAGTGCTGAGCCGCCCAGGAGATCAGGCTGCTGTATTACAGATATATTGAACGCCTGCTGCCTGAAACTGACAGAATGACCTTCAATCAAAAGATGTTCATCGTATCAAACACATTAGTTAAGCATATGATATATATGTCACTGAGGTCCAGACAACAAACCTTTCTGTACACTTGCTAATATTGTTTACAGTGAATTGTTACTGATCTATATATGTTCAGTGCTGTTGAAAGCCTCTGACTGATTGTTTTTCTTCCAGCATTTTTATTAAAGAACTGGAGAAATATGAACAGTTACCTGAGGATGTGGGCCATTGCTTTGTCACATGGGTAATTTCATATTTTCAGCCTTGTCCTTGACATGCTAATGGTACTTCATTTAGAGACCTTAGTGAAGATTTCTCCCATCTTTGCAGAACGTGGGATTGTGAATTAGCTTCAGTATCCCCAGATTATTCCAGTGTGCATCGTAATCCTTTCAAACCTCTTACATCATATTGCCCCCTACTTACGCCAGTGCACTTCTGCAGCACTTTATATAATTACTGACACCTCCATTTTGCCCTGTAAACATCTTTCTTGTCAGAGGTGCTGACTATATCTGCTGCAATAGAACGTTTTGGATTCTGTCAACAGCTCCGGGGGAGTTTATAAGACATAAAAAACTGAACATATCACTTAACTTGGAGTCTATTTGTGCTACACTAGCAGTTTTGTGAAAATGACAATCTAGAAAAGCACTACCATGTGAGATATGCAGGCTTTATCTGCTATTTCAGAATAATAATCAAAAATACAATTTAATTAAGCTGGCAACTTTATTTATATGTGAATAGATATTCTGACAATGAAATTAACCATAATAATAACAATTTGTCATCATTGCTTGTCTCTTTATTTACCGATTTATTTATTATTGCAGGCTGATAAATTCCATATGTATGTTACATACTGCAAAAATAAGCCAGATTCCAGTCAGCTCATTTTGGAACATGCTGGGGCCTTTTTTGACGTGAGTGTGTTTTACATTTAAATTGTAAATATTGTATCATGAAGCGAATAACTTCAGAAAAAGAAAAGCAAATTTTGAAAATGTCTTGATTGTTTTATGGCAATAATGCAGATATAAATACATTTTAATAATCCTGCTCACGCATGAGTCAGTACTCCCAAGAATCCTACAGAGGGCACATTATAGCTATCTTCCTATTGTATAATTCAAGCATCACATTTCAATCTCACATGCTGAAATTCATGAGATGGTGTATTGTAAACTAAAACCGTCAGCACAAATACAGCAACTGAAATAAGAAATATTGTAGTAGTAGTAAGATATGCTTCTTCCATATAATAATCGTATACATGACAAAATGTATTATTTAAACTGTGACTGCTGCTTCATATACAAGACAAACAAATACAACAAAAACAAGTTATATTATAATTGTGTTTTTGTTCATTTCTTTTTATCAGGAAATCCAGCAAAGACACGGCCTGGCCAATTCCATTTCATCTTACCTAATCAAACCAGTCCAGAGAATCACAAAATATCAGCTTCTCCTGAAGGTACTATAAAATAGCTTGGGATCTTCACAGTGGTTAACAAACACTAATTAGCCCAACTCCCTGTGGAATCTCTACAACATCAAAGTACATGTCTGCCCCTCATTCTCTGTTTCCTGTGTATTGGTGTGTTTATAAAGATGGGTTTATATTTAGAATGCTGACATCCAACTTTTACTAATAAATTCTCATTAGCGTATAATTTCACAAGAAACAACAAACCTTGTTGTCGGCTTGCTGCACAATTAGTTCATTGATCTTGCACCTTTCCTAATAGATTTGTGTACTTGATAGCAATTTAAATGACAAATCATCTACATAAATTCTTACAGAGTTTAAAAAATGTGATGCAGAATAATATTGCAATCTTAAACAAAAAAAAATTAGATTATTTAGGAAAACGTTTTGATTCGGTACAGTCAAAAAATTAAAAGAAACCTAATGCAGTGATGGATTTCTGTGTCCATAGAAGTTTGAATCTGCGCTTGTAGCTACTGGGATATTGCACACAATTTGAATGGGCTGATTACATTAAATGAATACATTCAAAAGTGTGCTTTAAAACTCTTCGTAAAAACACACACAATAATTGTAGGCAACACTTTGCAAAATATCAGCACCAAATTGCTCAGAGAAGACCACTTTTGACCATTCTCCACTAACCAGGAAATCTGCTTTATTGGTACAGGAGCTATTGACGTGTTGTGAAGAGGGCAAAGGAGAGATTAAGGATGGCCTGGAAGTGATGCTCAGTGTCCCTAAGAGAGCCAATGATGCGATGCATGTCAGTATGTTAGAAGGTACGTGGCTTATTTTCTAAAAAGAAAGTACACAAAGTACACTTGCTAATACTTCACAAAGAGCAAAGTTGGCAAAGTTGTTAACCGAGGATGTTTGATCGTTGCAGGCTTCGATGAGAATCTGGACGTCCAGGGGGAGCTCATTCTTCAGGACTCCTTCCAGGTGTGGGACCCCAAATCTCTGATCCGTAAAGGACGGGATCGCCACTTGTTCCTCTTTGAAATCTCGCTGGTTTTCAGTAAAGAAATAAAGGACTCCGCAGGACGCACTAAATATGTCTACAAGAACAAGCTGCTGGTAAGCTTTATGTTCTTTTTGTTTTCTTGACTTTTTAAAATTATGAACACGTGTTCATTTCCTCCACAAAATTAATTTAGAGACTAAGAACTGGTCCCTGTGATAAGTGTTTTTTGTTTTGTGTGATAATTTACAACATTCAACCCTTTCATGTTTAGGTTCAGAACAGGAACATTATAGCCTCCCACTTTATAAACCCAGCACATTATTTACCTTAGCTTAGATGGCACTACTTTTAGAATTCCATAAAAATATGTATTTTCATCAATTGAACAAATATATGATATCTCAATGTTTTGCTACTTGCTGATCAGGAAATGTTATGATTATGCATAAAACCAATTGGTGTGAAGTGTGGAATGTAGAGATCGTGTAGCAATTAATTTTGCCTGGATCCATAGTGGAAAATAAAATGAAAGTATCCTTGTTTGTGGCAAAGAAATCTCTATACTTCAGGTTGGGTGATTACAGTGTGACCATTATTCTCTGATAAGGAAATCTGTTATTAGCATCATACTGAGCATCAATGCAGCAGACAACATGACAACCACCAACTTGTGTTTGCATGACTAAGGATGCAATTTAAAAAGTAATTTGTAGGCTTCTGAGTGATTCATGAAATAGTGGGCTACATGTAACTGATGACCAAAGCTTAAAGTCACAAATTACAATATTAACTAGTGACGAACAAAGCAGTGGAACACAAGAGCAAAACAAGCAAACAGGTGCTGAATATTTTAAGCCTGAACAGATGGAGTAGTTTCAACC
The DNA here is from genome assembly GCF_036373705.1 of Amia ocellicauda. NCBI lineage: Eukaryota > Metazoa > Chordata > Actinopteri > Amiiformes > Amiidae > Amia > Amia ocellicauda. The sequence continues at coordinate 9,211,503 of NC_089865.1, read as the reverse complement.
CCTAATCAGAAATCACATTCATAATGCATTAATTATGAAAGAATATGTGCTCCTAGATTCGAAGCCAGCTGTTAAATTGGCAGTTCTTCAGTGATTACAATATTGCAAAAGCACACAAAAATATTGTTTTACATTAAATGTACTCTTTGAATTCCGTCTCGCATTGATTTGTTCCACATGCCCAACAGTTTGTCATTTTTTGTTCTTGTGGCCTACATTTTGTAAATCTTGTGCTCAAGTTTTGGTTTTGTCTGTGTTGCAGGAACAGAAAAAAATATGTTTTAAATTGAATTGAGGCTTGTTGTCTTACAATAGATATACCTCTGTTTTTTCCTTCTTTAGACATCTGAGTTGGGGGTGACGGAGCACATTGAAGGTGACCCCTGTAAGTTTGCTCTTTGGGCTGGAAGAACCCCCTCATCGGACAACAAGACAGTACTCAAGGTACATTCGAAAGGAGAACCGTTTCATATTTTGTTGTCGTTTTTGACAGTTTTACAGCTTGCTACTGGTCATTTTAAAGCTTACAATGTTTATTGACCATTCTACGACCCAAGTCTCTGATAACATACATAGATTTGTGTAGCAAGCAAGAATTACAGTACTGTGTTTATTTGCCAGCATACAGAGTCTTTTAGTCGATATTTAATTTATATCCCAGACCATTTCTGCCTAGTGATTTTACATGCTCTGTGCACATTCTCCAGTCCTCATTTTACTTCTTGATCCATTTCCTCAGTGTATCTTTACACTGCAGTTTTTACAGAATTCAATGACAGGGATAGAAAATAAAACTGAATATTCCTCCCATTTTCTGAGTGCTGTATCTGTCACATAAGGCAAATTCAATGAGGTACGTTGAACTTCACAAACCCGCTGTACCTGAATTGGAGGTTTCAGGTTCAATGGCCTTCCGTTCAACACCTTTTCTGGAAATTCAGAAGTAGTTGATAAAAGTATCTTAATGTGTGAATGCTTATATGTAATACTGTGACTCAGCATAATAGATAAAGTGCACTGAGTCACTTATTTACCAATAGCTCCTTGTCATGAATTTCCCTAAATAAACTATATTCAGCAAGAACCAGTGTACAATTACAAATATATGTACAAAAGCATATTGATCATATGTGGCAAATGCATCAAAAGGGATTTTAATGTAATGGAGACTGATATCTATGATAATGTGCCCCATGGCTAGGGAGTTTGGCTTTAAACAATTACAGTACTGTAGTAAGCTCTCTTGGATTTTTCTTTATTACATCACTCTTTACTAATGGTAATATTCACATCGCACCATTTTCCCTACTTAAGTGCACAATGTGCCATGTGTTCATGTTATTGTCTTCACTTTGAAAAAGGAAAATTTATTAATATTTTCAAACCTCAGGCTTCCAGTATCGAAGCAAAGCAGGAATGGATTAAAAATATCCGTGAGGTCATTCAGGAGAGGATCATCCACCTGAAGGGTGCTTTGAAGGAGCCCATTCACATGCCCAAGACACCAGCCAAACAAAGGAACAACAGTAAAAGGTGATCATCTCATTATGTGTATTTTGCAATAAGGCAGATGTTATGCTTGACTGTTGTACTTTATTGGTGGATAAAAACAGATTATCAATCACAGAGAGCCAGTAACAGAGCAGCATTTCCAAAAATTGTTTATCTTGTGTATGAATGTCGTTGAGTTGTGTGTCTAATTCTTATGTGTGTGATTTATAATAAGTTAATACTTTGATAATAGTGTGTCTCTTATTGTACAACAGTAGTCTATTTTTAAGTATAATTAAATATACATTCTTTACATTTATTGCCATCACAGAAGGCTGCATCCATTTTAAGAGAAACATTGTGTTTAACAGTGCAGTGGTTAGACACAAGCTAGACCGGATAAGCTGTGGTTTATAATTTAAACAAAAAGAACACCCTGAATAAATTATTTCAGTATATTGAAGATGTATAGAGTAGGCACAATAGCTAGTGCTTTACTGCAGAGTAATTGAAACTGGTAGACACTGCTTTAAGCATTTATTTAAACCTTTTTTTGTCATTGCAAAGACTGAGAAATATCTGTATTTAAGTTTGAATAATTTGTTATGTTGTAACAAATAAATCAATAAATAAATAATAGCTTGCTACAATATGAAAATAGACACATTGCTCAAATAAATTGTGTAGAACAGAATTACAATACAATTTATTTGAGCAATGTGTCTATTTTCATATTGTAGCAATCTATTTATTTATTTATTGATTTATTAGCAGACGCCCTTATCCAGGGTGTCTTACATAAAATATAAGAACAATATAAAGTCTATGGGACTGACTAACATTTCGGGTGTTGTCTATCCAAAATGCACTGAAATATAAACCAAGCAAAACAGTTTTTAAATCTAACTGTGTCTGTTTATACCCTTTCAAAGTTCAACTACAACCACTTAGAGGTAACTAGGAAATTGCAATTAGTGGTTTAAAGAATATAAGGTTATTTCAAAGCCAGTGTCCTTAACAATATTACAACATTACATGTATTTGCTTTGCCTATACTCACAAGGATGCGTTTCTTCTCAGGGATACTGGAGAGGACGGTGACAGCCAGGGGGATGGCAGCAGTCAACCTGACACTATTTCCATTGCATCAAGAACCTCCCAGAATACAGTGGACAGTGACAAGGTAGGTGCTTAATTAAATCATTATCTCCCTTTATGCCTGAGGCTTGTCAGACAGCGGCTGGCAAAGCTTATCTTACTCAGTCACCTGAAACTTCTCCCGTTTGACATTTGCTTTATTCCATATTAACATTGACTGGCAGGGCTGTCATTTTTAAATGCATGAGGCATTGCTGCTCTTTAAAGGAATTATTTTTGGCAAATGTAATTTCTAATACTTTGTGGTCTGTCAAAAATTGGCAAAGCTCTATGAATACTTTCTATTTTGTAACACCTTCGCAGAGTCACATTTACTCACTTTTCCCCAATTTGTTTATTTATATATTTGAGTGGATTGTCAGCTGGATTGTATGCCTAGTTTCAAAGACCTCAATAGAGCACACAAGTCTAGGACTACTCTACCTAAACATTTGACAGTTCATGACTTGTGCTAAGTTGAATCTGTGAAACCAGCCTTATATGTGTGAGCACCACACCCATTTGGTCAGCTGACCTTTGAATGACTAGTGAACCACAACTGGGGTTTCCCTACCTTTTCTTTGTTTAAAGCAGGGGCTAGGCCACGTCAGGTGAGCACATGGGCCTTATGAGGTTGAGGTATAAACAATAAACATAATTTAACAATTTATATTTTAATAAAAGTATATAATTCTACTCTATATAAACATTACTTTAGAAGTGCCATTTGTGTTGTTGAATATCTTAGTTCAGGAGATTTTCTATCTTAGGTTTCTATCTTGTTTGTTTCCTGCTCCTGTCTTCTGCCCTATCTTTGGGATAATTTCTTCCCCACAAGAGACTTCCAGTTGGGCAGGCAGAATAGTTCAGCTGCGTCTTGTGGTTGCCAAATGTACTTTTGGCCTGGTATCAAGCCAGATAACTGTGGCAGAGTCTTCCGTCCAGATATATTCCTTGTCCTGAAGGTTGGTTTCATGATCATAGCCTAGGAATGGTGATGTGGACTTGAATTGAAACGCCCAGATACTGTTCTGTGCTAAATATTGGTTTCCTATTTACGAAAGCATATTAAAACACATGCCCAGAGGATTGGACAAAGCCTAGTTCAGCATATGATAAATGTGCTGGTTTTGAGAGAGTGAACAATTCCTAGAAAAGCAATGCTTGCAAGAAGAAATGTTGACAGTGCTTTCAATCCTTGTGTGTGACAAATGTGTTTACAGCTGTGTGTGTGTGCAATCATTCATAAGATTTATTTTCTCAAACATATCATCTTGTTTTGTTTTATCTGTGCACATATAGCCTTAATCTCATTAAGTGATTACAGTCTACTGTAACATTAGCCTTTTTCTTTTTTGTGTGGTCAAACTCTTTATCACAACCACAACATATTTCATTTGTTTGTCTCTGGTCAAGAGACGTGCTGTAGTTTAGGGTAGATTTTACATCGATTGAGCAGATCATGTGTAACATAAATGTAACTTTTACTTAATCTGAACGATTTGTTTGCATTCAGTTGAAGCTGTGGTTCAGACTATAATTCATGCTTTACCTTTTGACTTGTTATACTCATCTTGCAGTACCATTATATCTTTTAGTGCAAATGTTAGGCTTCATTCTGAAGTACTTTCCTGGTTGCTTTAAAATGTTTACTCCCCAAAGTCATAAATTGTGTTCTACAACACCAGCATCTATTGGTGCCCTTATTATCATTTAAACTAATTGTAAACTAATTTAAACTTTATAATAAGCTTAATGTGTTTAAAGGTGTAACACAGGACAATACAACATGAAGCTATACGTGATGAGTAGAAGTTTATTCCTATGTTAATGTGATTGCCATATTCCTTTATATAAAACAAATTATATTAAATTGTACTTATATATACATACAATGAACGAATGAAGGAAAGTACGATTAAATATATAACCATCACTGTAGTGCTTTTACTTCAGTATCAGCTTAATTTGTATTGCAGAAGAAGCTCTTATGATAACTCTTATAATAATATCTACTGTAATAGCTAGAATTAAAACATTGTAGACATCTGGAGTCATTAGTATTGTCTATCTTTTTTGATGAATGTGAACATTGATCTTTGATCAAATGAGAGCTAGTAAATGGGGATATAATAATAACACTAACAATAAGCAAAAATGACCACATGATAGTTAATTACCACAAGTCATGTGCTGATTTACCACTGATACCATTATATATATATATATATATATATATATATATATATATATATATACTCACCTAAAGGATTATTAGGAACACAATACTAATACTGTGTTTGACCCCCTTTCGCCTTCAGAACTGCCTTAATTCTACGTGGCATTGATTCAGCAAGGTGCTGAAAGCATTCTTTAGAAATGTTGGCCCATATTGATAGGATAGCATCTTGCAGTTGATGGAGATTTGTGGGATGCACATCCAGGGCACGAAGCTCCCGTTCCACCACATCCCAAAGATGCTCTATTGGGTTGAGATCTGGTGAATGTGGGGGCCAGTTTAGTACAGTGAACTCATTGTCATGTTCAAGAAACCAATTTGAAATGATTCGACCTTTGTGACATGGTGCATTATCCTGCTGGAAGTAGCCATCAGAGGATGGGTACATGGTGGTCATAAAGGGATGGACATGGTCAGAAACAATGCTCAGGTAGGCCGTGGCATTTAAACGATGCCCAATTGGCACTAAGGCGCCTAAAGTGTGCCAAGAAAACATCCCCCACACCATTACACCACCACCACCAGCCTGCACAGTGGTAACAAGGCATGATGGATCCATGTTCTCATTCTGTTTACGCCAAATTCTGACTCTACCATCTGAATGTCTCAACAGAAATCGAGACTCATCAGACCAGGCAACATTTTTCCAGTCTTCAACTGTCAAATTTTGGTGAGCTTGTGCAAATTGTAGCCTCTTTTTCCTATTTTAGTGGAGATGAGTGGTACCCGGTGGGGTCTTCTGCTGTTGTAGCCCATCCGCCTCAAGGTTGTACGTGTTGTGGCTTCACAAATGCTTTGCTGCATACCTCGGTTGTAACGAGTGGTTATTTCAGTCAAAGTTGCTCTTCTATCAGCTTGAATCAGTCGGCCCATTCTCCTCTGACCTCTAGCATCAACAAGGCATTTTCGCCCACAGGACTGCCGCATACTGGATGTTTTTCCCTTTTCACACCATTCTTTGTAAACCCTAGAAACGGTTGTGCGTGAAAATCCCAGTAACTGAGCAGATTGTGAAATACTCAGACCGGCCCGTCTGGCACCAACAACCATGCCACGCTCAAAATTGCTTAAATCACCTTTCTTTCCCATTCAGACATTCAGTTTGGAGTTCAGGAGATTGTCTTGACCAGGACCACACCCCTAAATGCATTGAAGCAACTGCCATGTGATTGGTTGGTTAGATAATTGCATTAATGAGAAATTGAACAGGTGTTCCTAATAATCCTTTAGGTGAGTGTATATATATATATATATATATATATATATTCATGGTGATCTGCACATCTCAAGCTTGTTTTGAAATGGTTAATCGATTGTTCACAAAGCATTGCTTGAGCCTGATTTTTTTTTTTTTCTCACACGCACAGACCATCACACCTCATGTAGTCAGTGAATCATCAGTTGACTTGGTCAGGCATTCCCCTTTTCTCCAGATTCACGTCCTATTTACACTCCATAGAGAGATTTACCCAGCTCCCCACCAGCTGTCAACCACTCCTTCCTTTTTTGGAAACAGGGATGTTTTTCCTCCTACTCCTACTCACACACCCAGGCATTTTAAACTTTGACACTGGAAACTCTATCTAGTTTTACGATTATGTCCTTGGATTGCAATACATCTATGGCGTTAAAATGTAATTGTCCCCCACATCCATGAATGAAATAGGGAGATAGGGCCTATGTGTTATGATGATAGTTTTTTTTTTTCATATGTTCCTTAAAGCTTGGGCCTAGTTATAACTAGTGGATAAAAATAAATGCTGGCCTAATCTGTATACTGCATTATACAGTTTTATTTTTACAAGGGCCCAGTTTGCAAAGTCACTGTTAATATGAGTTCCACAGCTTTTTAGTTCATATTATATATTTCTGTTAATATATATATTAGGAGAGTTAGGACTATCTTTTAATGAATGTTGAATAACAAATGAACACAGACTTAAATTAAAGTCAGTTAAATAAACACTCTAGATCACAATTGTCATCTTCTCTGTGGTCCATTTATTTATGTATGTTCTGATGGCATGGCTGATGTTCCCATGTGTGTATTCTAACCAGCACCATATGCCTGTCTGTAGGAATATGTAGCTGTCACTGGGTGTAATAATGCAGATCTTATGCTATCAGCAGGAAGATGTGTGCCTTATTTCAAGCAGTTAAGTGGAGTTTGTCAGCATGCCTGTGTGTTGAAACTGAAGTTTTATTCTGCTGTTATAACTAAATTATTCTATACACATCACTGTTTCATCTATAAGTCACAAGACTGTCCTCATGCTTTGGTGTCACGCCCCAGGCAGTCAGTGTGCTTTATGCTGAGACTCTTTAAACACTCAGGGTGAACCATGCAAATGCAGCCCCTCCAGAATTCACGTTGTGGACAGTGCCTGCCCGAGGGGAGCACCGGCATGAGGTGTGGACACTGACTGCGTATTAGCATTTTGTACATTCGTTTTGACTATTGAAGACATTATACCATAGTGGATGAATTTTAAGTCATCAAAAGAGACTAACCATGTAAGTAATAAGACGAGGTTTTGAACAACTCAATTAAAATTAAACCATAAATGATTCTTAATGATACCAATGACTTGGTAGGGTTATACTAACTAATGGGGATTGACCAAAACAATTACAAAATTAATAAGGTTTTGCTTGAGAAATGTCATCTTGCAACGATCATCATTCTTGAAGTGAATAAGTATGTGAAATGGTTAACTTTTTGACTGTTACAATATGCAGGAAACAGACTAATGAAGTGTACTGAATGAGATAATACTTAGACAAGGATTCCAAGAAAGATGTACCATTTTAATTGCAGTGAAAGATTTTTGCACTTCAGCACTTTGAGATATGTTCTTCATTTCTTAATATTGCCGTGAAAGTGAGAACGAATTCAGTATTAGCTGTCCAAACAAATCCGATTGAAGATAATAAAATCTGTTACTCTCTCTATCAAAAAAAAGAAAAACTAAACATTTCACAATATGAGAATATACAGAAATTCAGTATTTATATAGTGTTTTTCAGGGCCTGTGAAAATTATCTGAACTTGGATGTGTACATAGTACATCCTTGTAGAATGGTTTCTTTCATAGCATTTGTTTGGACAAAGGTAGTTTCTCCCACTACTTTGTGAACTATGTTTTATGATGTACATGGGTTCCAAGAAGTGATAATCATCAGTAAACAATCAAAATATATTTGACTGCGCTGGCTCCAAACTTTTCAAGCACAAACCAGATTAAATGTCTGTGTAGGTGTCTAGATTTTTCTTTGTTTCGTGTTTGTTTTTCCATTGTCCTTTCGAGTGTGATGATTATAGTTGAACTATAGGGGAATGTGGGTGATTAATGACCCACTGGCCATTGAAGGTTTACCGGAATAAGAGTAGCAACATTGTGCCTGGACTGTTTCAGCCTGTGGGTTGCTTCTCAGTCACAACAACTGCCTGTTTCTCACAGAACCACAGCAGAGATGCGTTGAGATGTTTACTCCTATTTTATATTATTTTCACAGTTGCAAGCTATGGCCACTTAACTATAATGAAAATCAAACTGCTGTCTTGGAACAAAATATCCATAACAAAGGCCCTTCCCGTTAAATTCAGATTAAAGCACTGTTTTTTTTTGTTTTTTTTTATGATGTATTGTATTCTCTTGGTTGCCCAAGCAGTTGCCAGGTAACCAGCCTCCCATTTACCCTTCTCTCGGTGACCTGATTCTTTACAGATGGTAGTTGAGTTACAAGATTTGAGGCTCATCTGCTAGGTGCTCATAAACCTGAGAGCCAGTGACATTTCAGGGACAAAAAATATGTATTGGAAAAATATAATGTAATGGTAGTCTGTTGGTATAACTACTAATACTATGTATTTTCTTGTTTATTTCTATGTTGCACCTAAAGAGATGGATTATTGTTACTTATACAAATCCATTATCTCAGCTGGAGTCAAAACAACATTTTCCAAAGATAAAAAGAGTAGACAGGCAGCACTGTGAAATATCACTTAGTTTCTGCAGCAATGCTACATCTGGCGGGTTTGTAGGGGGAAAAAACGCATCATAAAGCCAGCAATAACAAGTATTATAATAAATAGTAATGAATTTAGACTCCTTTTTAATTATTTAGTATTTTTTTTTGTTTTATAAGGAATGAGTATACTTAGATTTGATAAACTGCTTGTAAATGTAATTACGTGAAATTGCGTCATTAGTGGAATCGAATATTGTAAACTGTAAGGACAGCTTGCTTTTGTAACACTATACAACCTGCTTTAAATATTTAAATATTTATTTGTAGAAGACATGTATTGCTGTGTTTAATCTTTTTCCCCTTTTTCAAGGTTTTAGGTTTGTATAAGCTTGGTAGCCTTTACTGATCAGGTTCGTTGGCTCTTTGAGTATTTTGTTTGTGGTTATTTATATCCCATTTGTTAAGTGAAGTTTTGAAATCAGATTTGGTTGCTGTCTGTTGACAAAGCTGATTATTTTAGTCTTGATAATAATGTCTATTGATGGAATAATGGAAAAATGTAAGATGTATTTGTTATTTAGGAACTAAAGTGCTCAACTTTTAAATAAGTTGCATCCAAAAGCAGTATCCCTCTTTACTTGTAAGTGGTTTCTCTTTTTTTCAGATCTTCATTATAATGGATACCATAATATGAATAACTTGCCTTGGATATCTCAAAAGTACTTTGAAATGTGAGGTTTGTTTTTCTCAGGAAAAATTAAGCAATTCATTTAATTTTAACTACCATAAAATTCTTAGAAATGTTTGTTTTCTTCAAAGACATTTAATACTGGGCAAATCAGGACCTGCAAGCTAAAGATACAGGTGGTGTTGTAATATTTTTAAAAACTTTGTACTGTGAAAGTAAATACTTAGTTTAACTATTTAGTCTTTAATTGACTTGTACAAAAGGGAAACATATGCATTTCTTCATGTCACATAGTTGTCTAAATAGTTACAAGGGAACAGTGAATGTAAGGAAGGTTTTCCTCCTCTTAGGGTTATTTTTGCCTGGTTATACCAGGTCTTTGTGACTGAAATAGCAATAGCTATTTAAGAAAGTATCTGCGATGGAACAGACTGGATGAATTTCACCACAGCAGTATAAACCCAGACACTTCACCATTTCCTGCTTGAGACAGACAGTGCTGTACTATTTAGAAACCTATAATTCCAGTCTGTGCATTCTCTGTAATTTCTGTTTACATTTTAGTCCGCATTTGTAAATAGTTTCTGCAACAAACTATTTTAATTGTGGCGAAAGTTACATATGGCAAAGTAAAGGTAATAAACTACAACTTGAAAATATGTAATTTTATCAAAAGCGTGCTTGTTTTGTTTTTTAGAAAAGCAGAACCAAATCATTATTTGTTTTGTGAGGTGAATAATTACACTGAACAGCCACAATGGGACACACGCTTCCATTGACTGGTTTGTCAGATGCGGTCTTGGCCCCAGTAGGAGCTACAGATCAAAGCAAACCATCTTGGCTGCAAAGACTGGGTTTGTGTGTGCGTGCGTGTGTGTGCGCGCGTGTGTGTGCGCATGCTTGTGCGTGTGTATGTAGAAGCTAAACTGACGGGCTTGTATGAGGGAAAGCTTTGGAGGATTCAGACAACAGGTTAGCAGGCATGAAAGACCTGTGTTTGGGTCCAAGTTTTTTATTGTTATTATTATTATTATTATCATCATTTATTTCTTGGCAGACGCCCTTATCCAGGGCAACGTGCAAAATACAGTTAAGACTTCAAGGGGTATGACAGATATCATCTCCACATTGGGATTTCAACTTTACAGGGTAAGAAGAGCTGTGCCAGAATACTTGTTTTGTTTTTATTTTCTGAAGAGTTTTTATAACAAATTTAGATGTCAGCCTGCTTGTTTAATTGCATCGGTGGTGTGTGAACTAAAATAGCCATCATTACTAGTTTAATATTCCAGCAAAACTAAGAACAGTTAAGAATGCACATTACAGATGCTTACAACTCTGCATTACTTTTCACTTGCATTTCATATTTGTTAAGAATAATTTGTTCTTTGAGTTGAACTGCATAATACTTGTAAGTAAGTCCACAGTTGGTTCTTTGGATTGTTTACATTTTTGGGAACATAAATACATTGACAGATGGATTATAGATTGCTATTTAGAAAAACATATAATTTTCTTAGATTGTACTGATTTTCAGATGGTGGGCAGGTTTGGTTGGTCACATTTATGGTGAAAAAGATGTCTAGGTTAATATATTATTTGAAAGAAAATAGATATTGATTTAATAGATTATATGTTCATAATTTGCAAACTATGACTTTATTACCTACTATGTGTAAAAAATTAAACCGCTTTGGTTTTGGTTTCGCTTCTAGTTTCATAAGACTTATGTAACACAAAAATGTTTTAGTCATGAAGGACTATAATTCAAGAACAGCTATAAAAATGGGGCACAACCATATTGTTATACAAAGTTTCTCGTGTGGGAAAGCACAGATTCATACCTAGGATTATCATTACAGTTGAAAAGCCCTGTAAATTAAATCCATCATACTAGTTGTGTTTAGTGCAAAAAATTGTAACTGATCATTTGAAATTATAAGAATGTGCCTGGTATAGCTGCGTTTTGTTTTTAATCGCCTATATAATCTATTTTCTCTCCACTTCTACCATTCTACTAATGACTTATTAATGTTAATATATGGCACTGTGAGAAGAAATATAGTTTTGGTATTACATGCATTATAATTGAATGCCAATACAGTGCTTGTTTTAATCAGACATAACCAGAACTCAAATGTTTTACCAGTTATAAGTCTGTAGTGCAAGCCATGTTGCTTGTTAAGTGTATGAGCCTGTTTTGATGATGTCACTCCCCCAAATTTAGAAGAGAGTATAGTCTTTGACTTTAGGAGACTTTTGGCATACTGTGTTTATTGCTCCTTTGGGGTTGTGCCTATGAACACAGTTTGAATCTAGGAAGTACAGTGCCTAGATTCAAACTGCCCCTTATGAAAAAGAAATGCAAGTACATTTACTGAATACTTGAAGTGTTTAAAGTATACTTAAAGTGTAATTAACTGTACTTTTTCATAAGGGTGACTGCATAGGCCACACTTGGGTTCAAAACTATTACATAACACAGCTAAGTCTTAATCTCCAGTTTTAGGTATCTTACTAACTTGTAAGTGGTAGTTCATTTTCATTGATTTGAAACAAGGGTTTGGTTTAAATGTGTACCAGTTATTTATTTGAGAAATATGCTCAATACCCTTGTATTAACCAACAGTCATGTGGTGTTGTTGGAAGCCATTTGACACTACGTATTGTTTAAAATATAAATAAAGCTACCTAAAACAGGAGTCCAATTATTGTTTTTGAAAGCAGATGTGGTGCTAATGTTTGTGTGTGTAGAAAATAGTCCACGCATATTAAGTGATTATTATTATAATTGTATAACTTGTTTCGGTTTTGTTTCCTTCTCCAAAAGTTTAATATTAAATAATTGAGATTTATAAATGACAATTGACATTCAAAACATTTAGCAAGATCTGCAGGCAGTCCCGTTTTACCGTTTAGGTTTTACACACTAAATCATTTTTTACCACTTGAAGAAATTTCACAAGTCCATTGTCTGACTCCATTGTAAAATGTTATTTATAGTCTATATGCGTGGTACGTGATGATTTGCTTAATGGCCAACATATATTTTTATTCTGCTACCACAAAAAGAAAACCACCTTCTCAATAATAACAAAATTGTTTACATTGCCAGACACACACAAGACCTGACTTGCTTTTTAAGTGTCTGCTTTAAATAATTATCCAAGGTTCAAGGGATATTTTTCATACGCTAGGGCCACTAGACGATGTGGTCTTCACTAGCATCTTCTGATTTTCATTATATATATAATGTTATGTGTGTGTCTGTGTCTTAGCTGGCAGGGTTGAAATGCAGCTACAGTGTATTATATATTATTATTATTTTTTAATCGACTTAAGGAACTTGACCAGCCAAGCCTTACAGCCTTGCAGACTGACGACTCTTTGTATTGATTTGGGTTTCCTGTTTATTCAATGCTATGAACATGGTCTGCAGTCAAGGATGGTACTTTGAAGAAAGTTGCACGAAAGGCGAAATTAAATACAAACAAATATCCCTTCTTTATTAGAGACAGGGTGCTGGATGGAGAAATCAATTAGAACCTGACATAAGTGGAAACATTTGCACCAGGACTAGACTAGGCTTGCCAAGTTAAAAACAAGTATGTTGAACTGATTAAGACAGCTTTGGAATGGTCTAGGGAAATCTTTTCCAGTGTCTTGCTGTTTATATACAGCAGTTGTATTCTGGTTTTAGCATCATTGGCGGGTGGGGGGGAATTAAAGGAAAACATCAATAGGATTAGGAGGAATAATGTACTGAAGGGAACACCGTACCTGTTGCAGGCAAGATTTATATACAACTTCTGTCACTTACCAATGACCTAAAACCCCTTCTGAACAGTACCAGGTTTAACAGCTTCTCCCCATTAACACAGTGATTCAAAGCATATATCATGTATTCATTTCTTCTCCCCATCAAAATGTGCACGTTCCTTTCAAAACTGGACAGACTTTCTGAAATGGCGGTGTTGTATTTGAGTGTCTGTTTGTAATTTCCAAAGCATATGTTCAGACACAATGTGCTGTTTTGAATGACATTACCAATGAATTGTTTTTATTCCCTGCTTAAACAAAATATTTACAGATGTGTGTTGCGAGCCGCAGCAGCCCTGCTGACTCACGCAGTAAACAGGCATGACATCAGCATAGTGTAGTAAGTGAAAGCAGGTGGACAGGAAAAGGGAGAGGCGGAGTAACCATTATTTGTGCCAGGAGTAGTGACAAATACAACCGGCCGGGCTTTTCATAAACCAATTGCTCTATAGTTTCTGATCGAAAGCCAGCATTACTGGCACTGATCCCTTTTGTGTCTGTGAGTCTTATTCGAAAAGTTGCTAGATGCAAACAAACTGCAGGTTATGCATTTATTATTGAAGTAGCGCATTAAAAACAGGTTTTTGCCTTATAGAAACATATATTAGCTCACTTCATTGTTCTTTAGATGAGGATGGAATAGTATTTCATAGAATGTATTTAAGACTGCATATCTATTATATATGTATATTCTTTATCTGTTCTATAGCATATATTCTAAACTGTTTTTTGGGGAGAGAAGGATGATGAAGTTTCCTTCAATGCCTGAAAGATAAACAGGGTTTTTCCATTTGGGAAGATGATAATGGAATACAGGTTGAATAATACAATTTCATTTTCAGTATCAGTTCAATTGGCTTACTCCAGTCCACAGAGTTAATGGTGCTGAGGCACACACATTTTGCAGAAATGTCTCTAGTTCTTTTTAAGGAATACTTTTGTTTTAGGTCTTTTTTTTTTGTTTAGGTCATGAAACGTGAACTCTAAATGGAAAAAATGATGTAAATGGTATGAAATTGTTTGCTGAATTTTGTGAACCTACCCATATTTATGAGAAGCTGGCTTTCTGTTTGCAATGTGAACTTGAAATCATTAACTGAATTTTTGAGCATAGACATCTATTGCCTCTGTTCACTCCTGACAGCTTGCTTTTTGTTAATATCTCGTATTACTATAACAGAGCGACAGCAAGGATTGTTTGTGTACCATTGACAGTTCTTTGCACATATCTACTGCGATACCTCTTTTGTTTGCTTATTAAATCAAACAGCAATGGTATGAAACCATTCATTTTATTTTACAGCACACCTGTAAGCTTGCAGGCCTTTTGAGCCTATGGCCTACTGCAGTTCCTCCAATGCCATAATGAAACCTTAAGAACAAATGGCAGATTGAAGTGGTGTTTTGGCACAAGAAGAAGCTTAATGGGAAATGGATGTTGTTCATTAACGAGCACTGCAGGGAACCACTTACAAACTGGGGTCTGAGAGAGTTGTTTTTGAGTTAGAAGTGCGGGAAGGTGTGGGAGGTTATCACCCTGCTGTGAAATTACTTGGTAATGCACAGATACAGAGAAACACAGAGAGGCAAATATTATACTGTAGATTCAAACACAAATATTTTGTATAGTTGATTTTATAAGAAACAATATCCCGTTATGCTTACCAATATAGATAACAGACTTGTAATCCACACAGGTTCATACAAAGGAAGGGGTCGTTTTATGGTAACATTTGGGTTGCTTCTGATGTAAAACTGGGTCAAATTACATTTCAGGAACCCACAGTGCAAATGCAGTGCACTCCCTTCAGTAAAGGCTAGTCTAATTGAACCAATCCCCACACTGACTGACCACGAACCAAAGTCTACCCTCAGACAACACTTTGGCATCTTTCAGAGAGATTGCAGCAGGCCTGTCAAATACCTTGTGAATAGTTTTCTGTTAGTATTTGTGTGCTAGTCAAATAATTTGGTATAGTACATATGGTGATTAACAATACTTAAACAAACATTCCTGTAAATGGTAAATTAAACACAATTATATATTTCTATAAAAAGACTAACCGAGGAATAAACACAATTCTTACTGCACCACACACTGCCTAAAGTCTATCATTTTAGAATTGCAGACTTAAAGTTGAGAAAAGGTCACTGATGTTTGTTTCACAAAAGCTGGGTCTGTTGCTCTTTCTGAGATGGAAGCAATAAAAGGGAATTCAAGGAATTCTGTAACCATGATTAATTAAATGAAGAAAAGGCGTGATGGGAAGTAATCCCTTCTGTAAAACCTACCTGCTTATGGTATGCATATTGTTGACATCTCTGTGGTTTTTATCTGTGGTGAACCAAAGCATTGCCAGTTCCATCTGTTTTTTGCATGTTGTTTTTTTTGTACGCGCATCTTTAGTCTATTGTTCGTTCTATTCTGTTCATTGTATTTCTTATGTTTATGTTGAGAGGTCACAAGCTGCATGGGTGTTTATTTCCAGTTTTCTAATCATGTGCTGTTGTGAATTCACAAGTTTAGAGCTTCTCCTCTGCAAGACATGAATCTAATTGTTCAGGAACAACACAATTCCTTCTTAATTAGCCCTTTCCTGCTCTAAAAAAATGCAGCTCTCAATGCAAGGAAAACCCAGGGTGTTGGATTTAAGCATCTTTTATGTTGCTAATGGGCTTGGAAGTCTCATTTGAAGATGTATTCTAGGCAAGAAATATGTTAGCCAGTGAATCTCTGATCTTCGCTATTGCCGTTTTGTATTTGTGACTAATCAGAATTGTAATCTCCTTTTAAGAAGAATCTTGTTCTGATCATTAGATGCCCTTTTCTTCACAACATAATGCTGATGTAGGTTTGGGGGGTTTTGGTTTTCAAACACACTTTTGATGTGGAAATTAGTTAATATTAAGAACCATTTTCAAACAGAAAATGAAAATGAAAGTTCAGGTTAAAGATTCCCAATATTCTTTAGGTTTTAGGCTAAATATGTGTTACCATGTATTTTTCAAGGACTTGGATATTAAAATGAAAAATCTATATTAATAAAATTGAAAATCTGGAACTTTGGCAGTGGTGCCACCTGCAACGCCTGGAGAACTAGAAAGTTTCAACAAGGAGGAGTGGTCAAATCCCCCCTTAGAAGTTGATGAACGTATTAAAATGCTACAGAAAGCTCCTTAAGATCCATTTCAACATTTAAATATGCTATTATTGTGAGATGTCTTTCCAGTAGGACATTTGAAGGAGCAGTGGTGTTGTATCGTTTATCATTTTCAATAATAAACAATCAACAGAAGTAAAAATGAATATATATTAAATAAAAATCCCTGTATCTCAGACAACATTTGCTGTGTGTACAGAAGAACACAAGCCATTGTGCACACGTAGCAGGTCTGCATGCGTTTGCTGTAAATATTCAAATCAGTTGAATCAATTTTTAAACAAATATTTATAGACTGAATGTAACGCAGATTCTCATATGTGTACTTGCTGTGTTTCGTTTAGGTTAAGCAGAGGTACTTTGGAACTAAGGTGTGTGCGCTCCAAAACCCAGGATTCGAACAAAGAGCTTTTTCTTTCACCTTTGCACCTAATAGTCTGGAATATACATAAACATCGGCTCAGTTATAAATTAGCAATTCCTGATACACGTTGTGTAAGATTTTAAGTCAGTAAAGACCAGATGCTTCCACATTTATTGTAAACTTTGTCCACTGTAAAAGATCTTCACACAAAGTTCACATTAGCAGTGATAATTACTTAAAAACAAGTGACAGAAATTACAATATACATGTAACATCCATGTACTGTGAGATGTTTTATTTATTAAAATGCCAAATAATCCTTCTGTTTCAATGTGATGTTTTTACTGTACCTCTTATGAGTGCTGTTTGCAGAAGTTTTCCCAGCAACCCCTGAAATACACCCCAGGGACAAGCTGAGGGCAGCAAAAGGGCTCTTGCCATAAAGTTATACTGTACACACCTTAAAGATAAACATGTCTTCATATCTTTCAAAATTATTCAGAGATATGGAGCATTACACCTATATGTCGCTTTATTTCCCCCCTTTCATTTTCTCAGTTATCAGACATTGCTTTTGCCCAGCTGGGTTGTTCTCTATGTAATTATCACATACTATAGACCATTCAAGTGCAGTGAAACACAAGACTGTTTTGGAAAGCTTTTTTCTTTTTCTTTTTTTCCCCTTTTTTAAACCAACCACACCTTGTCTAATCGTACAGTATCCTTCATTCACAGCCTGGACTATTTTTGTTTTTGTGTTTTCTTCCGAGCAGCTATCCGGAGGCTGTGAATTGACTGTGGTTCTCCAGGACTTCACAGCTGGCTGCAGCAGTGAACTGAGTATCCAGGTGGGACAGACAGTGGAGTTATTGGAGAGGCCCAGCGACCGGCCTGGTTGGTGTCTCGTGAGGACAACTGACCGCAGCCCCCCGCAGGAAGGCCTGGTTCCCAGCAGTACTCTCTGCATATCCCACTCCCGGAGCAGTGTGGAGATGGAATGCTTCTTCCCGTCTGGAAAAGGTACGTCTGCATTTTTCAAACTCACATCGGTGTGCTGTCAGTGTGGTGCTATGAGGCAGGGTGCGCTCACACTCAGAAGATTAAGGGTGTTTTCAGTAGTGTGTAACACACATAGCATGGGCAGGATGAACTGTTTATTCTATCAAAGAGGACTGGTGTCTCTTGTTATATTGAAAGTCTAAGCAGCAATTTTTGAGAATGTGTCTGTTCTGTATGTGTGTTTTTCTTTTTACATTAGATGAGGTTGCAAATAATTAAGGGAAAAACTACAGGAGCCCTTAATACTAAGATGTAATATTCTAAATGATCTTGTTATGCATAAAAGTAAATTTTATATGGATGTTTTACCCCCTCACACACTATATAAGTGGTTAACAGTAAACAGGTACTTGCTTTGTGTAATTTTCGTTTATGCAGAGCAACATTGAAAATAGTGTGTGTGCACAGCTTGCCACATATCTTATCTTTGGTTATTGAGTACTTTACATAATATATTTGTCCAGCTTCAGTATAATCTGAAATAATTTCTCTCCTCCTTTTTATTTACGTTTAGCTGCTTTCATCCTTAATGTAAAACAACTTTTTTTTTCTGAGTGGATTTTATCACTGTTTGTGATCGTTTCACCACCAAGAACTATTTGATTATTCATATTTCATTTAGACTTGTCATATTCTGATGAAGTGCTACTATTGGCAGCAGGATATAGAGAAACTATTTGCAAAATGGGAAAATGGATACATTGTAATCCTTATATTGTTTTTTTAAGGATCCTAACACAGTTAGTTTAATGTAATTTAGAAATAATGATGTAATTATAGTTTTAGATTTTGAAATGCTAATTTTATTCAGTATATATTTTGATAATCTGTTTTCATTCTGCCGATATGTCTGTATAGAAGAAGCACTGAGAAGAGATTTAACAGAATGACAGAAACATTCCACATATAATGAAAAATATCACATTCAAAGATGCAGCATGTCACTGTAAAGCAAGGAGTCCCCTGCTAACCAAGAAATTGATATCTTCAAGAGGAATATTGAATGTAATCCAGTTATGCGGATTACTTTGTAGGACTGTTTATTTGTTTTAGAGCTCCAAAATCAACACATTCTTTTAACAGGAATGTATATAGTTTCCTTCCACTGCTGTGTAGATTTGTAATTTCCACTGTGGTGGTTTTGCATATGAAGATTACTGTGCTTATACATTAAAGATTAAATGTATTTTTTTATATAGAAATACTCAAGCATTCTGTTTGGATTACTTGAGAGGTCCAGTCCATTTTGTTAAGTGCCTGTAGGGGGCACTGTTGATTGACTTTTTTTTTCCTGAAAATGTGGAACATGGTTTTGTCCTTTAAGTAAAAAACAAAACAAAAATGTTCTGAAACCAACCTTTGCCAAAATAAGTATTTATATATATATATATATATATATATATATATATAGTCTAAATTTAGATTATATGAGCTACTTTTTGGAAGACCACAGTGTTGTAGCTTCCAGCGCATAATTCAAAGTTAGCAGCTGACATTGAATCAAGAAGACCTGCTGCTGGCATGTACTTCTTATAGTGCAAAAACTGTGCAATGCAGAGGTTATCTGATTAACAATCCTCTCAGCCGCATATCAGTCTACAGTAAAATACTAGGCATTCTAACTCTGTGGTCATTCTATTCGTTTGTCCAGTATATACAAATTGTGTATTTCATTTCAGTTTAAATGTATTTTTTACAGTGAAATAATCTCTACTCCTACAATGTTGATAACAGAAAAACTGAAATATTGTACTCAGAAATGTTAAATTTATTTAATATTATAAACTTGTTGCATAACACCACAGATCTGCATCTTTAAACTGCTCTGCTACTGTTGACAACCAGAGATTTCTGGTCCATTGAGGCTTCCTGAATATTAACTTCATAATCAGAGTGAGGCAGTGCAATAATGAAATTAAAATGAATGGTTAAGATGCCATCATGTATTGTCATCAATCTAGGGTACCATGGGAAACAAGTTCAAATGTTTTAAATATTCAAATTAAATCGATATGCATTTACATCAATTAACTACATTCTTTTAACTTCTTAAAAGCATGCTCTTCTTCATATTGATTTTTGTTTGTTTTTAGTCCACGTTTTATGTGCATATGAATATTAAAGGTCCAGAATTAGAATTGGGTTTTTCAGCCGGTCAGAGCTAAATCCTATATTCAAATGACCGTTAAATCTTTCCAATCAAAGCTGAAAATCATACTTGTTTTAGCTGGCCAACCTGGAGCTAAATGGACCGACCAGGATCTCTTTGAATGTTTTGTAAGGAAGCCTCTTGTTATGCTTGACATGAGCTATAAAAAAGCAACTTTTATTGTTACAAATCCTGATTAAATATTCCTCCATGTTAGCCCTCAATTGCTGTAAACAGTGTGAATGGAGGAAAAAATAGAATAGGAAAAAAATATTTATATGCAAAATTGTGTATCATTTCAAGATACTGCTTATATTGAACCTTTTGTGTTCTTTATACGTATTTTGTGTCAGAAACACAGCTTCTAAATAATGCTCTGAAATTACCAGCCATTGTTTGTGTGCTCTGTGGGACACAGATCGGACTTTCATGTTGTCCATGGGAACTTCCTTTGTCTCTTGGACATTGTTTCCCTTGTTTTGTGGATACAAATCTAAAACATCCCCTCCAGAACTTTTCGGTACAAAAATGTTTACTATAATTATTCCGGTGTGTGCTAGCTGGTGAAAATATTTAGAGTTAGGTGAACAATTCAACTAAGGATGTGGAGCTCTTGCTTGTCTACCTGACCCTCCTTGACGGGGACAAGAAGAACATGATGTTCTTAGGGTCAGGTATACTAATATTAGAAGACCTGCCTAGTTAAAGGTGTTCTCATGGGTCCACCTATCTATTCTGCATTGATCTCCTTATTTTTTCCCAGCTAAAATAGTTTAAACCTCTCCTTTTACTGCACTTTATCTTCCTAAAAGGAAAGTGCACAGTAGCAGCAAACTAAAGTTGTGTTTTTTGTTATTTTGATTGGGTTGCCATGTGCGGTATTGTATCTAGAATATTCATTTCTCTAGCAATGTAATTTACTGTGTAAAGTAAAGTTGTAACTTGCTTGCTAACTACATATTACAAGTATGCACAAACAATTAAAAACAAAATGGGAAGGACAGTAACAAGTTTATCTATAAACTGTGCATGTTTTGTTACATTGGACTCGGTGACATTCTACTTCCTCTTTTCCACAGTTCTCTATTTTAAAAATAGCTTGCTGCCATGCTCTCAATGTCTCTTTGTTACATAATGGAAATAATTTGCTTGTGGTTAATATTGCTTCTCAACATTTACAGTACATAGTTTAGTTGCTAACATTTTGACTGCACAAGAGATGTAAAAATAGTTTAATAATTAGACACTCCATGGCAAAAAGGTCAAAATTGCCCAGTTTTAATAAATGCCATTAATATATCATCAGCAGAAGCCTTTATCGATCCACTGCTAGATGAAGGCCTCCCCAAGATGTTTCCACTTGTTTTGATGTACAGCGTCAGGTCACACAGTCTAATTTCATCTTCTCATCTTTAATGTGGTATTTGTCCAGGTATATTCTTCATCTGTTGGAATACATTCAGTAGCTCCTTGTATCCATCTTTGGTCTGTTCTTCTTGTAATGTGTCTGGCCCATTATTGATAATATATATGACTAGATGAGAATAAAAAATGATTTGGTTGCGAGGAAACCTAGGCAAAGGATATATAGAAAAGTATGATTTACGGTAAGTTTTGTGATGATGTCATTCGTATCTGCACCTAAGGGAAACTTCAAAGCACTTTTTTGAAAATAACTAAAATGGCGAGCCACCTTCCCTTATTCTTTAAACGGGTTGAACAGAAAGATCATTGAGTAGGAGGATGTAAGTTTTCTTTCGTCTTTGGCACTGTGGAAAGTATTACGATGCCCTACTTTTTCTGTGAATGTAGCAGAAGGTTATGTAAATGCAACACAGCATGGATCTTTATGAAAGATAAATATGTTCCACAGTCAGACTCTCAAGCCTACTTACAAGAAGAAACAAACGTGTGTATCATTATTTCTGTCCTCAGGAAGGAGGTGAGAACTCCAAAAGTGACCATACACTCATGTATCACTCACATACTGTAACTTTTATATGTCCATTTTCAATAGCATTTAGACCGCAAATGCTGTGTCAAATTGTTTATAGTTCAGCTGATTTATGGCAAAAAGTGTCAGACATTAACATTTGAAAATTACAGTGAATTAGAACACACCAAATCAGTCAGTTAACCATTAACAGTGTCAATTAGCTTAGTCTATTTACTTTAAAATATAGGGATAACTACACAGTGTTAACACAATATTTACAACAGGACAACAACAGAAATTAATCATTAACAACCACAATTAATCTGATATGTTTACATATGTTTTGGATTATTTTAACCTAGTGCTCATTGCAGCAGAGTTTGAGTTAAAGAGCATAAGGTTGAAATGTGTGAACACTGCAAACACTATTGCATTTAAACACTGCTGTTTAAAGATATTAAGTTTTGTCAACTCACATGAGTATACACTGCCCCTTTGTTGTTTTAGTTGTTTTGTGTCTACGCTGTTAATTACCTTTTAGATTATTATTCAACCAATTAGTTGATGATTTTTTTTTTTTCCTTTCATAGGGTATCTTTATTTTGACAACAGTTAGTGTATGTGTGTCTATATAGTTTTGAAAGTGACATGGTTAAATTGCATTTAGCAGCCTGGGAATAGAATTTTTGGTGTAATCAGCAATACACCAAGTTCACAGTGTACAAAGATACTCTAACGGACACAGAGCAACTAAAGGTAAGTCTGGAGGTATCTAACGTGGACACAGCGCTGCTTCTCTAAACATGAAAGTGGGACACCTGAAGTAGAGGGAATTGGAGAATTCGTTTTTAGACAATCTGTTCCACTTTTCTGCTGTTCCACGTTCTCCTTGCAATGTGTCTGCAGTGATAGATGACTCGTGTTGCCCCTGAGCCAATTAACAGCGCATAGCTGGGCCAGAATTCAAGGGTGTTTCAAGATGACCATGCTAATGCAAACAAAAGGGAAGCTGGGCAACACTGGGACAACTAAATGTGGATTTGCAACTCTAATAATGTGAAAAAACACAGAAAACAGGTAAATTATTATCCATTGGGGGAGTTTTGATTTTAAATTACTGTAAGTTTGGTTACCTCCTTTCCCAAACAAAACTAAGCAAACAGTTTATTGATAAGGGCCACTATTAATTATCAGATAATAATAAGTCTAAGTACACTTAATCTGTGAGAGGGTGGAGCATTTTAATTTGAGCCCATATCTCAATATTATGAGATATTTGAATAATCAAAAGGAAACTGAAAAGGAATAAAAGGCATAATTGTTTGGAATGAAATATCTTGTCTGTTTATCTATAGGTATCAGTTCTCCTATTGTATACAGAGCTATCCTTCAACATTGACGATTGTTCTTCACCTATAAACCAATGTGAAGTGTGCCGCAGAATCTAATGCAGTATATAAATAGGTTAGCATTTTGCCTTTGACAGTGTTTCAGGAGTGATATTGAAGCACTGAACGAAAGTCCCTTTGACATTCAGGAATAGTTATTTTCATGTGGGGTTATTTCCCTTTCTTAGGTAAGCTAAGGATACGCTCACAGTACATCTGCTGCTGAATATTGTGTTGCAAAATGTTATTTATGCACCCATGTGTATTGGCCATTTTTTGCAGCTTTAATTACATCTGATGAAGAGTATATTGGCTGTTTTGTACTTAACAACACTCCCCCCAGTGCTTACACATAATACAGTGCTGTCTCTGGATGACAACAAACACTACTACTTCAACTTGACAGTCACGTATCAAGCTGTTTTTATGTTTTCTCCGTTCCAGCACAGTAACGTTCTCTCAGCAGGTTATGTTCTGAATAGCTGCCTCAAATTAGTTCTATCTGTATTTAAAGGACATATAACATGATGCTGTATTTCTACATAATCCCATTTCTTCATGGAAAAGGGGCTGGGAGCAGCAGAGAAGTAAGACCCACCCCTCTTCCACACAGATCCACCCCTGACTGGAAGGTGGCACTTGCATAGTAAATTAGGGAAACTTAGAGCAGTGGCTTCGTGCTGGAGCTGCAGTTCACATCGCATGTGGATCTTTATTTTTCCTGTGGGCTGCCATGAGTAGGACCAGGGCAGGATGAAAAACGGGCGGCAATGTTGTTCCTCCCAGTCTTGTTTTGGTTGGATTCTGGCAAAGTGCTGCTGTTGCTGTTCTAAAGTAAGAGGTCAGTCACTTTGGACTTTATTCACTACAGCTGTAAATGTCTAGAAATGGTTGTGCACTGATAACATAGCTGTGATTTTATTGACAGTGGTGTTTTGTGAAAAAGTACAGCCTTTTTTTAAAGCAGGGAAATTAGCTTTGCATAAATGACAAAATAATGTATGGTTAAAAATATGTACAAAGTTTGTAATGATCAATCAATTCAATAAAAAGAATGAATAGCACATGTGTCTACAAAAGCCTTGGGGAATTTTCATTTGGTATTTCCCTTTGATATTTAATTTATAACTGGAAATTGTTTGTCCATTGAACATATTTTATCAAAGTTGAACCAGTCCATTCATATTACCGTACATAGCTAATTTGAGACATGTCAAGTGGAAATGACTTAACAAATGTAATCTAAACATAATCTAAACCGTGGTGTATCATGGTATAGCTAAACTAAATACCAGAACATGCTTTTATTATTGCTCACTCAGCTGATTTTACTTTGTTAAAACTCAATAATATTAAGGATATTCTTTTTTATTTCAATTTATTATTTATGTAGATTCTCCTCATCCTAATAGCTCTGTGCTTTTTTTCACTTGGGGAAACAAGAGCGCAAAAGTATCTTTTGGCTGTATGCTAATTTATCCTCAAAGTGCACTTTCATTATCCATTTACAGAGGAAGCCTTTCTAAGCAATGATTTATTACTAGGAATGCAATGGTCATGACAGCTGACGCTGAGAGGAGTACACAGCTGGAGTGAATTGTGTTAAACTCTCATAATGAGAAATTGTAAAGTTCTGTCATCGATAGAAGCAAAAAAGTGTATTTGGTACACTTAAAAAAGGAAAAATACATTTTTTTTCTGTTTATTCTTCAATAACCTAGACATGTGTGGCCTACTTTCTGTTTGTAACATTAAACACCTCCTCAACTTTCATGTTTTAATGATTTAATGATATTCAGCATAAACCTTAAGAAGTTTAAAAATAGGTTTGCTGGAGAGCTGTGTACCTGTCTTGTTGTCATCATCTCAAGGCATTATTGATCCAGTGGTGGATGATCCATCTAACATGATATGTGCGAACATTTGCAGTCCGCAGGGAGTCGAGAGTTGGGGTATTACTGTAGTATTTCTAATGGTGGATAGATGCATTTCTTTTGGTGTGCTTAAAATCAAAGGCAGAGCAGAGCAATCAAACAAATAAAGTAATCCCAATCAGTTAATGTACTTTAATGCATGATAAGCAAAATCAATGTAAAATAGCGTGTCCTGTTTGGGGGGGGGGGGAAGTTATATTTTTATTGACCCTCAGCTGTTATTTCATGATCATTATGAACACTGAGAAATTTTCAGTTTGGAAGAAATTTAAGTTTAAAATTAACATCTTAGTATTATAATTCATACACAATCAACAGATAATATTTCTGGGAACGTTATAAAGTCATTTACAGAGAAAATGTGCAATTTAGATTAAAGTTAAGCATAGGCTATTCCTCATGCATTCAATTTTCAGTAGCCAATGCTGTTTACAATTACTTACAGATGCAATAAAGCCTGTCAGGGTATTCTAATACTTCCAAATACATTGGCTTCTATGTCATAGGGAACATATATGAATATGATAGTCTTGTTACATGTGTGTGTGTGTGTTTTAATATACTGTGTATGTATACATCATGCATTAGATGCTCATTCCATCACCTTGAAGCCAAACTGTTTTTTTTTCATTAACCAAATTCTGCTGATCAAGAAGGCAAGACTTATATGACGGCACTGTAGTCTTTGAAAAGCAAATTAGCCTTAGATTGGCTTTCATCTGATGTATTTTAAGCAGTTTTTTTTTCCTTTTGAAGTTGAATCTTGAGGGGCAATATTATGAGTCACTGATATTCAGCGTATCAGGATGTATTTATTTATTTTTATATTGTAGTCCTGAATGCCAAACAGTAGGCAACATTGGTTCTTTGTCAGCCTTTTTTCTGTTTGTTTAGATTTTTACCAGAGGGGGTAAACCTGAAAATTGCAGTATTGATGATGTCAGGAAAATGTTGCTTCTGCATACAATATTATCTTGAATATATGACCCTAGAAAATATAATTACAGTTTTGAAGTGTGTCTGAAAGTTCCCAAGTCATCCAGGTGAAATATGTTGCTTGCAGCTGGGTATAGAAACTATGAGGAAATGAATTGTGAAAAGATACTGGTACTCCTAGCAGTTGACAGTATAGGCATTCAGAGTTAAAGCACAGCAGACAAGTAACTGGATATCACTTTAAGGAAATCAGCCCCATACTTATATTATTTTGTGACATAAGTGAATTTCATAATGTCTGTGGAACTAGACAGTGATGAAGGAGAGATGGAACAAGGTAAGCTACATTTTTGTTTAGTTCAGTTCACATGGTGGGGACCTCAGATGTTATATACGTTTTAAGGGGTATATTGTTTTTAAAAGTACTAATAGTATAAATGTTATTGTGAACTGTAGTGGATTTCTTTATAGTTAAACTGCTGTTGAAGGAACATTTTTATATTTAATGTATATTCCTAGTTGTCTTTTTATTCATCTTTAATTTGAGTTATTGGAAATATTTCAGCAATTTGCAGTGAGTTTCACATACCTGAGATCGGGTTTGTCCGGATTTCCTGCAAGGAATGCTTTTGTTTCTTGGTCACGTGAAGGAGCGCCGTCCCCTCCTGCTTGTCACTGCTTTAGAACAGCCTGTTGCTGGTAATGAAATGGGTTTGAGCATTAGCATATTAGTTGAGTCCTAATTCAAAAATGTTGGATGAAAAAGCATCCATAATTGAATTAAAAATAATCATCAGAGGACAATTTCTGTGGTTGGTTGTTTGCCATATAAATTACTGCTCTTGACTTTTTTTTCCTTAGTTGTTTCATTCACTATTAAGTATATATTAAGTAAGGAAAAAGAGTGACTTAATCAAAGGGATTTCCACATATCAAAGTAATTAAAAAGCTTAACCTGCGATTGTTCAACAACCTTAATAGCTAATACATAAATATTAAGTGTCCTTACATTCATGATTAATTTTCAGAATTAAATGCCAACTGACAGGGGGATTATTCTTATTGTCAGTCAATACCTTAGGGACACACACAGTGAATTCTGCATTTTATTGGATTCATACGTTTAATTTTAATTATTTTTATCTGTGAGTGAATATATTTTATAAGCAATGTTTTGGGAATTGTTGATAAGGGTTAGTGTGAGTGGAGATTGCAAAATGCCTGAATGAAAGACAGTGAAATGGAGTATTGTTGCCAAATATCTCTAGTAGATTGTCTTTCCTTCTATTGCTGCTGATCTTTGTGATTACTTGCAGCTACAAAACAGCAATGTGGCAGCAATGCGAAGAATCTGAAAACAATCCTCCCCCCTTGTCCCACTCTGCCCTTCTATGAAGATGGTTCACTTCAATTTTAAGGCATCGAAGATGGTTTATACAACTTAAGGAGAGCCACTAATGGCAGGCAATGGTAGACTGTTGCTAATGTGTATGTGATTGCATGCAGTTGTCAGCAAGTCTTGTACACTGTGTTGGCGTTTAAAACGATATTCAGATAATCATAGGTTCTCATATTGCAACAATGGTTGAAAGTCTAGTTTCACTTCTAATTGGAATGCACTCAAAAATAAAATGTGATCGTCTGATCTCAGAGTAAAAGGTGATAGAAAGGAAAGCACTTGTTGGAAGAGTTTGAAACTTGATGCTCACAGAAACAATCACCATGTGTTTTCTCTATGAAACAGATGATTATAGTGACAGGGTGGTTCATGAAACAAAGACCTATGGAAACGTGTGATGGACCACAACATTCATGATTTCAAACGGATATTTAATCCATTGAATTAAAGCTGCTTAATTATGGTTCATTATATACTGGTGCTAAATAACTACTGTGTCCCTTTAAATGCTGTGTTACAGCGTTTTTAATGTTTATTGTAGTCATGGGAAAAGATGTTAGTAATTTTGATAATAGTAGTTTGTGATATCTTTCCAACGTCTACATGTGATCGTACAAGGTCATTTCTTTTTAATGGTTGATCCAGTGCAAAACTAAACATTAAGCCAGCTCCATTCTGCATCATAGGCAGTGTAAACTTCCATTATACTTTTTGGTATATTGAGTTATTGTTTTAATTTTTTTAATTTGTACAAAACATTTAGACCTTTTAAGTTTTTGTGAAAGTTGGTACATTTATGTAATTTGCTATCTTTTCCTAGATAACTGTTATCAGTGTAATACACAAAGAATATATATGGGTTGTGTAATAATCAGCAGGGAAACCTAAAAGGGAAGTATACACATCATAGTCTTCAGCCTTTACAGTGTATTGTTTTTGTACTTAATGTTTAGGGTTCATTTTTTTATTTTCCAGATCCCTTTAAACTGTTCTTCCAATTATGGAATTAGTAAATAATAATGTTGTGAATAAGTATTGGGGTTATTGTTTAATCAAAGTACAAGCAGTAATTGCATTGGAGTTTGTGTGTATGTGTGTTGTATGTATAAGCTGAGCCTCTGGCATTATGAACAAATGCTGTATCAGCTGAGCTGTGGCCTTTGGCTTGTTGAATAATAAATTTTCTATACAGCTTCATTGCCTTGGGAATACACATCGGACAAGACTGTTTTTGCTCTTCCTTCTAATTGCCTCACACGTTGTCCCAAATTAACTGTAATTCTTTCAGCTGCTTTCAGAATGTCCCCTTTTTATATGTATTGATGGTATCGATATTTATCAAATACTGGTCTTCATTTATCTTTCTTTTGCATTTGCATTTATTCATGAATTATGAACGAATGGTACAGACTGTTATCTCAATAACATATCTTCGAAATGCTGGGTTTTTGATGTAGGGGGGTTTTGATGGCAGGTGTCTTCTCAAAATGTGTTTTCGATGCTAATTAATTTTATTACATTGAAATTAGCTAAATGCTCCAGCACTTTTGTAAGCTTTATGTAAGAATATGAAAACAATAATGCATCTGACCCCTGGTTTCAGTTGACTGTTTGCTTGACTACAGTTTGAAGGAGACTTGCAATGTGCACTGTTAGTGATGGTATCTCTATTTCCAAAATACAGTGAGAGTTTGTTGTGTGTTTAATGAGGGTCATAAAGAATATGCACTGCTTTCAGTTTCTACAGTATTCACACAAGTAGAAGTGAAATTGTATAACTGGGATGTCAATTTGAAGTTGAGAAATCTGTGGAAGAAAAGGGTTAAACGGATGGAATACATTCTGATGGTTTACTGGCATCATCAGGCTGTATTTTATCATATATTATAACACAATACTGCTCTGCGTTAGATCACTTAACTGACTGGTTGCTGAGTCCCAATAGTTCCTGCTCATTATAAGTGATCACAGACCAGCTTTGTTCTCATTCGTGCCAAGAAAGGGCGTATCTTGTCTGAATGAAATACAGTTTTGTTTTCATATCGGTTCAGGTTTTAGGTCAATATACAGTATAGTGCTTTTTGGGGATTTCATTCTTATAAGGCTGATTGGACCGAATACTTGAACTGGAACTTAAATTCACTGCCTCATCAGAGGACAACATAAGGAAAAAAAGGGAGAAGAAAGGGTAGAGGGGAGGCCGCAGTGCACAGGGAGTGAGAGCATTGTCCTCCTACATTTCTTTTCAGCTCTACCACTGACCTTGACTGCATTCCAATCTCAGCCTTGGTTAAACTGACATCTTGCACCTTAATAGGTCTTTTAACTCCACAGCTTTTTTTTTTTTTTTTCCTCCTTTAATTTCACAATTTCATGTTTGACTGCACAAACTCAAATGGTGGCTTACTTCTTTAACCTAAACATATCTGCCCTTAGAAACCAACTGGTCTATACAAAAGACTCCTTGAGATTTACTGTATTTATTCTTGTGTATCTTCTTCAACTTTTGTTGTTGTATTTTTTGTTTTTTGGATCACAAGACCGGTTAAGCTCCATAGAGTAATCATAACTTATTACAATATTTCTTTGTCTGGGTAGGAAGTAAATCGCCTGTGACGTGTGAAGTGCATAGAAAACACTGGACTCTTCAGAACAAACAAGTCATATATATTAAATGTTTAAAGCACAGCATAGATAGGCATTTTATGTGTATTGCATTTAAATATCTTTAATATTAATAACCTTTGCATTTAGATGACTAGGACATTTTGTGTGTGTATATATGTATGTTTACAACGGCTCTGTGGCAAAGTTAATGGATGCAAATGTCCTAATAATACTCTCAAGCCTACTTTCTGAACAGTGGCCACAAAATAGTTATGCTATTAGGGGTATAATTATATACAGACAAACTATACATCTGTAATTTAAAAGAAGTATCAGTGCTTTCTTCTGTGGAAATTAGGGAGATGTATGTTTTATGGCGACTAATTTATTGACTTTGCTTTTACATTGTCAGTAGAAACTGTGAACATCGTTTATTAGGCAAGAACTGCTTAATCTTCATTATTTTATGTTTGTTCCTTTAATAATTACCACATTGCTTTGAAATCTTGTCTTATGGGGATGAACTAAAAGACTTTGTATTATTCAAAAACCTAAACTATACAATACTAGAAAACAGTTCAAGTTCAAGGTAAAGCAGTTCCATCTTTTCAGTGTTCACCATATAAGGTCCTTTGAGAAACGCAATGAAAGGGTTGCCAAGAAAGTGACTTTTTGATTCAAAGCCTCTTTACATAATCTTTCTGCGTGTCCCCAGTTAGGTTCACTCAGGTGGGTTCTGGCCGGTATCACTTCACACTTGGTGGCCAATTCAATGTTTGGCATGTTGGCTGTGTCTGAAAATATTTCAGTGGAATATATATGGAAATAATAGACATGAGTGAGTGTACACTTATGGAAAAGTGTCTGAGAGAGAGGCCAGTCATGCTTCTGCCCATAATGTCTATTTAAGATGCATTTAAAAAAATAAAAAATGTATTAATGGAATTATAATTTACGCAGGGAGAATATGGCGTTTGCTTTACACGATACATGCCTTCTCTTTTTAACATGAGCCTTTATCTGGGGTAAGCTGCACACACAATTGACAGCGTTGTGCGGCTTAGGAAGTGTGTGTCCGTACGCTTCAAGATAACATAAGCGCTATGGTTTTTAGTTGAAACTCATTTGGGATGCCAGAGCATTACTACATTAGCTTATTAGCTTATGAAGGAAAAGTGAAGTGTTTTGTAATAAATGTATTATTTATTACAAAACACTCATTTAAACAAGGGTTTTATTAAGGAAAGCGGGGAATTGCACTTGCTTCCAGTAGGCTTGCTCAGTTCCCTTTTTGACTAAGCTTTTCCCTTTTGTAGCTGCATGATTTGCTCTGTGGAATTAAAGTACCCACTAGAGAGGTGGCTGTGCTGGAACACAGTGCTTCTTGCTTGACTGATCAATAATTAACTAGTGGCGTACCGGCTTAGGAGTTTCTCTAAGTTGCGTACGTATAAATAACTGTAGACTTTTAAGCATCATAAACTGCTTGTGAAGCATGTGCTCTCCATGCATCATGTGACAGTTCAGTGAGAGGAGTGGACAAACATGTCATTCATGATTCATAATTCGCCTTAAGATGAAACACGTGTTTTTAGAGGAAACCTTATGAGGTTATTTTAGTTTGAGCAAAAAACATCATTGCACAGACTGGGGTGTGAGCATGTATTTCAGAGGCTGCAAAAGGGACAAATGGAATTGTGCTCTACATAAAGTGTTTTTTGTATAGGAATAGAAGTATATGTATGTATAATTATACTGCAATATAATTAAAGTTCACTCTCTGTACCATGGTTTCAACAGATTTAAACTATTCTCCCAAACTTTGTAATTATTTAAAATGGCAAATTGAGTATTATTCATAAAGCTATTGAATTTTAAAGATCATTCCTGGTTTTTTTCATCAAACGTCCTGCTCAGTCTAGTTTACATTATCTGTTTAAGGCCTCGTGTGGACTGTTTTACAGTTGGAATAGGCATTTGTTGATTTTACTTTCTGTCGGTTTAAGACCGATACTAAGTTCTAAATATGTACGTTTGTATTTGTTTATTTTCAGAATCATATTCTGTGTCAACAGAAAATGGAGGCAAATCTGAATCGGTGGCTAGTCTGCAGCCCCAGACCTCAATGAGCTCCATCCCAACCAGCTCCCCGGGCCCCAAACGATCAGGGAACACACTGAAGAAATGGCTGACCAGCCCCGTGCGCAGACTCAGCAGTGGCAAAGCAGACAGTAGCGTCAAGAAGATACCAAGCAAGCATAAAAAGAGGGACCCCAGGAAGAGCCTGGACTTGGGCTCACCTAAACCTGGAGACAATGAAACCACTCCACAAGATGACAGTGCCGATGAGGTAGCATTTCCATCAGTTTTGAAAAGTAGACTGTGAAGGGGTCTCAAAATGTGTTCCTTTTTTTTTTTTTTTTACAGATTACAGTTGTTTGGAAGATCACTTTGTTTCTGAGGCAATTTAAACATGCTAGGATTTTTCTTGATTTATTGATTAGCAGACGCCTTTAACCAGAGTCAAAAAGACCAAAACATAATGGAACCAACTTGGAACTCTCCAGAGATCTCCAGACATCAGGAATATATCACCCTATTTTGGCCCAAATTGTTTGATTCCATTATAGTGAGGTTAGTGTCAATGAAAGGCCAAATTCTGTGCAGGCTGCCATTAAATGGAGATTCCCCACCTATTCAAACAGACGATGTGTGTTGATTTTGTAATCTGGCCAGAACTCTCCTAGAGACAAAACAAGGATAACCAGTACCATTCTATGTGAAATACCTGACCCATGTATTATTGAACCCAGTTCACCATAAAAGAAAGGATACTTGATTACGGCTGCAGAGTTTAAATATTTTGGATCTGAAAAACAATTAGTAGTTTATATCTTTCAAATGTGCTATACAATGTATTGATATATCCCAGGGGACTACAACTTAGTACACTAAGTGTCCCTATCATTCTATTAACCTTAATAAGTTATTGCCTCACAGCACATCCTAAACAAAGCTTCTTGATGAATTAATCCATTCTCTCCAGAAGAAAATGTGGGTATATCATGGGACTTAAGCAAAAATGTCTTATTCTTTCTGCTTATTTTATTAAATTCAGTAGCCTCAATGCAAGGTTTTATGCTAAAACATAGCTTATGTGTTTAACTTTAGTAAAGGAGGATGAAAAAAACTCCATTGCACACCATACGTTCGGTGTGTTAGGGTGACTGACTCCAAAGCAGCACTTTGAAGAACGAAACCAACGTTTTGTCCATGTTTTTATAGTAGCCTCTAACACGGAATAGCCAAATTGTATTAAATCTGACTCACTCCTGCTGTCCCCAGCCTGGGGAGATGTAAGCAACACATGCGTCCTCTGAGAGCCAAGCATCGTTGTGCCATCCATTTCTCTGTATAATGGTTTATGTGAAATAACATGGCTTCAGGCATCAGCTTAGATAATTAATGTTTTAAGCTTCCAAACAAAGAGAACAAGTTACAAACATTTGCATCTCACGGATAATTCGGTAACTTCTTCTTCTTTGTACTCTTTGATTTTGAAATTGTGCACTTTGAAAAAGCAAAAAAGCCGTGCGGTGGTGGTTCTTATCTTTTATGAGAGTTAGCGCTGACCCTTTGTCATATGCAAATCTCATGATCCTGCTGACGTTTACACCTTGCTTTTTCAATAAACAGATTTTCCTGAAAGAAGAAAGGAACTTTGTTTCAGTACTGACATTTCAAATGTACATGAAACAGGAAAATACCAAACAAAATAGATTCATATCAGCTTTTTGGTTTTTAATTACACTTCAATGATTTGCATGTATTTATCAGACAGGATGTGAAAAACACTGGTGATAATGTTTACGGTTATTCTTGCCAATGTATTTCTATCATTTGATCCTTTTACGAGCTTTAACTGTGCTTTTTATATCAACAAAACTCAATTTATTTTTTTTACATAAAAATCAGTAGATATGTACACATTTACTTTAGATGTTTGCCCAGTACTCTGATGATTCACTGACTGAACTGGTCTGTGTCATAGATGTGCTGTTTTGCAGAGTGGTCTCCTACAAACTAGACCCATTGTCCTCAATGTTTTACATCATGTATCTCCGTTTTCAATCTTTGTATTGTAAGATCTTATGAATGGCCAAACTATAGACCCACTAAAATGGTTCATAGACGTTCAGATGTCATTCCCTGTGGCAATTAACTTTCTGTCCCATATAATGTAATACTAACAAAGAGCTACTGTGGTGCAGGGCACTGCTGTGATCCTCGCAGTCCATCTATTGTGTAATTACAATGGATTTCATTATTTCATTTTTTTATTTTTTTGCTCTCCTTTTCTGCAGAAGGGAAGGAAGGATGGCATGATCAGTGGCACACTGTCCAAGTCGTCTTCTGGAATGCAGAGTGGAGGAGAAGAGGAACAAGATGAAGAATCGCACACCCCACTTCCTCCCCCTATGGAAATTATAAAGGACGGCTCTTCACAGGAAGAGAAGGTATGATGCTTAACAGAGAGAGAGAGAGAGAACTCCTACCTTTTAGTTCATGCAAAGCTCAGTGTTTCAATAGGCAGTAATAGAAACATACAATTTTAATCCCCTGGCAGTTAATGATGAGGTTTTGGATGAACAGTGAACTAATGTTTACTTTGGGTACACTTTAGCTACCCTCCATTTGCAGTATCATTCAACACAAGCTCATAATGAGTCTCCACCTGTCACCTTTTCCCCCAGTTTGTACCTCTTGCTGCTAACAAATGAGTTTGCTGCTTAGCTTGTCTCTGCTGTCAGTCTTTAGCTGTCTTACCCATCTGCACCTATTAATCCTGTACATTCTCTTGGTGTGGTTTGTGTATTCTGGCCTTGTTTCACAAGACGTGCTGCCACCAGAAGCCTTAATAACACACAGTTGTCACACTAATGTTGTTGCCTTTAATGCATTTTATAGTATGAGTGCT
Organism: Amia ocellicauda; assembly: GCF_036373705.1. Classification (NCBI taxonomy): domain Eukaryota; kingdom Metazoa; phylum Chordata; class Actinopteri; order Amiiformes; family Amiidae; genus Amia; species Amia ocellicauda. Next base: position 9,176,246 of record NC_089865.1, on the reverse strand, counting down.
GGCTGAATTGGATGTTTCAGATGTTGAGATATTTATATCATTTGTTTTATATTATTATACTGTTTTTTTCTGCTTTCACCAGGTCTTCAGAGTTGCATTGCATAGGGTTCTGTTCTGCTGTATACCAAAATATTTACACATTTATAGTACAATCCTACATGACTTCTTGTTTAGTTGTATATGTATAAACTCACTGGTTTACTTGAAAAATAGGTTGCCTTTTTTATATTGAGATGCACATTTAGCAACTGACTTGGGCTTGGTTAATATATGCTGATAACCATTGCTAATATTTATTGTATTTACATAGAATTCAAGCATTCATTAGGCTATATCATGAGATATGTCATTATATACTACTGCAATAGCAAATGCTGCCAAGAAATGTTAGGCTAAGTCTAAGGCTAATGAAGCATCATATTCAATGTATGTATTTTTAAGTAGAGTATCTGTGAGCCAGCTGTGGTTCATTTGACTCATTAATGGAATATTCCTTATGCTCGGGCTCATGTGGGTGTGGAGAAGTCTGCATTAGTCAGTAGGTGAACACAATCTGAAGCCCCTGTCAACTATTGTCATTCACTTGCACCTTGCTCTTCATAACATGAAGAAAGAAATTAACAAAAGATACCTTGTTCTTTCCAATTATGGAAAGGCTTTGTGGGGTGTCTTGCAGTGAATTATATTTATAGTATGTATTTTTAGCATTAGAAAAAGCAGAATTTAGTTTTGCAGTGCTGCCGCAGCCCTTTGTATTTAATTTTTTTAAGCTACTGTAACTGGTACCTTAAACAATTATTGGTTCTTGCCTTGAAACCTGAATGTCAGAAGCCGAGATGCAGCCGTCTTGCCTTGCAATTTCATGTGATATTCCTCCTAGTCTTTCCACTAATTCTTACCCACTGTCCCTGACCGCTGGTTTAATAACTGCCTTTGTTTCTTTTTCCCTATCCCTTCTCTCCATCTTGCTAACATGCCGTCCCTTTTATCACACTGTGCCTTGCAGTCTTCCTCATTGCTTACTGCCCGTCAGTGCTCAGCTGATGTCCCCAGTGCTGCGGATCTTGTCAGTGCAATAGAAAAATTGGTCAAAAGTAAGCTGGTAAGTGTGGTGTTTCAGCACTGGAGACAGAATAGCAGGTGAACAGGCCTGGCTCAGATTACTAAAGAAAGGAAATCCTCCAAATAAACCCTTTGACTGCTCAGTAGTGCAATGAAGCGAATAGGGTTTGTAGGGAGACTCTTTAATGGCTGTCATTTGTGTTGTCGGTCAGTGAGGCTGAGAATACATTTTCCTGTACTGAAGGCACACATGAACAAGAAACACCACATTGATTGAAAGTTTCCCACATGTATTAGGACCTTGTATGGGTATTTGCATATACTGTTGATAAAGGGTGGCATTATGGTTATACAAAGTATCAAAGGGATTTTTTTTGTTTTACACTTGATGGCATCTAGCAGTCTGTGGCAGTTTGGTTCACATTAATCATGTAACATTGCTTTTATGACATTGGTGTCTTTTAAATGTTTTTCCTACATAATGTGTGTTTAGGTTTGTGTCTGTTTTAAAGTCCAATTAAACTGTTTATCTTAGAAAAGGAAGATCAAGCATGCTACAATCTAATCTCCATTAACATGTCAAATCAACCTTGAACTGGTTATGAAATGCACTGAATTATTTAAAAAAGCAGACATGATTTAAATCATAATGCAAGTTTTTTTTATATTTATATTTTAAATATTATTTCTTCCCCTTCAACGTTCACCTTCCATAATGCAAATAGAATAAAGATAAATATCCATCTCTTCCTGAAGCCAAAACCAGAGCTACATCATATAACTTTATCCCCTTTATGTTGATATCGGAGACCTTTGAAGTGAAATAAGGAATACAGGCATATGATCAAGTGATGACTTCCCCTCCAGCAACTTACTTTTTTTCTTTTTTTTTTCCCTGTTTTATTCTGTTTGAATCGTTGCAGAACGTGAGAAAAAGGTTGTGTATACAAGCACTGTCTTTACAAACGACCTCCACAGGAGTAGCCATTAATATAACAGGAATGCAGATAACAGTGCCTTTGCACCCAGATACAATGGTGCAGTGATTAATGTTTTTTTTTTTTTTTTTTCCTGCCCAGGCTTCAGAATCATATCCAAGTTTTAGCTCCATAAATCAGTCTGAATCGCTGCAGACCAGTGTGCAGCCAAGAAATCCCGAGGTGGAGCAGAAAGCCAAAGCATTACGAGGAAGAATGTGAGTTTGCACAGTGTGCCATCTCTATTTGTTGTGAAAGATAAATGTGATACGAGATCCACACTTTTTATTTATTTCATCCCTCGTGTTTTGAGAACACCATGGTTTAATGGTTTACTTTATTTTATAAGGCTGGCAAATTACTTTTGAATGACTTGATTACTTTAGGTGTGTTTATATTCTGAACATAGTAACAGTTACTATAATTTGGTTGTAAATTCAGCAATGCCTGTGTAGAGGTACCAACTGCCCTTGCAGGATTGAAGAGCAACTTTCATAACTTTAAACACTTAAAGGAACAAATCAGTTTGTTTTCCTATGGAAGGTACATGACCAAAAAACAAATGTGTTTGCGGTTGACCACAGAGTCCATTTGACTGACATTAAATTCAGGTGACCAGTGTTTTATATTTTAGGGGGCTGACTACAATTCAGTAACCACATGCTTCACTTTACTTTTATGTGCATGTCGCCTGGTTTTATTCTGTAATTTTTGTTGGGTTTCTTTTTTTAGAGAAATAAAATACATTGTGTTCCACAATAAGTATGTGAAATGTGTACTGTATGCACCATGTTTCTGGACCTTATATTTATTAAGAATGTTAAAATGATAATTACAGTAGTTTGTTGTACATCCTACAATGAAAAAAGGCAATATCACAATGCATCTGTTTGAATTTGTCCACTAAAACTGGTTATGCTAAAACAAAGATTAAATTATTTAATCTTTACTTCTTCTTGACAGTAAAACCTTTGTCAATAGATGCAGTGTTGACGTTTTGACTTGAAAATCAGCTATTGTAGTGTCTTTGGGCATTGATTATAAACTAAGAGGACTATGTAGCTGTAATTCACTTGTAGGTAACACATTTTCCATTTTCAGTTATTGTTTAGTTTAAATATAATAGTATAATGATTTGGAAGATTTCAGTTAAGAACTCTTCTGATGTGTTTTTCTTTTGTATTTCACTTCCAAATTTAGGTTTGTTCTTAATGAATTGATACAGACAGAGAAAGACTATGTCAAAGACTTGGGCATTGTAGTAGAGGTAAGTGAAATCTATTGGACTGGAACTTAAATCATTATTTAATGTTCCCTTTTGATAGGAATGAGGTTTTTTTTTTAAATCTTGTTAATACATAGGCTGTATGTCAGGCTATTTTTGCTTCTGAAAAAAATGTCCTGGTTATGTTCTTACAAAGTTCAGTGTTTTACTCCAGACCCATTAAAAGCTCTAATTAAGTATATCCATTATCAGTAATTGTCATCATGTACATCTGACTCATTACAGCTCAGATTCTGATGTTTTTAATTATTCAATTTACATTACATTTGCCTTTCCGGGATATTGCTGTCCTCTCTTAAATTTTCTTATTTTGTCATCACTGCATTTACATGTATTTTTAATAACTCCAACACCTGTTATATCTGTGGTTAAATGTATACCTTGTGAAAGTTTTCCAGCTCTTCTAAAACATGCTCGTAGAAGCAGTTACCACTAATATTACTTAAATAAACTACTGAAAATGTACTTTGACATTGAAAATTGCCCCTGGATCTGTGGGGTATGTTCATTGTATGTGGCACTTGTGTTTTTTTGTAACTGTGGTAAATAACATAAATAATTCCCAAACTGAATAGCTACTGGCCTGTACTAATTGTTGGTTATTTCTTTCTTCAGGGATTTATGAAAAGAATAGAAGAAAGGGGGATCCCTGAAGACATGAAAGGAAAGGACAAAATCGTTTTTGGAAATATCCATCAAATATATGACTGGCACAAAGAGTAGGTTTTCATCTTTTTGAAGATCTTTTGATGTGAACTAAATGTCTGATTTCCAAAGGTATGAAAGACAGAACATTTTAGACTGAAATGTGTTAAAATGTGGAGAAAACAAATCAAGCACTCCCAAAATAAAGCAAAGTCAGATATGTGCACAGTATATATATGGGCCATTTATTTTGCAAATAGTCTTAAAATTGGATGTTTGGTAAATCTGGTATTTACATTTTGCAATTCAACATCAGTCTAGTTAATATGACTTCTGCTAATAAGTGTACATTTTTTTCTGCACAAAACACTACAAACACTGTGTGAAACATTTTCTTGTAGTTTTTTCCTGGGTGAACTGGAGAAATGTCTTCAGGACCACGACAGACTGGCAGAGCTTTTCATAAAGCATGTGAGTATGGGTTTCCCAGTCCTACATACCTGCCACTCCTTTAATCAAACATTCTGCAGCTTGTTATGTTTTAGACTTTAGACAATTTAATTTTAATTCGGTCTCTTGAGGACAAGAACTTTCAAAAACAGGAAAAATATTTCTGTCTCTTAAATTAATGTTAGCACTGTTGAGTTAAATTACCTTAAATGTGCCTTTTTAAGGTCTTATGTACAAGATGTACAAGTCCATATTGTCCTGTGCTGGAACATTGGAAGACTGACAAAGCTAAGATGTATAAAATGCATCTAATGTGGTTTTTTTTTCCCCTTATAGGAGAGGCGCTTGCACATGTATGTGGTTTACTGTCAAAACAAACCTCGGTCGGAGTATGTTGTCGCTGAATATGATGCATACTTTGAGGTAAACTTTAACATTTTTCAATATTGTAGAAAGTTTCTATAGTTGTTTTTTTTTTAAACTGCCTTTTAACCACACACATCATTTGAATCTTTGCTAATCACAATATTTGTAATGGTATCTTTTTTCCCTGTAAACTTTATATATCTGTTCTAACTTATTTTAATTGCAATCATTGTTCAATATTTGTTTCCTTATTTTAACTCAGGAAATACAGCAAGATATAAACCAGAGGCTGACTTTGAGTGACTTTCTAATAAAGCCAATTCAACGAATAACCAAGTATCAGCTACTTCTAAAGGTAAGAGTGATACTGGGGTCTTCAAAGAGAAAATAGTGGAATGCCTAAAATATAGACGCTTTGTTTGATGCTGCAGTAACCATTCTTGACTCACTGTTTTATTTGCCTGTGTTTTCAAATAATTATGATGTGTAATACTTTATGAAAGAAAATAATGATTGTATAATTTATTGTTTAGGACTTTCTGAAGTACAGTGAGAAGGCTGGGCTTGACTGTCAGGACATAGGGGTAAGCAGTTAAGGTTTTTCCTGTACATTATCCTCTTGTCACAGCTGGAAATATATCCGAGGTCCAGATATGTTAACATATAATTATATTATCTCCATTAAAGCTAGGAGAGGCATCTTAAGTCCAGTGATAAAGCATTACTTAGCAACACATTAGACACTCCAATATTCAATTTCAGCGGTAATGGAATCTGTAATTGTATCGTTAACAGCCTGGTGCACAGTGTATGAGTTATCACTTGGCTAGCTTGTTGCTATGGACAGTCCTGGATATGTAAGTTTCATGCTCCTTTTTTGAGGAAACTGGCCTGATACCACCATGATTTGCCATTCTGAGTAATCCTTTATTGGAGCTGCTGCCTGATAAATGATTCAAGCGTTCGCAGGGACACAATTAAATTTTGATGTCTCCCATGTTGTGGAAATGTTATATTAATCAGAATAGATAAGGAAAGAGCATTAGCCTTAGGTTCATGTTCTTGCACTGGTATGATTGGATTACAATAGATTTCTTTCAGTCTAACAAACTGAGGTAATTCTGGGAAACCGACCCAGTAATCATTTCCGTGTCCTGTTCTCACAGAAAGCCGTTGAATTGATGTTCCTTGTTCCTAAACGTTGCAATGACATGATGAATCTTGGACGTCTACAAGGTTTTGAGGTAAGGAATTGTGCACCACTCTTAAGACTTCAAGTTATACAGTCATTGAATTGTTGTAAGATTAGCAGATGCATTACAATCTACATTGGTACCTGCCATGTCCTTCAATAAAAAGTCTATTGTATGAAGGTAATGATACATAAAATTACATTAGAAGCTTGTTTTACAATTTCAGTCATTTGGAATTTGGAATGTTTAAGAACAAACTGAATTTAAATGAACACTATCAGTCTCAGACTGCTTTATTTCTTGACTGCAGGGAAAGCTGACAGCTCAAGGAAAGCTGCTGCAGCAGGACACCTTCTTCGTCACGGAGCAGGACACGGGCGTGTTATCTCGCAGCAAGGAGCGCAGGGTTTTCCTCTTTGAGCAGATTGTCATCTTCAGCGAGCTCCTGAGAAAGGGATCCTCAACGCCAGGCTACCAGTTTAAGAAAAGTATTAAGGTAAATATGAAATGTATCGTGCATATCACCAGGACTGGGTAAAAACTGTTATTTAGTGATGGCAAAACCCTTGTAATGTTGCCACCAGTAGGTATATTTTGGTATTACTTTGACTAAAGGGTTGGGTTTGAATACTGCAACCTTATTATTTATGTATTTATTTTATTGAATTGTTTAACCCCTCTGTCCTTTTTGTTTTGTTTGCCTTATAGATGAGTTATCTGAGCATAGACGAGAATGTTGACAACGATCCATGCAAGTTTGTCATGTACTGCCGTGGATCATCAGAAAGGTTTACACTCCAAGCGGCCAATCCAGACATCAAGCAGGCCTGGGTTCTGGACATCAGCCAGGTTCTGGACACCCAGAGGGATTTCTTGAACGGTAGGCAGTGTGGAGCTATGGGACTGTTTGTTTACTCAAACATTTACATAGATAAGTCCTAAATGTGTGTGTATGTACTGACATGTATATTTTCTTCTCAAGACAGAAAACTAGAACTTCTCCCAATATCTTTACTGTGATAAAATTCTCAGTGGTAAAATATTTACGAATAACATTTGTCTTAATGATGGCCTTCGGGTTTACTGAATGAATACTATACTGTTCGCACAAGGACTAATGAATGCAAGCAGTGGTGTTCCTTCATCAGCAGCCATGTGTTTGCATGCATGCAAAAGAATAATACCCGGCTCACTGGGAACTTTTAGTCTACGATGAAGAAGAAATGCTACATTTCTGTATCTACACAGGCAAGTTGTGTATATCACAGTGAATGCATTAGATGGATATATTTAGTGAAAAGACTATTAGTAGAAATGTAAACAGTATTGTGTAAATTACTATGGGCTGGACTGGAATGTGGCAAGGCAGAAAGGGAAGCCAAACAAAGTGTTTAGACTCTCAAAGTTGACCTCAGTATGATGAACAACACTTATGTGTCTGTTTATGTGTATTTTATGTGTGCAAGTTATTCAGTTTGGTGTATATTAGATGCCAGTGTATTCTGGAGAGGAGACAAATAATGATAAATACTTGCACATGCCAAACAAAGCCAAGGTGAAATGGTCACGTTATTAATTTTGTTATTAACAGCTTTACAGTCTCCGATTGAGTACCAGAAAAAAGAATACGGGACTCATTCGTTAACCAGGAACCCGTCGAGCAGTCGGATACCCCAGTCGAACAACCGTCCCCATTCCTCCACTTCCGTCGGGGCAGAGAAGCCACCCATGTCAGGCCGAAACACGACGGTACTACCCTTGAAGTTATCTACCTCTAATGGCAGCCCTTGCTATGATCATCATAAACATGCAGAGAGATATGAACTGGGCAAGGTTAGTCAAAAAGAGATTTGTGAAAAAAGATATATATTTATATCCCGTGACAGTGGCAAATATATGACCACATAGAATACTTTCATGGGTATATTGTCTATTAAAGTACAGAGTAGTAGCACAATATGTAAATACAGAAACAGCTGAATATGGCTGTAATCTAAGGCACTTTGTTAGCAGTGCTAGTGCTGGCCTATTTCTGTTGTACACCAGCTGGAGACTAGCTCTCTAATTTTTTAGTTTACACCCTTGAATTAATCTACCAGACATGCCAATAAATTTGAGCTTGTGCTTTGTCAACTTGCTATGCTGAATGTGGCACTAAGAGGCTGGTTAAACCCACTCTTATAATGTCTTAAAGATGAGTATTTATGTTTGGCCTCGTGTCATTTTCTGGCCTCATTTATGAGTTCTTGCAGCACCGAGGATAAAAATAAGTGAGACAGATTTAGGTTTAAATGTCGTGAGGAAACAGGCCATGCTATTCTATCTGCCTCACATACAGCTCAATTAGGAAAGTGTTACCAAGTCACAATCATTTATTTTTTCATAACATTTTCCTCTCATGCAATTTTTAATAATAGTTAATTAAGGTATCAAAATTAATTAAGTACCAAAACAGTTTTTAGTAGTACTGTAACTGTTTCCTGTTTGTTTGTTTTTGTGTATGTGTTTTTACTTTTATTAACAGATCGATACAGCTGGATGTAATGGGATGTCATCCACTATGATGGTGACCCAAGACTACAATGCACTGAAAGAGAACGAGATCTGTGTGATTCAGGGCGAGATGGTACAAATCCTTGCAACTAACCAGCAAAATATGTACCTGGTATATCGGCCTGCAAACAATCAGTCCCCAGCTGCTGAAGGCTGGGTTCCAGGAAATATACTGGGCCCCCTGAATAAAACCTACATAGAAAATGCTGACGGAAGCATCAAGTAAGTGCTAGTTGGCTTCCATTGGAGCACTGTATGGATTGTAGAGGAAGTGAAAGAGATGGTGGGCTCCCCTGTTGAGTCTGCCCAGATATCCATTGGAACTAACTCTTAAATGCTGGATCTGAAGCAGGGGAAGTCTCAAAAGACATCTCTTTTTTTTGTTAATATATGTACAAATAAATAAATAAATAAATAAATAAATAAATAAAAGGACATTAGGACAGTCATGGCCTGTTTCATGTTTAAAAAAAAATCTTACATCAGCGTGGAACTGACTGGACTGGACATTAATTTCTGTTTGTTTAATTTCTAACGTTTTTGTTTCTTTAAACATTTGGCAAAAAAGGCCATACGTTGGACTGAGGCCTATTTCTCCAAAAGGAGAGATTTTATGTTATTGTCTATGGCAATTTGTTTTGTACAGCTTGTATTTTTCTTTTTTTTATTTCAATTTTTCTTTGTCATTTTCAAATATGTTGGCAGTTTACTGTAAAAAAATATTGTTTTTTTGCCAAGACTCTTTTCAGTACATTCCTGTATAAAGTCTTTTGCACTATTTAAGAAACCCATATTAATTAAGTCAGGTTGTGCAATATTATGATAGTCACAATGTTCATCATTGTACTTGTAATGTAACTAATAATTTTAAATGTATTATTTTAAATATGTAAAATAAATTTTCAACATGAGCATGATTTAATATAGCAAAATAAGTTGAACTTGTTTTGCTTGTAAAAAAAAACAAACCCATCAACAGTGATGTTTAACAGTGATGGATAATATTTCAGCTAGACTAAGTTTCCAAACCACCTACTGAATCTTTTAACATTAGAAACTTAGAAGGCAAAAATATTTAAAAAAACAAACAAACAAAAAAAGAACAGAATCAGTTATTATTTCTATTTGAATATTTAAGACTATCATCAAAATCAGTTCCAGCCATTTTCAAATAATGTTGATTTAAATTTGTCTATAGATGTTAAGAACTGATACCATTTTCCATTATTCGTATCTGCAATAGTTTGCTTTTTAGAATCAGTGTTGCAGATTAAGTATTTTCCCCCGGAATTAAGTAAACAAATAAATAATAATGCATCATTATTGTGGCTGACTATTAATATCCTTCTTTAATGATGAACCATTTTATGAATTGTGGATTACATTAAAGTTGATCATTTTCCTCTTTGAAATGTGATGGTGTATTTTACTTGTAACACAGAAATGTTACCTTTTACCCATGGACTCACTTTATATAACTTTTTTGTTTTGGTGTTGCAGTAGTATGTATTATAATAGAGGTAAATATGTATTTCTCACCAGGCCACACTAGTTCTCAGCAGAACAATTTTGTGTAATAAGCAGCTTCTACACTACAGATATTATTTTGAAAGAGTTGCCTAAGCAATCCACACTTTAGACTTAATGTCATAAAAAATACAGAAACACAATTACTCTATCTCTATATTAAATTATTAATATCCTTTAGAGGTAAGTGACCCAAGACTTCCTTGCACTTGCATCTTCTGCTGCTTATTAAACAAATGTTATATTCATAATGTCAAAGTATTTGTTTGATAAGATATTATGGAATATAACTTGACTGCTTAATCAATCAATGTACTTCTATTATAAAAGCAGCAAAGAGAAACTACAATTCCAAAATATACTTGATTTAAGTTTATCAACTTGCAGATTTAAGGCTGCAGCACCATAACTTCCTTTTTTTGAACTTTTACACAATATTTGGCACAACTTTTCTACTTATTTTTTTGCTTCAGTTCTGCGTTTCCTGTTTATTTTTGAGACACTTTCAATTCCAGAAGAGGAAACTTTTTTTTTTTTGTCCCCCTCTTTTTCAAATAAAGTGGATGGCCCTCCCCTTTTCCCCCTCCCCATATCGCTGTGACCTCCAATTTTGACTGGTGCATTTTTTGGTACAACAGGAAGTCTCTTTCTTGGCACACCCTGCGCATGAGAAAGCGAGCAGAAAAGGAGAGCAGTGGCAAAAGTGAAGCAAAGGTTGAGAATGGACCGCGTAAGACCAAGGAAATTCTGAGCAACAAGGTCACTGTTAAAGTGAGTAAGCAGGCATTTAGGAGCTGTATGCCACCTGCCTCCCCACATGTATTTAAAAAAAGAACAAAAACTCACCTTGACTTTTTTTTTTTTGGTTGCCTTTTTGCATGCTACTGACAATTTTTTATATTTGAGTTAGTTATGCATTATACTTAACGTAACGTAAGCAAAGATATGTGGACTTGTTTGTCTGCAAATTGTCTGCAAACAAGATTTTATGCATCCTATACAAAAAGGCTGCTGTTGATGCCTCCACAAAGTGATTTTCAAGGTCTGAAATGAGTGACTCAGAGCCTGACTCTTGATTTATATGGAAAAACAAAAATGCATTTTAAGATTTAACTTCTGTTTACATACCACAGTTATTTTATGCTTTTTATGTTCAACTGCATGTTGCTAATCTCACTTTTTTTATTTGACTTGAATGGACTGAGGCTGCCATACATAACAGTGAGATGGTTATGACCTTAAAATAAATTGGAGTGCTTTCCTGAGGGTTTCTCTTACTTAATGTACTTCAGGTGCAAGTGACCACCTGAAATGTTATTGCTTGTCAACAATATTACTTAATTTCAACGAACAATAACAAAAATGCAGTCAAGAAATAATTACATAATGAAGCTGTGAAATGTTCTTTCAGTAAAGAATGTGATATTGTTTTAAGACCATCTCATTTAATGAATGGCAGCCTGAAATATCAATGTGTTTGGAAAAAATACTATGTTGATATAACATGATTGGTATGTCGGAGTCTTCATTCATTTCTGAAAGTGACTTTACTGCGCAACTATATCTAGTGAGTGTATATGGATCTGGAGATGGAATGGAATGGGAATGGGAATGGGTATGCAAATATATATATATATAAGGCTAAATATAATGTTCCAGTCCCACGGTGAAAGAATACTATTCCTCTGTTGTAGATTGTTTGTTCCACATTACTTAAGAGCTAACATGGATGCTAAAGCTAACCCAATAGTGTTGTCGCAAGGGTCATCTTGCAGGGATGATGTTTCCTAAGGTTTTGTGTCACACATCATATAATTTCTGTGTTAGTGGATTGAAGTCACAAAAAAGATTCAAGTCCTAAAATATACAGAATAAAGGAAAGATACTAGTCTGATCCCTAATTACTGAACAATGGTGGTTGTGTAAGGAATTAATAATTAAAAAAGGCAATAGGTTGCTAAGACATTGAAATCATTTATTTTTTTGTGGTTTTCATAATCAGTTTGGATTTTCAAAGGATTATGTATTTATTTTCATCTAACTGCTGTTGTGCATTTCTATTAATTCATGAATCCCAAACCCAGTGGTTCACAAGTGTCCTAAGTCAGGGGATCTCTTCTGAGAACAGAACTTTCAATATGGACCTCACAAAAGTTGAGAACCAGTGCTCATGGAGGTGCTAAAATGTGATAATAGATTATACCAACTAGAGTTTTATGTTTGTTTGTTGTTAACACCTGAACTAAAATGTGTTCAATACGATACTTCCTATGTCAAATTTGAATGCTTAGTTTATACTCTGCTCATCTGAACCTTAACGAGGCGGCCTTTATTGAGGACCCTCTTGTTGATCTCCGAAGTCTCCCTGTTTTGAGAACCACTGGGCTGTTATAACAAGACTCTAATTTTGCTTTCTCTCATTCCACACTGCAGGAGTCTAACAGTTCTGAGGAGTCAGATTGTGATGAACTAGACCCCAAAACTAGCATGGAGGTAGTAATACACATCTCATAATGCATGCTGCCCATAACAAAAATATTGTATTTCCCTCTGTAGATTCCTGTGAATCCCACTGTGGAGATACTCTGCACAAAAACCACTGTAGACGGCTGTTAGTTTTTCTGTTGATGTAGTTTTAATTGTTCTCAAAAGGCACTAGGCCTTAAGAGACAGGACTAGAATGTATCAGCTTCTAATTTCTGCCCAGTTGATCACTAATATCATGGTATGTTCACTTATACCTATTATTGCTGTAGAAGCTTGACCTCAAATATTGCAGTGGTGTAGGGCCTCCTTGCTGGGACTTTATCCTTGCCCCTGTTTTTTTGCTTGTTTGCCCCTATAATTAAATTATGTTTATGTACCAATGGCATCTTAACCAGTAGTTCAGTTCTGTTGTCTAAGGTTTAGAATTTGAATGCACATTTATTAAATTGTCTCTCAACAGACATCTCACTACTCAAATGTTATAAACTCTGAAGAGCAGTTTGAAAGGGTTCCTAAAGAGTAGTAGTATGTATGATAATAGGATAATGAAAATCACATTCTTAAAACATTTGCATTTGGAATTCAATTCAATGCCTGAACTGTATATAAAATGTTAAAATATATAGGATCTGGATTTCTAGCGAGGTGTCTTTTACTTTGCCTACATACTTTTGGATTTTTGCTGAGAGCAGAAATGCCAACAGCAGTATAAATCAGGCAGAGAGCACCTGGTCCTTTAGGGATTCCTGTTCTAGTTTTCATTCTGAACACATGCATTTTAAATAATGTATTAGTAGCATACTGTTTTTCACCTATTATCAGGACATATGTCTAAAAAAACAACATATGTATGTATTTCAGTCATAGCAATGTACAAATGGAAGCTTAAATCTGCCTTCTTCTGGCGTTGTCATGGTAGTCTTGCCCAGCCCCCACCCCCCCATCACCAAAAACAAAAAGGGGGGGAGGGGAACATACTCTGATGTTTCACTTGATGAGAGATGATCTAATGTTCTTAGAACTAACCTGTTTTTCCAAGACACAAATGGAATGCGTGTTTGGCTTTCAAATCAAGTTTGCTGACATTGAGCTGTTCATCCTCAATCACTACAGGATGCTAACAAGGTGACAAGTAGCCAAGTGCACACGGTTGATTATTTGCGGTCTAAAATCCTGTCCTAAAAACAGCATGTGGGAGGAAATATTCTATGGCCATGATAGATTTAACAGGTACATAGTTAGTTATATATAAAAACAAAATACTTCTCTCTCCCAGCACATTTCCTTTACGTGCGTTGCTTGAAAAGAGCCTTTACTGAAATCTAATCTGTACCACATATGGAACAAATACATATTTTTCATATACAGTAAGAATGTGTGATCCCTTTTGTCTATGTACAATGTTAGGGAAATATATTCTATTCGGTAATGCATGCATTTTATATGTTGAAAATGTATTGTAGAAACTAACCTAACCATATATATTCAACCTATAGACCTAAGGATCACACATTCCTACCATATATGAAAAAATATATTCATTCTGTCTGGGACTTTCTGTGTTACATGTATAACTATGACATAACTATACAAAATTTGCATTTGGGTCTTATTACTTATGAACCCTCTTGTTCTGGTTTAGACAAGTCCTCGGTGATGTGTAGAAGAAAAATGTTATTAAAGATGACAATGCATTGAAAGATGCAAGTAGTTCCCAAATTAGGCTCAGAGGCCTCATTGTTCCACAATGCTAAGATCTGATTTATGCATGGTAATTAGAATAGCCTGTTTATGTCTGGTTCATTCTGTTGATCTAATCTGATGTAATGTTGAGGCACAGATCATTTTTGTTTTCTTGTCAGGGAAAGGGAGGTACCTAGGAAAATCATTACAATAATGTTAGTAAAAGTATTCCTGTAAGAGATCTATTGATGAAATGGGAAGCAAAACAGATTTACTGCATCTCTCCAACTACACAAACCTCCTCCTCACCCCCCACTCCTTGAACACTTTTGTTGATTCACTTGATTCTTGACTTTTAGCATGGTACTTTTTAACATGAACAAAAATTATCAGTATATATATTGCATTGAATTAGGTTTTTCAGCCTGGTGAGACAATTTGTTTACCTTTTTTTCATTGCAAATTATCCAAAAAGCTGGCGCACCAAGATAATGTGTAAATGCTAATGTAGTTTGTTGTGTTGCTGGTCAGTGTATTTGTATATATAATTAAGAATTACACTCAGTAATACAACAATAAAATAGAATATTGGCCTCTCACCCATTCCTGAAGTGCAAATAGACCGAAGGACAGCAGACAAGGTCAGATTGTACAATACAGTTTCATATTATTTTCCTCAGTACAGAGTTATCCCCCTGTTCTAGTGCAAAGTACAAAACAAGCTTCTGCAAGTTAATATTTTACTGTTGCCTCAACTTTGTGAAATTATTTACTGTATGTTCAATATAATGGCTGTTTGATCAAAAATGGAACATTGCTGCAACCTAGTGTTCACACACATACACTGTGCAAAAATTATGGAAGGTAAGAAAGTATTTAACCATAAATCTTGTCAATAAATTAAAATCATGTCCACAGCAATAATTATACCAAAATCTAATTTTAAAAGTACACATCATAAATGCTACAACGCATGCATTTAGTTTAAAATTAGGAATTTATTTTACATTTTATATTTATAACAAATGGCAACAACAAAACAAGAATCTATATTACCAATTAAAACACTAACAACAGGCATCAATATACATTTTATAATCTATGTACAAAGGTGTCTATGTAAATAAAAAGTATTTTCTTTCAAAGTCTATATTTCTTATGGTTGAGCCAAAGAATGCAAGTAATTAAATAAACAGAGCTGTATAAACAATTAAGGTATGTATATTCCCCTGATCTGATTCATCTATTTAAAAAAAGGAAAAGGTTATGTTTGATGAGTGAGGAATTGTAATAGTTCAGCCTAACAATCATTCATTTTTTTTTCAGTTACTGAATCCCAATTTCATTCAAGAAGGTAAGAGGAGTACAACATTTTATTTATATTTAGTGAAGAAAAATACCCCGTATATTACAATGTAATGTCAGTGTATAGTAAAGATTTAATTATACAAATTGAATTTGCATAGCTCAATATTACATTCTGAATTGCAGAACAATCTAAAATACAATTGAATAATAAATCAGTTTGAATTTAAGTGCATTTCTGTTGTGGCCTTTAAATAAGGAAAATACAATTTTAAACATAATTTCTATACCTGAAAGTTCTGTTTAAAGATCTATTTTATTTAATCTGATCCAAAACATTTTATTCACAGTTGCACCGGAGTTCCTCATCCCTCTTGCAGATGTCACTTGTGCATTTGGGGAAACTGTAGTCTTGTGTTGTAAAGTTTGTGGACGTCCAAAACCAAATATAACGTTGAAAGGACCAGATCAGAATTTGGTTGTCAACAACAGCCGTTTTACTATAAACATCAGGTACATATTTCCTTTTTGATATAGCCCAATATACCATAATGCTCTATAGAATGTTTATATATATATATATATATATATATATATATATATATATATATATATATATATATATATATATATATATTTTTTTTTTTTTTTAATTAATTTCCCACCAATACATTTTTATGAAATATACTAAATAAATGTTAAATATTAAAAATAAATAATCATAGGTAATATAACTTGACCTTCACCTAAATGCAATTAATAAGAGTTTTAATGGAGTGTTATCAGAAAAAAATAACTTGCCGAAAAGAGCAAATATAGTTTTAGATACTTTTGCAAGATATTCTAATGCAGGATTCTTCTCATTTCTGACACACAGCTTATTTTTACTGCACTTAAAGTTGTTGTGTGTAGAACCAAGTACAGTCCAAACAGAAATATCCCATAGTGGCCTAGCTGATATCATAAGATGATTATCAGTGGGGCAAATAGCACTGATCTGCACCTGTTGAAGTATTCAAATACAACCAAGATATAATTACCAAAATAAAACTAAGCAATATGGTGTCTGGAGTACGTCAGTCTTTTATACTGAATACCAGTGAGGAGAAGTGTGATGAAGATGAAAGCGTACTATAATCATATTGTCCTTTAGGGTAATTAGACTTCTCTCAGCAATCTAATTATCCTCGTTAATCTTTTTCATATTGGAAAAAAACCCTCATTATCACAGTTTCAATGCTCCACATGTCTTCTGAAATTCTCTTCAAGGGATTATTAATCTTCTAGACATTATTCAAACAGAATAAGGACACTTCATAAGAATGGACAGTACTGTCTGAGTAGTTATTACAAATGCATGTATATTGTACCATGTGAAGGAAAATGAAGGGTAAAAATATGAACGGTGGATGTGTTGAAATGTATGTAATATTTATTGGTATTAAGAACTTAATTGAATTATGTAATCTGGATATATTTATGGGAATGTGATCCTAGTTCCTAGTGTGCCATTTTGAAATATGGTATGACAACTGCTGTTTTAAAGACAGTGTATATCAGGATTGTAATATTTATTTAACTTTTACATTTTTCTTGGGAAGTTACCCCTGATTTAACTGCAAATTGAGCCTTGAGATTTTTCTTCCTTGCTGTGTAGGGAAACGGGGGATATATTGCTGAAGATCTGTAACTTGATGCCACAGGACACAGGCATTTACACCTGTGTAGCAGTGAATGATCATGGGACAGCATCTTCTTCTGCCTCGATCAAAGTACAAGGTTGGCAAACAGATTTATATGCATTGTTATAGTTTACAACTATTGTTTTTTGTTTTGTCTTTCCAGTTCTGAGCCCAATTAAAAGTTGTCACGTATTATAAAGTTTGGGTTATATAAACATCTTTTCTGTAATTAGGTATTCCAACAGCCCCAAGTCGACCTGTAGCCCAAGAAGCAAGCAGCACCGCAGTGATTCTTCACTGGTTACCTCCGGCAAGCTCAGGGAACTGTGCCATTTCTAACTACACTGTGGAGTACAGACAGGAAGGTACAGTTGTGATTTTACCTACATTTTAACATGGATGTCAAGGGAGAAACACATAATTTGAAACCAAGTGACAATATACCATGTCAGGCTGAGGTTATCCATACAAACAAAATGCATTACTCTACACATCCTACCTCACAAAAATATTCAATAATTTTTTAGATGTTTGTATTTGTTTTAATTAAATAGCCTGGTTGGATAAGTGTCCAGCCCTCTTGTAATGGCAATCAGGTGTAAACAATCAGCTTCAAAAGCACACACCAAGTAATGTGGACTCCACTTGGGTTACATTGTAGTGATTCACATGATTTTAGGATAAATGCAGCTGTTCCTGTAGTGTGTTTCAATGCAAAGTCTCAATCATGAGCACCAAAAAGCTTTCAGATGAACTCTAAGACAAAGGCACAGCTATAGGCACTGTATATGTCCAACACCAAACAGTATTGAAATAACTTTGGTGGTATTCATATAAATCATGTAAATGCAAATTCATGTAAAGTTCCCTTGGGTTATAAAAATGTGTATATTCTCTTTAAATTACATAGAGCAGTGTAGTTTGAGGTTTGTTAGGTTTTTTTCAGCCTTCCCAAATAATGTCATATTTTTAAGGGCTATGAATTACACAGATTTGTTCCTCTGATGGGTTATTTTGCTCGCAGCTTTGAACTCTACAATCTGTCAATCACTTACTGCTTGTTCCCGGATCAAAAGCGTCACTGTAATCCTCTCTTTGGTGAATGAACTTTAAAATATGTTCTGAAATTCACAGGAACTTTTAGGAGACATTAGCAGGAGTGAAATGTGACTTCCTTTGATATGCATCGTTGTATTTGTAGTGATTCCATAAGAGAAGATTGTCTATGAGCATTTCATGAAGAGAGAGAAACAAATAACCACCTAGGATTAGATTCTGTGTACTGGTAATTTAGTCTACGACCATTGTTTGCAGATTTCAAAAAACAGTGATAAAGAAGAATGAACTGATAACACTTGTTTCTGCTATATTTCGCAACTCATACCGCACTAATTACATTTCAGTTGCATAGGATATAGGATGAAATCTTAAAGCAGTTTAGGAACATTGCCTAGCTCTGCAGTTTTTGGTGATTTTCTTTTTGTTTCTGCAGATTCCCTAATTTGGCAGCAGTCTTTGGAGTCCACTGCGGACACGTGCATTAAGATAGAAGACCTGCTCCCAGGAGGGCACTACCAGTTCAGAGTCAGTGCCAGTAACCCCTGGGGGGTCAGCCCCCCCAGTGAGCCCTCTAACATGGTGACACTACACAGTGCAGGTAAGTGTAGCAATATACCTGTAACCATGGGGATTGACTTTATAGTGGTGGAACCTCCATTTTTGGATGGTAATATACTGTAGCACTAACATAAAATAATTGTCACTAATACACAATTTTATAGTTTGTCTCTGTGGTGTCATATTATGTTAACATTAGTGAACAACATTTCTTAACAAAGAAATCTCTTGCAGAAAATGTAGTCGGGCAGAAGACAGCCCATTATTGATCAGTTTCTGTAGCAGACAAGAATTTAGCTTTTGAATCTTTTGAAGATAGGAAAATATGCTACACTTTTATGAAAATGTTATTGCTTTACTGACTTATCTTTCAAACCAATACTGCATATTTTAAAATTAAATCATTTGTATTGTCATTTTAAGAGTCATACGATGGAACAGATATTCAGTGGAAGGATAACTTTGAATCAGCTTACATGGAATTGAGTGAAATTGGAAGGTTTGTTTAAAAAGCTTATTTCAAAATATTACCAAATTTTGGCCTTATTTCAGACATAACAAATTAAACAATGGGTCTTTTTGTTGAATTATTCCATTACTGTACATGCTAAAACAGCATGTGTGCAATTACTATGATACATTATTGTAGTCTTTAGCAATGATGCATTTAAAAAATAAAAATATTAGATGGCAAATTAAATGCTTCCCTAATTTAATTTACTATATGTTTTTTATCATCAGCCAAATGTAACCCTGCTGAAAAGCTTTTTTCTTTCTTTAAAGTGAACAGTAAATATTCCACATTTCAGGTTCAAAATTGGACAAAAATGAATAAAATGGTGGTTAAGTATTTGGCCCCAAGTCAGATGTATTTCCCAGAATGGACTGATTGCGTTAAACATTCAGTCATCTTGTTTCTGTAGTGATGTGTAGATGATGATTATTACTGATGCTCTTCTGTTTTACTTATTGTGGTTTCAGGGGCCGATTCTCAGTGGTAAAGAAATGTCTCCATAAAGCTACCAAAAAGGAGGTAGCAGTTAAATTTATCAACAAGAAAATGAAGAAGAAAGAACAAGTGGCACATGAGGCAGACATCCTAAAACATCTCCAGCACCCACAGTTCCTTGCTCTATGCGATACCTACGAGTCCATTGGGAGTTTTATGTTAGTTTTAGAGGTGTAAGTCTCAATGGCCTTCCAATTTTCTTCGTATTTGGTAGTCATCTGTAGACTGTTGTTATGGGTTTTCTTTATTTCTTTATTTTCTTTATCTTTAAAGGAGGCACTTTAATTTCCTAGTATTTACAGGAAGCTTAGAAACTTTTAAAGAAAATGAAACATTCCTAAGCATTATATATATATATATATATATATATATATATATATATATATATATATATAAATGAATGTTGTACTCATTGGCTCAGGTCAGAAGGAGAAGGCACTGTTGGAAGTACAATAGTTGTAAGACAAGGGAAAGCAAGAGAACAGATACCCCTGTATTCATCTGAACAGGGAGAGAGTTTTGGGTACATGGTTTTTTCTGCTATTAGAAATGTATGTTTTGTGCCAGTGTCCTAACAATGTAATCATTAAATTGTGTGTATGTGCATATTCTTAATTTGTTTATGTTTGCTCTTCAGATTGGAAGATGGGAGACTTTTAGACTTTCTAGTAGCACATGATGAACTGATGGAGGAAAAGGTGGCTTTTTATGTCCGAGACACTTTGGAGGCTGTGCAATATCTCCATAACTGCAGAGTTGCACACTTAGATATAAAGGTAAGATTCCCCAAACTCCTACTTATGATGTGCTCAGTTAAATAATGGATCCTGACTTCTTAATTTTTACTTATAGGTTTGAACTGTTATTTGCCATGAGATCAATAATAACAAAAGCAACAACATAAACAATACTAACACCAAGGGCATTTTAACAGTAGCTTTAGCTGAATGTACATAAAACAAACCCCTTTGTTTTTTATTCTGCCAACAGCCAGAAAATCTTTTAGTTGATCTCCACATTCCAGTTCCCCGTGTCAAGCTCATTGATTTTGGCGATTCCATTCAAGTCACAAACCGATGCTACGTTCACCAGATTTTGGGAAATCCAGAGTTTTCGGCTCCAGAGTTAATACAGGGGACTCCTGTGGCACTAGGTACAGATATCTGGAGTATCGGAGTCCTGGTGTATGTCATGCTCAGTGGTGTCTCCCCGTTCCTGGATGAGAGCTTGGAAGAGACTTGTATGAACATCTGCAGGCTTGATTTCAGCTTTCCTGATGAATATTTCTGGGGAGTCACTCAAGCTGCTAGAGACTTCATTATGGCTGTCCTTCAGGGAGACCACCGAAAGAGGCCCACAGCCGCCACCTGCCTGCAGCACCCCTGGTTAAACTTCCACAGTGGCGAATACTCCAAAACACCTCTGGATACAAGTCGGCTGGCCTCCTTCATAGAGAGACGCAGACAGCAGAATGATATTCGCCCTGTCACTAACATCAAGAGCCTCATGTCGAGTAGTATGACCCACAACTTGTAAAAGCTGTCAAAAACTGTCCAGCAGTGAATAATATAATATAGACACAAAAAAGGTATTTAGGTAGAGCTTCATAAATAAAGGAAAATATGCCTTTCTTTCTGTAAAGATAACACTTATAAAAGAAAACAATAATCTCTGGAATCCACATCAGTTAATTTAAAATGAAGGTGGAGTTATAAGGATATAAGCAATGATCTGCTAACAATCTCTGTGGACAGTAGGCAAAGTACTCTAATTGCCAATTATGAGGGCTGTCTAAAAGCCTCTGCAAGTATGGAAGCACCCAGATAGTTTTGCTTACAAATGTTATTTGTTTATTTTGTTATTGTTTGTTTCATTCTGTGGCATAAGTATTATTTTCTTCACATGATCATACATATATATATATATATATATATATATATATATATATATATATATAATATACACACACACTATATGGGTGATATTTATCAAATATTTATTTAAATACCCCACTTTTAAGTATTGTTACTTAAATCAAGTATAACCCTTTTAGTGCAAAATAGTTATTTTACAGCAGTCATCTAAGATATTATTTGGAGAAACTTTACCATTTATAATGTACTTCATATTTTTAGTAGTAGACTTTATTATTAGAAAGATTAAAACTGTATCCATTGTGTTTTGATAACTTACCAGTTATTAAAATTAGTGTGTGCTCTTAATTAGCTGTTGTCTTCAAAACATTGACTTCACAGATTCTGTTTTAATAATTTGTGTTTTTCAAAACAGTCTACATTCAGCTAAGTTAATTAATCACAACTAGTTAGTTAACATAACCTGCTCAGACTATCATTGTAGGTAAAACATCAAGACTTTCTCTGTCTCAAAATATTATAAAATATGAGAAACTACAAAACACTGGAAATCGTAATAAAATGACACAAGGAACTAATGCCATTTAATACCTCATTTTAACTCATAAAAGGGTGGACAAAAGCCTTAATACTATTTATTATTTGAAAAAACTGTACAGCCAGAAAGGTCCAGTTTAAATATGTTTAAAGTTAAAATGTATTATATATATATATATATATATATATATATATATATATATATATATATATATATATATATTAATTTAGCTGGAAATCATTTATATTGATCTATATTGTTTTTTATATAATTGTTTTTCTTTATTGTATTTTGTAAAAAAAAAATAATAATAATAACAATGAATGATCACACAAGAAAAAAAAAATGGTGCGTACAACAGAAACAATTATTCTGTGCCAAAAAAGAGACTCCAAAGTGTCTTGAACATAATGTCTTTTCTGTGGGTCAGCAACTTGTTTTTAATTTTTGTGATGTTTAAGTACCAAACAATATCTTTGCCAGCTATTAAATTATTTGCAGGGCTATTAGAAAATAAATTAAACCATTCAGGGACAACTGGCATGCTGTTCAAATTAGTGAAACAACTGTGACTGTATTTCCTGTCATTCTAAAATATCTTTTAAATCTAATACTAAGTTGTTATTGATTTTTGTTAGTTTTTCTAACAGTAAACTTTGTAGGTTTGCATTTTAATCCAATGAGGTGAGCTAAAACTTAGTTCCTGCCTTGAAGAAAAAAAAAGCATCAAAACATATTTTTTTTTAGGATGGACATTGTCTTCAACAAAATAAAATGTTTGTTTAAAAGTTTTTATCCTTTGAAACTTATTCTACACACAGGTTGTAAGGGTTACACATTAGGTCACTTTACATTTTTAAGCTTTACATTTAATGCTGGAATTCTGCCCCTGTAGCATCATAATAATAATAATAATAATAATAATAATAATAATAAATGTCTAAGTCTATTGCATTATTTAATGGCATACAAAAACAAATGGAGGGGCAGTGATCTTCTGTGATTTAGCTTCCCAAAAATGATTTGGTGTGGCATGGCATATCACTTGGGTGACTCAAAATACTTTCAGAGCTTAACAGTTGCATGGCGATGACAAGGGCCAGAGATAATCCATTCATTTATAGCTTCAAAGCTTTCCCTTAAATAATAATTACTGTCAAACATTTAACTGTCTCAAAACACCACTTGTCTGTGTAAAGAAAATCATTACACATTAAAACATGGTTCTGATTCAATAATCTACTGTCAAGTCACTCTCACTGGTGTATGTGGCAACTGGAATTATTATTGTTCAATATTATTTAATGGCCAATGCAGACTCCAAGTTTTTGATTTAATATTACATAGCTTTGTGCCAACTGAAAATTGCGTCACGAAGCAGGTATTGTACTGGTATGGCAACGTTCTAGTTACACTGTAAACACTTTCAGCCACTGCAGTGTGTATTTCATGTTAAACTAACCACAAAGCTTAAATCAGTTGATTGGTGATGGTGCATTGGTTAAAATACTGTAATAAATAACTGTTGTTCAGCTTAACATTCATTGGCAGGGATGAAACTATTTCCATGATCTACTAAAGTAGTACAGATGCTATGTGTTGTATATGCTTTGATCTCTGCAACAGCATGCACCATATAAAATACATTGACATGTGGTATACAGCATTTTGTACATAGTTCTGTGTAAAGGATTTACAAAACAACAAATCTGCAAAATCTTTTACACAACATGAATTGTCTGTTTGTTACTGAATGTTTAATAAAGAAAGTGCTTGTTTTTAATTTGCCTGTGTTATGAATGCACCAAATGCATTCTCGATACAACCATTATTAATCATTACATGCAATTCTTAGTTAACACCATATTCATGCAGCACTCTAGATAAAAGGCTACTGAATCAATTTTACTTTTTTGTATGTCTTGTGCCATTTTCTGTACAATTGTAAATTTGATATAAATATTGTTATAATGATATTTAATTGATTTGTAACCTCTACTGCCCCCTAGCACCTATATTGTCATGTCAATTCTATTGATGTATTTTCTCTTATCAGATTGGAAAGTGTTGAAAACAAGTCTTTTCTACAATTGACTAGATCAAGCAAAGTAGTGTTCAAGATGGTATTCATTCTTCATAAAGAAAACTAATACAATTCAAATATAATTTAACAATAACAGCATATAAAGATTAAAAAAATAAAACAAGAACTTCAAAAAAAAAAATGGTAAAGGTAATATTAGTAGAAAGTTTAAGTTTCGTAGTCATTGCATTTAATAATACACATCATGCCTGACCATTTTTGTAGCTTTAGAATATACATCACACTTTACGAGACACGATGGAAAACAAGAGACGCTTCTTCACACATTGTCGTCACAATCTGAACAAACTCCCCAGCAATGTAGTTGATGCTGAAAATCTGGGAACATTTAAAAATAGACTGGATAGTATCCTTGGATCACTTAGTTATCAATGGACACCAAACGAGCATGATGGGTCAAATGGCCTCCTCTCCTTTGTAAACTTTATGTTCTTATGTTCTTAAGTGTATGCATCGTCGTCAGCCTATATCGATCCACTGCCGGATGAAGGCCCAAGCGGTTTCCACTTGCTTCGATCTATAGCTATAGAAGTTTATTAATTCATCTAGCCAGATTTTATGTGGTCGTCTACTATATCTTTTTCATCTCTTCAGATCCATTCTAAATCTACCTTTGTCCAGCCCATTGCCATTTTTAATTTAACACTTTCAATTATGTCATATTTTGGTTTGTTTTTAGATCCTTTAACCTTTTTATATCTCTTGTTATGCCAAGCATACCTTTCCATGCTTCTCTCTGTTGTCCACAGTTTCTGTAATATTTTTACAATATATTTATATAATAGTTTTAGGCTTTTATACTACGGGGATTCACCAGCACAAAACAAATAATGCAAGACAGTCTGCTTTCCTGCAACAGGTTTTGAACAGGAGCACACAGAAATAAAGAAATGTTAATAGCATTAAATACCTGAAATGAAAAGTCAGTCAAACGAAATTATTATTATTATTATTATGAAATAATACAAAAACAGCCTTCACTTCAGTATCAGACTTGCAGATCCTGTATGAAACTCCTCTGGATTACAACAATCAACACAGAAGAAAGCACGCACAATGCTTTCAAGGATAAAATACCTCAGAGTTTAGTCCATCCTAATAATAATAATATTATAACTGGACCACCTATTGTAATTTGTCAGAGTATTAGGGGGCCAAGCAATTAAGTGACTGGACACCTATTGTAATTTTTAAGATTACAATATGCACCTCGCTTTGTGCACAAGGGCATTGTCATGCTTTCCTGATTCCTGATGCTTTCCATGTAGTGTACATTTCCACAAAACAGAAAAACACCCCAGCCCCGGTACGGGTAAAAGCCAGAACAAGCCAAAAGCTGGTGGACGAGCCAGTAAACATGCTTTGACCATTCCTATACTGGTGCCAGTCAACTCAGCCTTGCCCACAGCTTACACAGAAACTTGTTTGTAGTACAGCAAGAATCCAAGTGCTACAATGATGGTTCTTGTTTGTACATAAGCTGTGGGCAAGGCTTAGTCAATTGGCAGCAGTATAGGGACAATCAAGGCTTGTTTACCATTCCATCCGACAACTTAAGTCTGGGTAGATTAAAAGCGTTCAACGGGACACACTTCAGTGTCATCATGGAGCGCCTTCACCTTTGATCGAGGAAAGACCTGCGCTTTCTTTTCTTGTCAGATTGTAGTTTTAAAGAATGGAGACTGCTATAGCATTTGCACTGTTCCTCTTCCACATACCTTTTTCAAGGATTTCGAGAAGTATTATCTGTACAAGATATAATAAATCGGTACATTGCTTCACTTCTCTACCAAGATGGCGGCGACAGGTACTCGTGATGTCACACGTGATCTCTATAGTGAAAGCTGTACCATTTTCGTGAAGGCCTAATTCATAATTTGATCACGAAACTTTGCAGGTTTTTTTTTTTTTTTTAGACTTATTTAGAGTAGGCCTGTTGTTTTTCAATAAAATTACGGTTTTTGTTTCTGCCTGACTTACTCATTATAAACCAATTTCGATGGCAAAATAAAGATGTATATAGCCTAGTTATTCCGCATTGGAAACACTCGCTGTAGGCTTGAGACACTTCCCTCAGCAAAAAAAGGAGACTGTTGTGAATTTAAGGTAAGTTAAGGTGGTTTTCAGTGGCCACGAGTCTTGTCGTATTGAATAATATCGAATTACAATGAAAAGGTTTTTGTGTGCTTATTTTTACAGACACCTTTTTGTGCATGTCTACAGCAGCAAAATATCAGAAAGAAATGATAAAGAACCCACTGGGTGGAAATATTGGGTGTACCAGAGAGTGAAACGCATGCACCTTATAACATCCAAGCATTATATGGCTCAGTAACACCCTTAAACATATATTTAATTTCCGGTCACATGGACAATACATTCAATATTGGATTAAATATCATGTTATTCAACTATATAACACAATAACATTATGTGTATATATATATATATATACACACACACTCACCTAAAGGATTATGTACTAATATACTAATACTGTGTTTGACCCCCTTTCGCCTTCAGAACTGCCTTAATTCTACGTGGCATTGATTCAACAAGGTGCTGAAAGCATTAGAAATGTTGGCCCATATTGATAGGATAGCATCTTGCAGTTGATGGAGATTTGTGGGATGCACATCCAGGGCACGAAGCTCCCGTTCCACCACATCCCAAAGATGCTCTATTGGGTTGAGATCTGGTGACTGTGGGGGCCAGTTTAGTACAGTGAACTCATTGTCATGTTCAAGAAATCAATTTGAAATGATTTGACCTGTGTGACATGGTGCATTATCCTGCTGGAAGTTGCCATCAGAGGATGGGTACATGGTGGTCATAAAGGGATGGACATGGTCAGAAACAATGCTCAGGTAGGCCGTGGCATTTAAACGATGCCCAATTGGCACTAAGGGGCCTAAAGTGTGCACACCATTACAATATATTCAAACCCCACACCATTACACCACCACCACCAGCCTGCACAGTGGTAACAAGGCATGATGGATCCATGTTCTCATGCTGTTTACGCCAAATTCTGACTCTACCATCTGAATATCTCAACAGAAATCGAGACTCATCAGACCAGGCAACATTTTTCCAGTCTTCAACTGTCCAATTTTGGTGAGCTTGTGCAAATTGTAGCCTCTTTTTCCTATTTGTAGTGGAGATGAGTGGTACCCGGTGGGGTCTTCTGCTGTTGTAGCCCATCCGCCTCAAGGTTGTACGTGTTGTGGCTTCACAAATGCTTTGCTGCATACCTCGGTTGTAACGAGTGATTATTTCAGTCAAAGTTGCTCTTCTATCAGCTTGAATCAGTTGGCCCATTCTCCTCTGACCTCTAGCATCAACAAGGCATTTTCGCCCACAGGACTGCCGCATACTGGATGTTTTTCCCTTTTCACACCATTCTTTGTAAACCCTAGAAATGGTTGTGCTATATATATATAACACACGTAGTAATTGTAGTATATTACATTAAACCATACACTACAAATTAAAAAAAAAAAAAAGTTTTTGTTCTTACCTTTATGTTTGGGGTCGATTTCTCATTTTCTCAATTTAGATATTATACAATGTATATATAGAAAGGTAATACCAGAACGGGACCACTGACCACTAACTTTCCAATTGTGTGAGCCGATTAGTTCAAAATTCAACATACAAAATATTGGGGATTACTGGTTGGCTGGTATTAAGGTCAATCATTTAATGTAAATCAATGGTATTGCAAAGCAACTAATGCAGCCTGTACGATGTCCAATCAGAATCATGCATTTTAATTTAAATATTTGTACACCATTCAAGATGCAAGAACAAATAATATGGACATGTATGACACCTTTGCTCATTTTCACCAAGCAACCACGGTTTAAATCAAGCCCAAAATATACCAACAAGCTGCAAGCTGAGTCTTAATCGACTACGCGGCTGGACAAGCCCAATTAGCAACCCTGGCGGCGGTGATGATGATTTGCAAGTTTATCGGTCGCGTTGCGCAGATGTCTGCAGTTTTGCGCAGTTCTGAGGGACTCCAACCAATGGGACCGACGGAATTCTGCAGATCTGTGCAGAACAGCGGAAATCTACGCTACAAAGACGCGACCTATCTTCTGAACAGTGCCTTTGCATCTACGTCATCACTGCGCGCCGGAGGATTAGACGGGGTAACTAAAGGGCAAAGGTCCTCCCTTCACGTAGAGGACCACGCTGAAATCACGGAGGAAGAAACGTGTTCAAAGTCGTTAGTGTTGCTGTTGTTGTTGTTGCTGCTGCTGCTGCTGCTGTACGCTTTCGAAATGGAAAATTTAAACGAGCTTATCTTGAAGTTGCACGAAATCCAAGCGGTTAAATTTGGGAAATTCCAGTTGAAAAGCGGTTTAAGTTCACCAATTTATTTTGATTTAAGGGTAGTAGTGTCGTATCCCTCGATAATGAACCAGGTAATGTAACCCTGCCACTACTGCGTTGTCATGTTAATAATAGAGAAGACGCCTCTGCATGTGTTAAAGCCTTCTGTGCAAATAATATATATATATTTCTCCCCATAGGCTGTGCGGGTGATGAGTGAAATAAATACCTTTTGAGAATGATCATGTATCTTAAGCTGAGTTTTTGTACATTTCTTGTATGTTTGTACTGGAAGTCTTGATTCTGCAGACTATCTGATAGTCACTGCACATAGAAAGAGAAACGGACACATCTTGCTAAAAACATATTGCTATTACTTTTTAAAAAGGTTTCCAGTCTTCTTTACCGAGGTGCGAAGGAGGCAGAAGTGAAATTTAATTGTGTGTGTGGGGTCCCATACACTGCATTACCTTTGGCCACTGTCCTCTGCTCCACACATGACATCCCAATGCTTATTCGAAGAAAGGAAGCAAAGGATTACGGTATGTAAACCTTGGTAATCAAATAAAACCTTTCATTCATACACGTGAAATCGTGAATTAATATAACCTGACGCATTTAACAGGTTTAACTCGGTAGTATTACTAAACACTAAGTTTGCACTTCTTCCAGTTTTTGAAAGATAATATCTGACCTTTAAAAGAGAAACTGACTGAAGCCTTTTGTTCATTTAACGGTATCAACTAATATATGCAGTCCCACATGTGCTATTTAAATTCATAAAGTCCTCGATTTATAAAACTAGAGAACCACACTTTTTCAACAGTCTGCTTCTTGAAGGTGAGGCAATTGTCCTACCACATACCTTTTGAAATGTAATTATTTTCTTACATATAATTAAAGGAACAAAGCGTCTGGTGGAGGGTGTCCTCAATCCTGGGGAGACGTGTTTGATTATTGAAGATGTGGTGACCAGTGGTGGCAGTGTGTTGGAAACTGCAGAGGTGCTGCAGCGTGAGGGCCTGAAAGTGACCGATGCCATCGTATTGATGGACAGAGAGCAGGGGGGCAAGGCCAGGCTGGCACAGGAAGGCATTCGCTTACATTCGCTGTGCTCCATTTCCAACCTGCTGGAGGTCTTGCATAAGCACGGTAGGATCGATGCAGAGATGGTACAGAGTGTGAACACGTTCATTCGGGAGAATAACACGTTCACGTCCTCCAATGAAAACAGCGCAGTTCCCGCAAAGAAGAAGTGTGAGGATTTGAGCTACGGGGCCCGTGCTGAACTTCCTGGGGTGCATCCGATGGCTGCCCGGCTGCTGAAGCTGATGGAGAAGAAGAAAAGCAATCTGTGCCTGTCTGCTGACATGACCGATTCCAAAGAGTTGCTGCAAGTGGCCGATGCCTTGGGGCCCCTGATTTGTGTGCTTAAGACTCACGTTGACATCCTCCAGGATTTCCAGCCAGACTTGGTCAAGGCTCTGACAGCGTTGGCAGACAAGCACGACTTTCTGTTGTTCGAGGATCGGAAGTTTGCCGATATTGGGAACACGGTCAAGCACCAGTATGAAGGTAATTTGACGAGAATCCACATGGAAAATTAAGATGAAGTAACTGTGCAAGAACTATTTCAACAGGCAATGATTGTTTTTCTTTATATTAATGATTTATAAATGGCGCAATGTCTTTGTTACTCATTAGGTGGTCTGTACCAGATTTCGTCTTGGTCCCATATTACCAATGCCCATGCCGTGCCAGGCCCTGGGGTGGTGAAGGGGCTGAGCGAGGTGGGCAGGCCTCTGAATCGTGGATGTCTGTTAATTGCCCAGATGAGCTCTCAGGGATCCTTGGCCAGAGGGGAATATACAGAAACTGTGGTGAGAATTACCTTGACCGAACCACCTTCTTCAGTGCAATATGAACGATAGTTATGAGAGTGGATAATAGGTTTTCTGTACACTGTCCTTGGGGGGAAAAAGCCTACTTATTTGCTTTTGTGACATCAACTTTTATAATCTGAAAAATGTTTCCGCTTTTTCATAGGTTAAAATGGCTGAAGAACATTCTGACTTTGTGTTTGGCTTCATAAGTGGCTCTAAAATAAGCACTAAACGCCAATTTCTTCATATGACTCCTGGGGTTCAAATGCATTCAGGTGGTGAGTGTAATTGTTACGATTTTAATAATCTGGTACAGTAGTAAACTGCACACCCTGCAGATTATGAAAACCAGTTGTCCTCTTTCACTGTGATTTGCAGAGTTTTTAATTTTGTAAATCACCATGTGGTGGTGCTTTAGTGTTACAGATTAACATTTTCTGCTGATTGTTTTGACACGGGAAGTTGCACATACGATAAATATTTTTTTGCTCTGGTTTACCTTCCATAACAAAATACCTGCATCTGCCAGCATTAATCTGTGAATTGCAACTTTTTTTACACCATGTTTTCTTCATATATAAAATGGGTTTGCCAGTTTACAAAACATTGTAAAGTAGGCTCCTGTTCACAAATCCTTCACTTATTTTAAATGGGAAGATAAATTATTGTAACAAATTTAACCAATCTTTCACTCAGGAGATGCTCTGGGACAGCAGTATGTAAGCCCTGAAGATGTGATTTATAAAAAAGGCTCGGATATCATCATTGTGGGAAGAGGGATTTTAACCTCACCAGACCGAGTCAAGGCAGCAGAGGACTACAAGACCGCTGGGTGGGAGGCTTACTTGAAGAGGCTTTCTGTACTTTAACATCCTTTCCTCAGTCACCAGATGGCCAATGCCACACAGATTCCTACAATAAAAATAAACCAATGCGTACATTCATTATGGGATTTTATTTTGGTACATAAGCACATACTGGTTTGTAAATTCTTTTTTATTTGAGACTGAAGAACTACGTTTCAAATTTCTAGAGTTTAAAGCTTACTGTCTCTCTGTTTGTCTCTGTGTCAGCCCTCTCCAGGTCCAAATAGTTTCTCAACAGTATGGATTATTTCTGTTATTTCAAATATAGTTATCTTATCTCTAAGGCTCTGCATTCTGTTGTGGCTGTTCGTCTTGTTGTTTTAACAAAACTTACTGTGTTGGCATCCTTGACCAAGAGGTTATTCATTCATAAAGTCTATGCAAGTCATTTAAATGTCTTTTGTTAATTAGTTGCAATGTGCTTAGTAAACTTGTTTGCCCCAATCAAGAAGGAATGTACAACCCATAAAATACCAAATGAAACTTCTGTCAGGCTCCCCTGCCGCTGCCGGAATTAAGAATCATTTTAACATATACAGCGACTCTCGTGCTATTTTCTGCAACTCTGCAGTGACTATTAAGTTTCGTTTTTTTTTTTTTCCTCTCTAAAAGAGTAGCCTAGTGCTGTGTTTTTCACCCTTTCCAAGCCTAAAACAACACCTACTTAACATAAAGATTTGTGTGACACCAATCCTTCCATCTTCATTTTTTTGTTTGTTTTTGAGTTAGGGAACAGAGGGCACTTAGGCCCCTGCCTGATCCTCTATATGTTTGTACTTTTCCAACAATAATAAAAGTTAAAACATTTATTAAATAATGCCATTCAAGTCCAAACTGTTCTCTAGTCTTTTGTAGTATGTGTGCACTTAGTGGGTCTGTGTAACAATTATAAATTGCAGTTTCTAAAAGATAGTGGTTATATTTTCAATTTTGTTTTTAGAAAATGGAAACATTTACAATTTTGTATAAATGTTCATATTTAAAGTTCAAATGTCATTTAATGGAAAAAAATCACTTAATTTTAATATATAACATGCAACAAACAACATGCAACATGCAAATCAATTTATAACTTTTTTTTTTTATAACTTTTTTGAAATGTGTTTTTCTGGGGTTTTTTGTTGGTATTCTGTCTCTCACTTAAAATACACCTACCATTAAAATTATAGACTGATCAGTTCTTTGTCAGTGGGCAAACGTACAAAATCAGCAGGGGATCAAATCCTTTTTTCCCCCCACTGTATATATGTATATATATATATATATAATTACACAGACTATGTACACTGATCAGCCATAACATTTTGACCACTGACAGGTGAAGTGAATAACACTGATAATCTCGTTATCATGGCACCTGTCAGTGGGTGGGATATATTAGGCAGCAAGTGAACATTTTGTCCTCAAAGTTAATGTGTTAGAAGCAGGAAAAATGGGCAAGCGTAAGGATCTGAGCGACTTTGACAAGGGCCAAATTCTGATGACTAGACGACTGGGTCAGAGCATCTCCAAAACTGCAGCTCTTGTGTGGTGTTCCCAGTCTGCAGTGGTCAGTACCTATCAAAAGTGGTCCAAGGAAGGAAAAGCGGTGAACCAGCGACAGGGTCATGGGCGGCCAAGGCTCATTGATGCACGTGGGGAGCGAAGGCTGGCCCGTGTGGTCTGATCCAACAGACAAGCTACTGTAGCTCAAGTTGCTGAAAAAGTGAATGCTGGTTCTGATAGAAAGGTGTCAGAACACACAGTGCATCGCAGTTTGTTGCGTATGGGGCTGCGTAGCCGCAGACCAGTCAGGGCGCCCATGCTGACCCCTGTCCACTGCTGAAAGCGCCTACAATGGGCACGTGAGCATCAGAACTGGACCACGGAGCAATGGAAGAAGGTGGCCTGGTCTGATTAATCACGAGTTCAAGGTGTTGACTTGGCCTCCAAATTCCCTAGATCTCAATCCAGTCAAGCATCTGTGGGATGTGCTGGACAAACCCATCCGATCCATGGAGGCCCCACCTCACAACTTACAGGACTTAAAGGATCTGCTGCTAACGTCTTGGTGCTGGATACCACAGCACACCTTCAGAGGTCTAGTGGAGTCCATGCCTCGACGGGTCAGGGCTGTTTTTGCGGCAAAAGGGGGACCTACACAATATTAGGCATGTAGTCATAATATTTGTAATGAGGCAGGTGGATCCACAGATCATATGGGAATAACTGAGGTCAAGTCATGGATGATGTACAGTATAAAGTCTGATACCCTATTGTCTAGCACAGGCATTGTATAATAAAATGTTGGATTATTTGCATCAGTTTTTGGATTGTAGCTCATTTTTAATTTAAGTGATAACACCAAAAGCACCTGTACATTAATGCTGTGAAATGATTACCTGTTCACAAAATCTTCCTCATTTGGTCCTGTGGGCCTTGATGGGGATCTGACTACAGTCCACAGCACTAATGACATTGGGGATCTCTGCATAATAATGTAGTATATTTAATAAAAAAAATGATAAAGATGGGATTGGCTAGTCATTCAATTACAGATATATGTTAACTTTTGGATGTTTATTAAATATTTCACACAAAAATTTATAGCTCTGGAAAAAATGTAGACCACTTAACATTGATTTCTGAAGTTGGAGTGGTCTCTTATTTTTTTCCAGAGCTGTATATTGCATTTATGCATACCGAGATTGTTCACTTTTACTTCGAGTAATTTAGCTAGATTTGTATTAAATTGAGCAAGAAGTGTGTACTTTCAATATTTTACCACAAGAGGTCGGCAGGAAGCCACGACAGTTTCAGTTAGGCTTAGACAGAAAAAAAGTAACTGACAAAAATATGATCTTTAAGTTGTGGATAATTTGTATGGGTATAAACTTAATATATCCATAATCGGTAAAAAGGACTCCTGAATACATCTTTTTGTGAAAGATTGTTATATATTATAGACAAACTACTGGCAGTAATCATGCTTTGTTTAGTATTGTATTGGTAATATGTTACATTTTTTCAATGACATTCACAGCTTGGTACCTTGAGTATCAAAGGAAACAATTAAAATTAAACAACTTTCATAACAACTGTAAAATTAGTCAATTGTGATATTTGATTAATGAAGATTCATTAAATGTCATCTAATCACCTTACTGAAAAAGGTATGCTAATGTATGCAATTCCATTGTATGATTTGCATAAGAAAGAAAAAAAAACATGCATTTTAATATACAATGTGGAACGTAAAAGGAATTTGCATAGTACTTATTAGTTGAAGTAGACTTTCCAGTTTTCCAAAAAGGGCTTTGCCTTTCTGAACAAACAGCTCTGCTCAGCTTTATAACAAATAGGTGTACTACTGGAAATCTGCCAATGTAGACATAATATAATTTGTCTGGTAGAATCCTGAAACTTGGAACAGGTGACTGTTGTTCTTGTGACATGGGTATTTAATTGGTACCAAATGGACTGCTTTGCCTCCTTTTTGTGTTACATTGGAGTGCTGGTCTGGAGTAGCTGGAGGTGAGTTCTAGGGATACAAGTGTACTACTTAGGACTGATCAAAATATATTTAAATATGTCTTTTAATATAAGTTTCCACTGGTCACTGCTAAGTAGGATACCTAGACGTAAAGCTTGTTCAGGCTGCATTTTCCTTGTTCATAAGATCATAAGGAAGCCAGATTGTGTGAAAATAATTGATCAATAGGATTAAGGGTTAGAAAATAGATTTTTATTACCATTCTAAACATATTATATTGTGCTGGAAGACCCTATAAGATATGATCCTCACATAAAGAAAGGATAAAGATCACAAGGAATTCTTCACAAATGCATACTTTTAAATTGTATTGTAATACTTGTATTATGAAGTAATTGTATGTTTTAAATCTGCTTTTATTTAATAAGTAACTGTGAATAATTGTGTGTTATATATTGCGCATGCAAAGTGTACACTGATCAAGTCATTTTTGTTTTCCAGAATTTTGAAAAAATGATGACCAGAGAAAATAAGATCATTTAGAAACACTTTTGTTTTTCAGTACAATATTATTTAATTAAATGTATACCACCAGTAAAATATTGATATACTGAAATATTGAATACTGATATTGGGGGCATAGTGAACCAGCAGATACAGGTAAACGAGCCTGTTAGCAGAAGATACCTGGTTTTTGGTCAAAGTTTGACCTCACTTCATGTTACTCTGAGCAGATAACACAACAACCTGGGATGAAATGTAAAACCAAAATCCCATTGTCGTAACTCAGCAGTTGTCGATGCTTACATACAGCAAACAGAATGAAGGGCATTTATTTAATACAAAAATGTTATTAATGCCTATTCATATTCATGTTCACATAACTAATATACATCATGTTAATTGTTGCAATATTTAATCAATGACAACTAGCTTATTAATTCACAATCTTAAAAACTACTACTGGTTTCCACATTAGGAAACATAGGAAACTAGTTTGTGTAGATAGTTTCCTTTTATTTCTATTCACATATCAATAAAAATAAAAGCAATTACTACTAAGTATCTATATACCTTTTTATATAGTTTTAGAAGTTTTACTTCTTATTTGTGCTTCTAGGCGAGTTGTTAGCCAACAGACGAAGACCATGAAAGTGACTCAATTTGCAAGCCATATGGAAATGTTTGTGTAAATTAGCTGCTGCAGGTGGGTGGAAAGAATGAGGCAGGTGTGTTTTTTTCTATACAGGTTACAGAAACTCATCTCTACCTCTCAATACTCCATTCTGTTCCATTTTACAATCACCCCCATGCATGGGGCTCAGACAACAGACCTATCCTATCAGCTCCATCAGCTCTAATTAACAAACGGACACACTTGGTTTGCATAGAGGCCAGGTTGGAATAATCAGGAGGACATAATCACCTCCTCCTGCCCACCCCCTAGGTCTCTTGTGTCAATATTTGATCAGAGCAAACGCACCGTGCAACAGGTGTGCAGAAGAGGATCCTCTCCCTTTAAAGGCTAATATCTTTCCCCCTTTACCTATCCTGATGAATTGATGGGTTGCTATTTTTATCCTCACTATATAAACTCGCTGTTTGGCATGTAGGTTCATTTCCCCTAAGATGCAGGAAGGGTAAAAGATGACATTTCTCCCAACTCTGGAGGACTCTGCCGACGTGTCATTCTTGGGAAAGTAACCAAGCTGGTGACAGGTAAGCACTTTTCATAGTGATTTAAACTCTTTCCTACTGTTTCCTAAATTTCATGTATACCAATACAAATGGTTTATTTATATATAATATAAAATGTGTGTGTATATATATATATATATATATATATATATATATATATATATATATATATATATATATATATACATTACAATAAAACAGCATAATTTAACTGAAAGTCACTTTTCTTTCTGATTCCTCTTTTTTCAGTTTGTTATAGTACTCTCCTTGACTCCTTGCCTGGATTAGAATCTCTGAAGAATGATCTTCATGCATTGGAATAAGAACATTTTAAAGTTAAAAGTGAATCAAGCAAAACATTTTTTTTGGGAACACCTGAAGAAAACTTCTCAATCCACCCAAGCAGAGAGGTCCAAGAAGTGCTCATCTGTCCTTGCTGCTTGGTTCTACTGCCTTAGCCTGAGACTCAGATGGTTTCTGTATTTGCCTCACGTTGAGCCAGACGTACAATACCTGCAGATGAAGTTTTGTTCGTTCGGCTCGCGTTAAGCAGGTACAGATTTTCAACAAATCTGAAACTCCAATCAGGGATGTAAGGAATTTAACCAAACTTACCTACAGAGTGTGTAAAGATGGAAACGTAACACACTTGCATTCAATGAAAGCCAAGATCTCTGAATAGTAATATTACTTAAAACAAAGTATTATGCATTTCGCCATTTTTATCATGAATAAATGAACAAATAAAGGACAGATTTGAAGTTATGGATTGGTCATCATATACTTAAAGGGAATATTCAAGTTTTCTTTGAAGTATTAATTATGTGTAATCGTCAGCCCTCCCCCACCCCCGGATTTAAATGAAACGGGACTGTTTGAGAATACCATACAAGGTCATGGGTGAACAGGATTCCTAGTTTTTAGAATAAAAAGTAACATTCAATATAAAATATGCCTTTATGGGATTGTATCCTATCAAAAAGCAACACTTTGTTAAAATCTGGAATATGCTGTAGTGCTTATTTTTGCTATGGCATTCCACACCACCGAAATTAAAAGTTTTTGCTTCAAAGGTGTTTGTCAGTCACAGTTATTGTAACCCCTCAAGGCAATCAATTAAAGCAGTAATTGTTTAAAGTAGGGTAATAATCTATTAGAAGAAATAGAATGAGTGCAAAGTCCCCAGACAACAGTATATTACTTTACATACATACACTTTGTAACATTTCACATATAGGCTACTGCACTCCAGCAGTGATGGGAAAAGAAATAAAAAGATATTCTAAAAAGCCGTGCGTCATGGCCCATACCATTTGTATATATTTTTATATCAACCCCTCCCCCCACAATTCACTATGTTCTCTGAGGAAATTGTGTAATTCATAACATCATAGCCTGTTGGTATAGGTGTAAGACTAATATTCTGAAAAATAGTGTGTATAATTTATGTTGTATTGATGAAGTGCTGTAATTAATTGAATATGCTACATAATCCCCAAATCCCATACTACTGCATCACACCACAATCACACAAGTTTAACTGTGCATGTTTACATATGTATATATTTTAATTTAATTGCATGTAGTCTACAGTTTTAAAGGAACAACATCTTTGTATGAATTACACCTCTGGCTATGACAGTAGAACTTTTATATAACTTTTGTTCTGTAAAAACATATCTGCTATGAACTGTTAAAAGTATGTATTAGATTAAACAATAGCAGGCTTATACATTACAATGTAGCCACAGTGGAGCAAGGTACTTCCATAATTATAATTCAACGAAAGCCTTTTCTGAATAGACATGATGCATCTTTTAAACACATACAGCCTTCTTTTCAAATCACTAGTTCTGTAGCTTTTAAGTCAAACAGCAACTAGCATATGTATTTTGTGTATGGATTTGAACTAATCATCACAAATGGTTATTTATACAAACGTTCCTAAATGTTATGCATTGTGTTTTCACCTCAGAACTGAAATGATACAAGAAGTTACTATGGGAACCAGCTTCAAGATTTGTGCGATATCATTCAAACAGTGAAATGCAGCAGCTCTAACATGCTTAATAAACACTTTACTGGAACAGCGTAAAACATTAACTACAGAAACCAGAGAGGTCAATAATATGAAAGAGAACACCTGTCACTGAACTACCATGACGTCCCAAAACAATCTTATTAGGTTTATAGCCATGAGCCTAAAAAACAGAAAGGTTAAGGAAAAGCCATTTTCTTTGGATAAAACACATTCACATCTGATATTTTAAAATGGTACATCATTTATATTGTTATAACTCATTGCCATGTTATATTGTGAAAAAAACAATATCATAATTAGTATCTACCCTATTTTGGACCACTTCCGTACTGAAATTATTTTCTTTAGAATCATTAGGGTAAAGTAGATATTGTGATTTTAAAGAAATAAACAGATAACATGAGTTTTATCACCTATTTTCTGCCTGTATGGGCTAGTTAAGCCCAACTGCAAAATGGCACAGGCTGATGGAGGATTTAAAAAATGCTTAAAGTACTCTTTCTTCCCTGATTTTAATATATTTGCATGCCTGGCCTGTGACTAGTTTTGCAAGAAGGTGAACCAGAAACTAAACAAATAATAGAGCCACACTCACTGAGATCTCTTAACACTGAATCAAGCATTGAACCAATATATACTTGTATCGTCACATGAGAAAGCAGGAGACAATTTAATTAGAAGGCATATCAATTTAATGTGAATGCCTCACACGTATTTTCTTTGTTTTATATGAAGGTCAGGAAAAGTGTGACCAAATGCCTGCAAGGGTTATTTTAAGGCTAAGTCTCTTTGTTAGGGAACTTTTATGATCCACTATCTAGCAATTCAGCATAAGCTGTGCATACTGACCCATTATTTGGTGTTATTAATGTAAAAATGAATACAAGAAGGTTAAGTTGCATTACAAGTAAGAGGACACAGAAAAACAGATGAGTCATTGTAGTACAATATATCCTCTACATGTATCAAATTGTGTACCATTTTAAAAGTAATGAAACAGAGGTCAACATGTAAGGATTTTCTGTCTTATAACATGTAAAAATGTCAAATTTGCAAATGCTTAATGATACCCATTTACTGTAAAACAATTTCACAGAAAGAAATGTAAATAATACAATTTGAAAATGAAACATGCAACAGTTAAACACAAAACGATAAATGTCCCTGCCATTGTTGATGTTGCTATGCAGCCTTGGATGCTTATTTTGTCACTATGAATTGATTTGCTTTTATTTGTATTGCTCCACATAACAGCTGACAAAATCTGTATTCTAAAAATCTCTGTTTTAGAACAGACAGTAAGTAAAGAACTATTGTAGGTAAGGTTTTATCCCTGAAGTGTATTTCCCTCTTCAACCCAGGTATAAAACAGCAATGTAAGGAAATACAGGGATGTAAGTATGATAAACTATTAACTGAGTTACTTGAAAATCCAATCACCATCTAATAATCACTCGCTTTAGTATTCATCTCAGCCTTCTGTGATACTGTGTATAAAATAAAATACAACTTTGGAGTGAGAGCACCTAACAGCAAGGATGATAAAAGAGAAAACAGTGCAATTTGACATTATTTTCGTCCAAAATGTATGAAATCATCAGAGATTGTTTGTCATTGTGCAAGTAGGCGGTTATATGGTCCCAGCGAGCCAGTTTACCTAGTCCGTCACTTAACCTTTCCATGATATTAAATATAGGGAAGATTATGGGTATTGAATGATACTTTACAATAGATTGATTGATAATGATTTCATATAAGGCTAACTGTATTTCATTATTATATGGATAATATGACAGTTAGGGGAATTAAACCCCTAATTTAAATCATACATACTAATTGCACATTTGTGTTTAGAGTAACAGAAACAGGACAAAAGAAAAATATATACATAATAAAATACATACATAAATCTACCTTTTGCTTTTAAAAATGAACACCAAAAAAAAAAAAGCTGAATAAAAGGTTGCTTTTGGTCTCTTTGTGTTGCACCTGTCTGTGTTTATCTATACTTCTGCACATATTTGTTCTCTATGCTACAAATTAAACACACAGAGGCCGCCAATCCGGCATCCTGGTCACCTCCCAAAATGCTAACTAGCAGGTACCTTTTTGCACCTTTTGTCAGAGGAAGAATCAAGTAAACAGTTAATCTACAGAAAATGCTGCTAAACTGTGTATTATTAACAGCTAGGCCTTAGGACTATAAACCATATATCTGTAGGAGGAGGAATTGTAAGAATTATTTAATTAACATTAACGTTTCCCCCTCACCAGAAGATTTAACTTCAGCTTAAATAGGTTGAAGTTCTTAATAAATCTCCTGTTATTTATTATGGTATCAATACATAGTTGATCTACATCTGTGCCTTTTTCTAAACTCCAAAACTGTGGGTTTATATTTTCAAAGGATAAAAGCATCAACTGTCCACCTCTGGAATACATAAAACATAGTACTTGAAGACAAATTTATTATAGCAAAATGAAAGACTATTTTAATTATTCTCTTTTTAGTCTTGACTGCTTGAAATAGTATTTCAGTTTCAGAAGTAATGTATTTTCTTGGGTGGAATATAAAACGAGTCAAAATATCGAACTGTGATCTTACTACACTCGTCAGAACAGATGCAATTCATTTAACAGCTGTTTTCTTTATTAAAATTTGTTGTACATTATCTTATTATAAAACCATTTCTGCAGTATGTTCTTCCAATTACAGCTTTTTGGTCTTGCAGGTTTTCATAGATAATTTATTACATTTACAAAGCCAGCGGTACTTTGTGTTGCTGGTTAAATGAGAGATAATCAGTGCCTGAAGGCTATATGCTGTT
This sequence comes from Amia ocellicauda, assembly GCF_036373705.1. Lineage (NCBI taxonomy): Eukaryota > Metazoa > Chordata > Actinopteri > Amiiformes > Amiidae > Amia > Amia ocellicauda. The sequence goes on along the minus strand of NC_089865.1, from coordinate 9,134,757 downwards.
TAATATAAGGATGCATGAAAGGCTACTAATGAAATATGCAAATGCCTTTAGGCTGTTTATTGTTTCTTCCATACAGTAAAATTGTCTGACAGGCTTCAATTGAAGACAACTAAGGAAAGGGCACGTCTAATAGTCTCACTCCTCTGTTAAATGCTCAGTTCTATTATATACTTTGAGTTGCACCATAACAGAAAGCTTTCAGGGAGCAGATGTTACCTAGTAGAGCTGTCAGTTCCTGTTCAAATTTGTTCTTTAGGGGATTAGTTTCTATGGTAGCAAAAAACATGTGGAACAGGTAATTTTGCTGTCCATTCAATGCCTATTTAAACAGCACTTCCCTATATTAAACAGAAAAAAATGCCTGGTAACTAGTCAGCTTGCATCACACATGCTGCTTAAGGAACTCTGTTTTAATTGGCTGCTAATACTAATTCAGGTAGACATCATGTCATTAGGATAAATTAGCTTATTCTTGAACTTTTCGAAGATGTTGACTGAGAATACTTGTACGGCTTTACTTACTTAATATAATGTAAATTGTAGAATTTTTTTAGGAAAGCAACTTTTTGTTTGACTGACTAGCCACCTGAGTATCATTCTACTTAAGTCCATGTTTCTGGAGGGGTAGTATAAGATCACTATTGTCAGAAATAAATGCACACCCCTTTTAAAGTTTGCATGCGCTGAGGTGGGATAGGAAGATCTGGCTTCGGAATGTAAATGAGACATTTACAAGTGAAATAGGTGTAACTGTTGACAGTTTAAAAGTGGTGCAATTTTTTATAATTATGTCAGAAAAAACGTGTTCAAGCTGATACATTTAAAACAAAACAAAAACAATCCTTATTATGACATAACCCGGCTTTGGGATTTCAGCATATGTTGGTGCAATGCCATTCATGAAAACGTGGCATATCCCACTGAACTGGTTTACATCATTCCTGCTTGCCAACAGTTTCCTCCCTGTCACCACTATGTACTGTTGTTGTACAACTGCTCTGTTTGTGTGAATAAGGGGGGGTGGCAATGACTGGATAACCAAGGCAGGTGATGATTCTAAAAGGGCTCCTCTTTTATCAAGCATGGCAAAGTATATAATATTTTAAGGTTTCTTATACATGATGGGATGAAGATACACAGTTTATAATATAAGCAGTTCTGCCACATGATGGTTTTGTGAGCCACAATAAGATGTTTTGCTCTGAACTGTATACATTTAACATCATAGCCAGGCATTTTTTATCTCTATTTACAATACCTCTGAATAATGTACCTTAAAACCTCTTAGGGCCTGTCCTGATGAAGACACTAAGATAAAAAAAAAAATGTTTTATTGTTATTAATGTGCATGTTGTATTCACTCAAGACACAAAATTAGGTTTTGAACTTCCTTTGTTTTGATTTTGGAGCATGGGCTACAGTTATTCTGGACTCCAATACCTATCAGAAAGGAAAGAGAAACCCTCTGTGATATCTTTGTAGCAAAGATAAAATTCAAAGCGAGATAGTGAGTTCGCAAATTTACATCTCTAGCTTCTACTAACACACATTTCCCAGTAAAATAAGGACTCGGCTGATCATGAGCAGAGACAGATCTAATCATTCAAATACAAGAACAAAGGACACCTGCTGTGCATCTGCCTGCCTTGTTAACAATGTCTGCCGTCTGTATTAGTCCGGCAACTGAACTGACAATCCATCAGGCAAACAGAATCAACTGAAAGCAGTGCAAACATGGCTCCATTAACCCATACTGCTACTGGGCAAAGTGGATGCAGAGTCTTATATGTGTTTGAGACATTAGTGTATTGCTTGAAAGCTTGCACTCTGGGCCCTGCTGGTATAAAACATAAAACTAATGGCACAAATACACACATAGAGCCATACAAGCATCCACTCAAGCACAACAACTACTGCCCTTCTGCTGACTTCTGCTACCATCTAGCTTCCAAGTACTGTGTCGTAAACAACCATAATAATTGTACAAATTGCATCCCTATTTCAGATCAGGTTTCAGTGGAGAACTGTCGTGGCAATCACTGTGTATTAGCTTTCTCTCTCCCCTTTCATTAGGTTCTCTTATTATAAATGTACATTCTTATTGTTTATCTATATTATCTTTTTATGTATATGTATATTACAATATTATCACCACAGCATTGGATTTATTTCTGTTTATTTCTATTTTTTACCAGTGAAATTTATATTATATTCTCAAATTTTGCTGTGATCTCTGCAAAAACAATAACTTTGTATGAATAAGGGACTGAAACTCCAACAAAAAGCCCTGATAAACTAGTCCCCTTCAAAAATGATCTTATTAAAACTTTCCTTCATTTGTTTCATGGACCTGTTCACAGTTGCAGCTAAATAATGTATGCAGAACATCATTAATTACTGAACATGTAGGGTCCAGGTTGATGTTTACTTAATTAATCAGATACACGGTGTACAACAGTTTCAGAGTGTACAATCAAATGCAATGACATTGCTTTTCTCACCTAAAATAATGAAAACAAAAGAACAATAGAAGGAGAGGAGAAAGGCAAATGTACAATGATTCAGTGATGTAACCTTGCATGCACATTATTAAAAGTACAATCCATCATTATATATTTATTTAATTATTGTTTTATCCTCTATTATACAATATAGCTGGAACAAAATACACTTTAAGCAGGCTTTAGGCTAATTTGAAAATGAAACTTGACTGGTAATGTAACAAGAAACCTCGTCATTACTGTGTCAACAATTACTTACTTCACGTTAGGCATGTACTGGTGCATTGATAGCTGCTGGCTGTACAAGGGACACTGCTAACTGTTTTGTGTGATGATTAAAGTAATTTTTATGGTTGTCCTCTAAAGGTGACGGTGCCATCTGGACCCTTGGTACTGAAGAACCTTAAACAAGACTTGATTATAAATATATACAATTTAATCAAATATTAAAATGAAGCAAAATGTAGCCATTCTCACCCTGGGGTGACAGTTATGCACAGGGTTTATTGACACAAGGCACCACTCACCCTCCCCCATGTAATTACCATTCCAAATGTTACCACTTTGCAAAACTAGATTCTGAAGGTTGTCTTAAACAATTAAATTAAATGTAATATTCAAATGTGACAGTTTTATTTTTCTGAATAGACCCCACCCCTGTCGCATGCTTCACTGGTTATTCTCTAAGGTGTGTTAAGGGCTTTTTCCCCTATACATTTTGATAACATCTGGTAGACCATGTAGAAATGTTGTATTGTTTATCACCTAGGAGCCATTAGGCATTAGAAAATATAATTAAAAATAAGTAATTTTATGTTTGAAAGACACTTCATATAGCATTAACAGCTAGACAGTTATATTTTCTCTAGACATGCTTAACTTTGCCCTATTCATGATCAATGAGTTTAATTTCCCCCCCTCATATATATATATATATATATATATATATATATAATTAGAATTATTGGTTGGATTTTATTTTATTAAGATTACTGAACACACATTATCTTAAAAAAAACTGTGCATTGGTGAGCACTTCAAATAAATAGCACATGAATTAAAGGATAATGCAGGGACAGAATACTTAAAACAGTCTTTTAAAAGATACAAATGATTAATTTTCTACCATGATGTTTAAAATAATTTTCAAATGAGAAGGTAAAATGTAAAACTTTGTAAAGTGGGGTTCGTGATGTGTTTAAAATTACTGTAGGACAAAGGAAAAAGAAGATTGCATGAAAATTCCTCAAATACATTTACCATCATGAAAAATAAAGAAAAATAAAGAATTAATTTAAGTGAACAGAACACATTTCAGATGGTTAAAGGCAGTTAATACGCCATTTTGTTCAATGTTTTTGCAGTACACATTTGCTCCACAAGATGTCACTTGAGACAGACGTTGAGGGCTTTCTTTTATAAATAGTACAGGTTTAATCAGCTTTTTCTCTATCGGTCCTGTCATCTCAAATTATATAGCTATAAAACACATTTTAAGATGACTTGTAGTAGTATTTGTACAGGAAGAGTGATTCTATATTTGATTTGGTGTGATTTTTTTTTCCCTCTGTATCTTTGCTAAGACTTTTAAACTGTAGGGATTATATGCAGAGAAAAACAGTTAGGGAACAGTGTTGAGAGCCACGGCCAGGCTGACCTGCTCTCTGCCTGTCTTGCTGAAGGCCCCATAAAAGACTAAACAGTTGCAAACATTTGCTTGAATCAAACTTATGTCCTATGCAGTATCTAATGTAATGCATTTCTTCTGACAATGTAGACACCCTATCAACTTAATTGTTTGTGTGTGATGAGGGAATATTTCCAGGGCCTGTTAGACTTCTGTCATCCTCTTCTCCCCGATACCTGTCCTGCCACCCCAGGGACAGAAATCAGTTTCAACTTTAAACAGACGTAGATGAAAACAAGCCAGTACCACAGAAATTAAACATCTTGAAATAAATTGTGTCATGATTGTTCACTGCAATACAAAGACAACAATGTTAAGGAATCCTCTGAACTATGGAAGCCTGGGGATGCTTTGGCCCAGGAAAATCTGTATCTACGTACATTTACATTAGCTGAAAAGAACATCAGTTTTGGCTTTGGTTGGTTAATGACGAATTGGATAGAAATACAAATAAAACAATCTCATATAAAGACCTGATACATAGATGTTAAAATAATTTGTAGACTATATGCATTCATACCAATTCAATTTCTCTGTACATATTAAAAACAAACACTTTGGAGCAGAAAATATGAATGTATTCAGATACTTTGTTACCACAGAATTATCCAATCATAAATCCTCATTATCATCTTTAATACATCTGTTTTACATTTCCTGTTCCCAGTAAAGTTCACCATAATGCAATAATAAATACTTTAGCTCTGTAGTATCCGATCAAATGGCGTTGTGAAGGTGCTGCAAATGGCTGCTTTAACATCCACCTCTTCAGTTAATCTCACAGAATACAGTCATTATCCTGCTTTCCAATCAAACTGTTGTGTCAGTGTGTTGGCATTGAACATGACTGTCAATCAATCACGGGGCACTAGTTTCTGTTTTGATGAGTCAGAAAAACTAAGCCCCCCAACAATGGCCATTTCAGGTACCAACAATAGTGTGCACTAATACTCTCTTTCAGCCTGGCATTGCTGAGTGAGCAGTGGTTGTGCGAATTCTGCATTTCACGGGGGGCCTGGTACTATAAAAACACTGGAGGGAACCTTGTCCCCGACATTGACTTTGCTGGATCTGTCCACTTCTGAATGTAAGTATCTTGTTGCTGTTGAAAATAGGAAATACATTCAACTGTGCTTTAACTGTATATAATTACACAGATGAATCTAGTCTGGGGTCCAATTGAACAACCAATTCCCATAATTAAAAAAGGAATGCAAAACAAGAATTCACTTTTAATCTGAATGTTAGTTACTGGATGTTAAAGACTAACTTGCTTCCTTACAACAGTTTCATAATATCTTTATTTATCTATATCTTTATCGCTAAATTTGTATATTATTTTATTTTTCATTCAGCCGGCTGTGCGTTTTATTTTTCACACCCTTGCAGAAAGAGCAGTAGCAGTAGAAAAAATGACTACGCAACAGATGGAACAGATGGGACAATGGAAAATCACCGTGTGGGAGGAGGAAAATTTCCAGGGCAAGCGTTGTGAGTTCATGATGGAATGTCAGAATATCATGGAAAGAGGATTTCACAAGATCCGCTCCATCAAGGTGGAGAATGGCCCGTAAGTCTGAAAAAAAAAGTTTTTAGTTGTCAGATAAAGGTGTGAATGTACAAAGGAATCAGCATTACTTCCATTAGTATTAGGGTTCCAAATTACACCCAAAGGCAGATTTACAGTAATAAAACAATAATACATAAATTGAGCAAAATGTTTTTACAAATGCCTGTGAAAATTCTATTGTAACTTATGATGCAAAAACGAAATCTGTCTCTAAACTCAAACAGGGCATTGACCAATAAATCCACAGTTCAGTTAATAACTACACCAATGCATTAATATGATCGATGTAATAAAGGATCACATCAATCAGATAAGCACCAAAACCAAATGGGGGGGTTGTCTGATTAAACTCCAGCTTTGGACCAGTTTAATTATTACTACATCATTTTCCATCAAGAAACTGAGTGTGAGAGATGGTATCTTGCAAACACAATCTCATCAGTATATATGAGAACTCAATTTCAGGAGCCATAGAACATTGGCCAAAACATGGTCTGATAGTGTATGTTTCAGCAGCAGGAAATATTTGTTTTAGGTTTTTTTTCTAACAGGTCTAGTTATTGCAGTCATGCTACCCCTTTGTTCAACGTGTTCTGTTCACCTCTCTCGCAGATGGCTAGGGTATGAATATCCAGAGTACCAGGGCCAGCAGTTCATCCTGGAGAAAGGCGACTATCCCCGCTGGGAGGCCTGGAGTGGAAACAGTGGTTACAGAACTGAGCACATGCTTTCCTTCAGACCTATCAAATGTGCTGTGAGTTATATATCTATATATATAATCTTGGGAAGGCCTTCACCCAACAGTGGATTTATGAAGGCTGATGATTATGATAATGAGGATATATATATATTTCATTAAATAATAATAATAATAATAATAATAATAATTATAATTATTATTATTATTATTATTATTATTATTATTATTATTATTATAATAAACTCAGTACTTCATGGTGATTTTCACTGGGTGGAAGTAAGAAGCAAACAGAAGCGACCGCAACCACCCTTGGGTGACAATCCACAATCTTTTTTCTTCTTTGTAGAACCACAGTGACAGCAAGGTGACTCTGTATGAGTGCGAAGACTTCCAGGGTCGCAAATTTGAAATGTGTGATGACTACCCATCTCTGCAAGCAATGGGATGGTGCAGCAAGGAGGTCCCCTCAATCAAAGTCAACTCTGGAGCGTAAGTTCAATTCTGTAACATAAATATAATTAGGCGACAGCAGTTTAAACTTCAGTGTCTCCAGCAGCTTTATACTAATTATTACTAGAGGGAGAGTTGAATTGGATCTGTTCATTGCTTGTAGTTAATCAGTTGTGTCTGGATTCCAGCAGACTACTGCAGATCCCTTAAACATCATAACAGGGTTGTTTTTGATAGACAAAGAGAGAGAGAGAGAGAGAGAGAGAGAGAGAGAGAGTTCTAACAGTGTTTTTGATTGTCCTCTGGTTCTTCACAGTTGGGTAGCCTATCAGTACCCAGGATACCGCGGATACCAGTACATTCTGGAGAGAGACAGACACAATGGAGAGTACAGAAACTACAATGAGTACAGCACCCAGGCCCACACCAACCAGATCCAATCCATTCGCAGAATTCAGCACTAAGCCCATCTGACACTTTTTCTGACAACAGTTATGTATCTACCATGGCATGAAATGTACTAAAATAGGCAATAAAAGCATTATTCAAAATATGTAAAAGAGTGCTTGTGGCCATTCCTTGCTTTCCACAGTTCCTCCCCAAAATGGAACTATCAGTCAATCACTTCAAATGACTGCCTTTGGTCGATTGTAAGTAAATTCACTGCAATGCGCCTGGCTTACTTCTACTACATTTTTAAATGTCAATACAATTTCTAACATCAATTCATTATATAAAAGTAACATATTTATTCATTACATAAGATCATTTTAATATACAGGAATGTTTTGTATACATACATTAGCATAAAGGAAAGGTTGAGTTGTTGGTAAAATATTTACCATAGGCAAATTAAAAAATATATATATTTTTTTCATGTTAAGTATATGATGTCATTTGTCCCTGTCAGTTGGAATGTGGAAAATCAGAACTGATCAATAATTGTATTTTATTTCCAATAAACAAAAGCAACAGATCAATCAATGTTGTTAATGTTTCTACTATTTGTTGTCAATATGTTTTAGAAATCCTATAAAAACTGGTTAGGTTGCTTTTGAAAAGGAAACAAACAGTAATTAATTTTAATGCGGGTGCCTGTTAACATTTCCAAAGGTAATTCAATTAATATTAGGATGCTGTAATATTCTATTAATTGTCACCTGTTGGTGAAAAGCTTATATAAATATAAGGACGTATCAATATCTCTGGAGTAAGCAGTATTAACTTTAATTAGGTACAGCTCTACATTTCCAGTAAAGCCAAAACTGTATTATTAACATATTTTATTTAAAAATATACATAATTTCATTACTGATTCATATTAAAATATTATATTTAGATATTCTTGTTACAAGATGCTTCTCTGAGCTGTCCAAGGTGCTGGAAGTCTTCAGCTTTACCTTTACCAGTTAAGACTGCTGCACTAAATACAAAAGGGGAAATAAGTTCTACAATATTGGCAACAGTAGTCTACTGACATGAAGAGAGACATGATGCAACACAGCCACCAGTCAAAATCTGTAATTCAAAGCAAATTTAATGTCTTCACTCACTCACTCACTCACTCTCAATCTCTCACTCACTCACTCAACTATTCATTTCCTCCCTCCCTCACTTTCTTGCTCACTTCTTCCCTCCCTCCCTGTGTGTCCGCATCACAAACCTGTTGCTTCCTGTTTTATCAAGAGTAAGGGCAGTCTTAATGAAGCAAGGGGTCAGCCGCCCCCCCCCCCCCACCACTGTTAATTCATCTCCCCTTTTCATAACTGGCATTCTATTAATTGAAGTGCATGGTATTTCAGTTAGGATCAGTTATCATTCATGCAAATGTTAACTGCAGCACGAAATGCCTGACAATGTGATCATGAAACTTTCTGTGAATTCAAAGAAACCACATCACGAATGACATCATGAATGACTTTCTAGTTATTAACCAAACATTAAAACTGACAACACTGTCCAGATAAACACATGGATCCTCCAAAGTCTACACCTCTGGCAAGCAGAACGTGTTGCGCAGCTGGTCGCTTTCTGCGGTGCAGTGTAGCTCTAACCAACTCAAGTGAAAGAACTGACTTAAAAATAAGCAATAGCTCACAATTCAGAAACAGTGGAGATCGACGTATATACACGTGGTGTTAATAAGAATGCTTAACGTGTTATTAGGGAGCCGACATGAGGTAAAGATGACCAGAATGTAGTTATGCATGATGTATGATGTACATGTCCACATGCATGCATTAAAACTCCAAACTGATTCATGTTCTGAAGCCGACCTCTAATTACATACTTACCCATTAAGCTCATACATCGGAAGACACACAGCCCTGTGCTCAGTGCAGGACCGGGGGTGGGGTTCCTGTGCTTCTTCCAGTTACAGGTATCCTGCAGTCACGCTGCCACATCCTGGTTGAAATCCGTCTCAGGCGACCTGGGACAATAAACTCCCTTATCCAGCAAGTGTGCCCACCACACACCCACTAACTTGCATGCATGCCACATGAACTTACAATGCAGCATTTCCCACACCCAGACCAGGATCTCTTAATAAATGTTCAACCATACACACCTTTCACAAATACGCTTTTCATTCCTGGCTGATTAAAACAGTTGCACGGAGTGGCACCCGTTTAGCCTAGTCACACTGCACTGGTTGAGCTTCTTGAGGGAAGATATGTCTTAGGTTAAGTCTTGGTTCATTTTGAAAGCCAATACAAGAGGTAAGTTTTCAGGTCAACTCTGTGTTTTAGCAAACACAAACAATATACGATTTTTTTTTTTTTAATATACAATTTGCAGGGAGGAATATAATGCATTTCTACCCTAGTAACATATCGTTTCTGCAACGTTAAATTGTTATCGGGGTATATCTTCCAGTTAGAAAAACGTTTATTAGAAAAAAAAAAATGAAATTTGTAAAGATAGCATGCACAAAATGATGGTGATATGCACTTACCGGCTATATTATTAATGCACCAAGACTTTCTCGGAATCATGTCATATTTTCATTTTACTCAAGTATATATCATATGTGTTGGTTGTTATTGGTTGTTTTTTCTTTTTTAACATGGTAGTTACTACAAAATATTGGAGGAGACTAGTCGTAAATATCGTGTTCGTGTTTTAGTCTAGGCCTATAGTGTAAAATGCAAAAAACAAACAAACAAACAAAAAAAAACCTCCTTATTGTTGTTCTTCACTTTCATGTTGAATTATTGATTAATGTATGTGACTACTCATTATAATTGTTTGATCTACGGCGGTATTTGTTTAAAGTCAGACTATCAAAAAGCAAACAAGTGTAAAAGTGCTTATACCATATTCATAATTCTGTTTTTTAAGATTTCAGAGAAGCCTCCCAGTGCAATCTGTGGTGAAATGGTTACGATTCAGTATATACAAAAGAAGGGAACGTTTTCAAATGTACACTAAAAAGTGCCATAAGAGTGTTAGATTTAGATTTAGATTGCTCTCAATATGATTTGTATACAGTAATTAAGTGAGATGGTTATTTATTTGGAGAAAAATCTCTTGCATTCTGGGCTTGTTTTAAGTTGCCTGCGACCTGTTTAAAGACTCAGGCAGCTAAAGCAAGTCTGGAAAGCTGGAGCCCACATCGTTGGATATAGACAAATGAAATATGAATGCATCAAAACTATGTCAAATTAATTGTTGTTTTTTATTCCAAAATGTGTAAATAGGAAACTAAACTAGTTTATGCAAATGTAAAAGGGTTGTAACTGTACCTTCAGGGAGGTTTAAATCTACTTAATGTGAATGACACCAGACCATCTGTCAGCCTGTAGTTAATATAAAGGGGGGAAATGAATATTTATTTTAAGCACAGATGATCTTATCCTCACTTTACTGTAAGGGAGGTCATGTGATTGTTGGTCTTTTCTCCCTTGTAATGAAGGAGACCAAGGGGGAAGATTCATACAAACCTTCAGATAAGGTTTTCTTTGGCTAAAAGACAACAGCACAACTAATTGTGTAGAGATAGTCACTCTTTATTGGCATCGTTTAGATATTTTACTTGCTTGTAGGTTTTCATATTTGGTTAAATATTGTTCAGCTGCCTAACTGATTGAAGCCATGAAAGCAGGAGGTGGATGGACAATTAAACATTTCCTGTTTCAAATCTTGGAACTCCCAAGAGCTGTTTCTTTATTATTATTTTTTTTATACCTCGATGTTCAGATTTTGAACAGTGTGGTTCAGCCTACAGGAAAACAGCAGACTGAAGACTTGTTTTATAGACTTCTTGAATATGCCTGCATTTGGGCATTATGCTTTGCATGAAACTATCTATGTGGTCATACAAGACTCAGAGCCAAACAGCACTGTGCCTTATTGATACTTACTAATAATGCATCTTCTTACAGGAAATTGTCTCAATCTATTAAGGACTGCATTACAGATTTTGTCCTGCATTTTTCCTATAACACCACTTAACCACCCTTGTTTTAGCAAATGTATATTGAAAAGCCTTTTTTTCTTGATTACATAATGTGAATGCACACATTGATCCAGAAAGTACTTCCATTAGCCCAAAGAGAGTCAATACAAAGGGCTCAGTTATAGTAGATCTGTTTCTGATTGTGATATATTTAAATTGACTGCCTATTTGTACAGGGGCACTTAGTATTGAAGTATTAGTATTGAAGTTGGATAATTCTAATATATATATATATATATATATATATATATATATATATATATATATATATATATATATATAATTATTTTTTACTGAAATGAATACTGTTTGCATTTCTGTTCTTGTTAAATATCATGATGGTATTGTGGTAAAACTACTGAGTTATGAAGTAAGGTCAATTCACTTTTTGAATTATTATTTTGTTCAAAATAAGCAAAGATTAAAGTCTCTCTACATTTCTATTTGTGTGTGTGTTTGTGTTGCAAATGTGTATTTGTGAGTGTGAGTAGATAAAAATCAACCTGTATTTAAATGTGGTAATTGTGATGACACACTAAGCACTTGTTTACATCAAACATGATGACAACATTGGACAGATAATCATGTTAATGTGTGATAATAGAAGTAAACACGGTTAACTTTTTAAGGTGCTAAAAATAAATATATAATTGTAGACATTTTTGATGCTGATATATTTTATGTTCCTTGCTCCATGCATACAATGTATTTAAACTTTGAGACCTTTGTGTATGTATGTGCTGTTTTTGTAAGAAGCAGTAAGAGGGAAGTTTGAAGAAAAGTAATATAACCTGCTCCGATAAACACTATAGACGCCTTCATTTTAAATGAAAGTTGGAATTGAAGGGTGTATTAACTTCTGTTTTTGCTTCCAGTGTCTGGCAATGAGTCTTCTGCTCATTTTAACCATTCAGAAAAATATTTGTATTCCCACTGTATAGCTTTGTGACATTGTTGAGCCTTGTAAGTTGTAAGTTTTAAATTTGACAACATCATTTAGGACTGTTCAATTCAGCTCATACTCAAAGCCCTGGATTTTCAGAGAATAATCAAGACTCAAACCTGTGCTCTCAACATTGAGCTTGTAAAGTTCTTGCATTGTGTTAGGAAAATGTTTTTACTTCCTTATACAGAACAGAAAGTACAAGCAGGGCTGGGCAACTGACGTCACAGTACCACTGCCATTCAGGTTACAAGACAGCACACTTCCAGCAGGAAAAGCATGATTCGGAAGTTTGAATGAAACTGCAGATCTGAAACTTTTGGTTTTCAATTAATTTTTTCAATAAAAGGGCATTTAAGATTAGTACTGTTAATTTAAATAAACATTTTAACTGGACCCCTTTGTGGGATATAACATGTTTTATCTGATACCTTGCCTTGCATCATTGGACCCAGGCAAAGCTTTATTGATTTTGTATACAGTATATTTATTTATTTATTTAAATTAACCAAGCTTTAAAGAAACATAAAAATAATAATAAGTAATTATGTATTGTCTTTTCGGTCTCTACAGAATCCTCATGACTTATTTCTTTACCATAACAGAAGTGCAAATTAAAGTGTGATCTTATTTTCATGTATATATACATGTGGACAAGGTTTTAGTTGATAATTATAGCTTTCACTACCATAAACAGATTATCATAATCTCAACTGATATGTTATGGAATATCATTTTATTAATTTGTCCAAGCAAAACAGGGTTCAGATTTAAGTGTATTCTTCTGTAAATACAGCATTAGGCCAATGAAGCAGAAACTTGCAAAAACAAACAATTAAATATCACCATGACCTAAATGATACATTTCTGAACATTTTCAACACAGGATAGCCATTGAAGTCATAATAGGATGAACAGTTGTCAAGACAGTTTAAAATGTATACCATGTGCCAAAGTACAACAATAAAGACATATCCAGAAAAAAAAAAAAAACTATATATATGTTAATATGTAATACTTTGAATTTTAAATAGCTTCTTGATAAAGTAGGGAACATGATACAAAATATATTATCAAATATATGTCAAACACAAGTACAAGTTAACAATGATCTAACAAATTCGTCCTGGTTTGGTTCTGAAACCCCAGTAGACATTCACTGCCTAAAATTAATCTTTGATATTTTGTGATAGGGAGCCCTCCTATATAGGCAGATATTATGTCATATTTTGTCATGATTCAGTCTAACAATTGGTGGCTATAATACATGGATAGTCAGGACATAATCCATATATACTCTTATGAAATGTGTCTTACCAAATTGAGAAAGGAAAACACCTGCTCTGAACACAAGTATTATGTTGGAATATTGTCCATATTATATACAGATAAATATAGTTTTAATTATCACAGTTATAATAAGGCCTACTATATAGTATTATATATATATATATATATATATATATATATATATATATATATATATATATATATATATATATATATAAATCATGTTATTATGATCAATAAGAAGGTGTTAGGTCTATGTGTGGCCTATGTTCTTTTGTGGTCTGTGAATGGCCAAAAGAGAAACAATAGTGTTGGAATAATTGAATGTATCAATTGATTGAGTATATCTGTGTTTGATGTATTTATATATATTGTTATATATATACAAACAACACATACATCTAAAATAAAAAATAATTCAGGAACAGGAAAATAAAAAAGAAAACACATCCTTAAATAGCCACTTTCATGTATTATATCAGTATTTAACCACACATTAAAACATTATTCCATGTGGATGTCCTATACCTAATGACTAACCATCATCCACGGTATAGGACCATGCTGTTCCTGTTTTCTTTAGAGGCACTGAAGCATAATTTTAAAGGTAAATATTTTATTCCCATCCCAGCCAGACGATGTTGTTGACAAAGAGTTAAAAGGCGGAAAATTGAACGGATCTGAACAGGTTTCCATGTCAAACACTTCAATTCTCCATAGAAACTCTGATCTTAACTCGGAAACTTTATTAAACCCCGATGGAGGGATTGATAAAACCGCATTTCTATCGGCTGCTTTTTATTGTGGAGACCGGGCTGGATGACAGAGGTAAATTGCTCTTTTAATTAAAGCAATGCAGCAAAGGAAATTACAGTCTGAATATTGTCTCAGAGATGGCGTTGGTGACAGTTGCCTGGAAACTTCAATCTGTTTCACATTTATTCCAGATCATAGTTTGGAGATAAAGTTTAATAAAAATCCTTCCCCCCACATGAAATGCAGCCCTTTCTGATCAAACCGCTACAATGAAACAGACCTGTGGAGCAAACCTTATGTTTAACATGTATCTCTCAGGTACCCCTTCTTATTTATTATTGAAAGGTAAAACAACACTAACTTTACACCTAAGAGGGGATGCTTTTGGTTTTTACATGGCTGGGATGCTTCTTTGTCTATGATTGTTTTCCCCCCCTTTCAATCTGCCGATTTTAAACCCCTCTCGTCTCTGGGTCGGAAATCGGATTTCCTTTTTCCTGAACGCGTTTCCTGACTTCACCTCCAAACCTGGGAAAGAAAACGACAAATGCAAAAAAAAAATATCACATCGGAATAGAAAAGCATCATAACATCACAGGACAGTGCTGCAAAACTCAAAGAAAAGAGAAAGAAAAAAGCTATATAATTATATATCATTCTTCTGAAAAAAGAAGAATATATATATTATTATATATCTAGAACAATCTTTCTCTTCCAAATGATTTGTTTGATTTATGATTTATTCTTCCTCACAATGGACTTGAAAGCAATGCATCTTCAAGAAGAAAATATCTACATTAATAATAGCTGAAATGTACTTTTGCATTGATTGTTAAAGTTTGTTTATTACATTTTAGGCAAGAATTGTGATTTATATATATTTTTTCATTACAGATCCTGCTGAAAATTTATTTAAAGAAGGGAAAGCATCATCTTGGAGTCCCATCAATACGGGTGTACAGAAAGGTATGTTTAATGTATAATAATAATAATAATAATAATAATAATAATAATAATAATAATAATAATAATAGCCTAATACATTATTATTATTATTATTATTATTATTATTATTATTATTAGTAGTAGTAGTAGTAGTAGTAGTAGTAGTATTAGCATTATTATGTGTTGGAGCTTAATTCCTATGGAGGATCTATGCTTTATTTTTTATTTAAGGTTATATTCAAATCCTTATTATAACCAATAAACTAAATGAATGAGTATAAATGATTGAAACATCAAAAAATGTATAATTTTTATTCAATGCATGATTTAATAAAATGTATCGTGAATTAATAATGCTAAATTATTGTGCCATTGTTTAGGACTAATACAATACACACGTATATCATGTGCACTTACTTTTGTGTATGTAATTCAATTACGGTCAATTCAAAAGAGCTTTATTGGCATAACAAGGCTAAAAAGCATTTTGACATATAGATTGAGTACCAAAAATACAGGAATCAGATTGTATACTTGTATAAAATAATAATTAATAAAAATAAAAAATATTTTAAAATAAATACATAATAAAAATAATAATAATATATATTATATTGTAAACTTATTATTATTATAACAATACTAATTTATTATTTTTATAAGGAAAAGGAAATACATTTACACATTTACATTATTATTTCATTATAATGATAACAGTAATGGCAATATAACCAAAAACAGAGATGTTAAGGATTCATATACGTTTTCCCCTACACATAGGTTTACAGCAGCATCATTTATTTATTTTTAATAATAATCTCACATAATAATAATAATAATAAATATAATAATAATAATAATAATAATAATAATAATAATAATAATAATAACAGAGTGTTGTAGGTGTTGTGTAAAAGTCTTGTTGAGGCCTTCATCCAGCAGTAAACTGAGATAAAGTCTGTATCTTAAATCAACGGTATTGGAACCAGCTGGATCAATTTAACCACTAAGTGTGAAAGCTGTCCTATGCGGGATTGTTCAAAACTGTGGATATCATCAACACTGATATACAATCCTCCGTGTTCACATTGAACCTGGCATTCACAGCAATGCCACGTTGGCCCCAAACAAAAGCTGTGTGGAGCTCTTGCCCGTGAAAGCCTACTTTTAAAACCCTTCACGTTTCATGTCTTATTGCTTATTCCAGGCAGCGGACAGATCCAGCTGTGGCAGTTCCTGCTGGAGCTCCTGTCCGACAGCTCCAACATCAGCTGCATTGCCTGGGAAGGAACTAACGGGGAGTTTAAGCTCATCGACCCGGACGAGGTGGCCAGGCGCTGGGGTGAGAGGAAGAGCAAGCCCAACATGAACTACGACAAACTGAGCCGGGCTCTGCGCTACTACTATGACAAGAACATCATGACCAAAGTCCACGGGAAGCGCTACGCCTACAAGTTTGATTTCCACGGCCTGGCGCAGGTGTGCCAGCCCTCGTCCACGGAACACTCCCTGTACAAATTTCAGAGCAATTTCTCGCCTCTGCCCTTTTCGGGGATTTCCAAACTCAATCTGGTCACTCCGGGGGTCTCACCATCCGGCTTCTCCTACTGGCCCGGCTCTCCCCCAGCACTGTACCCCAGTCACAACCTGCAGCCCCCGGGACCCTTCAGCTCTGTGGCCGCGTCTCACATCAGCAACATCAACAACCTGAATAACATCAATAGCCATTATCATTAAACTGCAGGCTGGGAAGATGCTCTGGTGCCATTCACATACAGAAAGCAGTCAATCTTTATTTTTTTAAGGATGTGCTGATTATATTATGTAAAACCGTACAACCATCGTATTTGGTGAAGTCTTGTCATTGCATACATTATATATATAAAAAAGAAAATACTGATTACAGTTTCTTATGAAATTGATCATATTTTTCACAGGCCCTCACCAGGCAACATAAACGAAATAATTGCAGTACATTTGCATTAACATGGACACTGCGTGATAATTCAAGACAATAAATGTGGTTGATTTCTAAATATGTTCAGTTTGTTATTATCCAGATATTGAGGTTAGTGTTGAGTATTACTGTAGGTCTAGATACAATTAAGATATTTTACAATTATACCTGGAAATAACCTTGATGTTACAAAATATGCTAAACTGTCCTGATGGACTATTCAGCGCCACCTGGTGTATAGAATAATAAAGAAGAAGTGGAGCCAAATCTATTATTATTATTATTATTATTATTATTATTATTATTATTATTATTATTATTATTATTATTAACTCTGAAAATGTAATGGATAATTATACATTTGTAGTCGGAAGAATTAAACTCCTTGCATTTGAACTCAGTAGAGTCTTCATCAGCTGAATCAATATTCAACAACAACTTAAAATAAATATTTGATACATTAATATAGTGTAATGAGTAAAACATTTTTTTTTTAATAAAGCAGTCTCTAAATAACACTATTTTAAATTAAGGCAGTGCATACTTTCAACTGCTTTCAAGTTATCTTTGATAATCTCATTTTCTACTATGTGACCGTTGCAATATTTTTTTCCTCATGTTTTAACATATATTCTATTTACATATTTAGTTATTCATTTATTTTTTAAATTATAATTTCGGTGAAAT